>NC_090297.1:88953409-89256439 GCF_039906515.1 Pseudorca crassidens | reverse complement strand
ACATTTGCTTGAGCTTACTTTATTTTACAAACTGACTAAAGATTGCCAAAATCAGGATCTGCATTCAAGAAGAAGAAAGATGAATAAGTTGTGGGATCTGTTTGAAGGACCTCAAGGTTTGGTGGGAAAAAGCAGATGTCAATCAGCAATTAAAATTTCAATGCAGTCAATGCATTCAGGCACTAGGTGCCCAAGAAGAAGATGTGACTGGCATTTCCTAAAAGATCAAAGAATGCTTGCCAGGGAAGGTAATGCTTAAGCTAAATCTTAAAGGATACATTTTTAATATTTCTATGAAGGGAATATTTCTCATTTGAAAACATACATTTTCATTCCTAAATAAAATCATTGATTGTATATGGCATCTCCTCAGTACATCATGGATATGCAAACCTGAAAGTAGCTCATTCATGACACAATTTAACTTTATATGTTGCAAATCAATGGCATTTGGAAAATCAATTTCGTGAAAGGCCAGCTGCCAGGGCAAAGGACACGTGTTTTCACATCAGTACCTTTCTGCTGGCTAATACAAAAGCTAAGTCAATGACTAGATCAATGCCATTAATAAAGAGATTTGACAGGTTTAATCCATTGTAATACCTTATTTTTACACATTTAAAGAATCTAAGGATTTGGAAATACATTGTGGGTTCTTGTCAATATTTTTGAAATAAGATCAAGATCCAATATTTTGACATATTCATCAGTAGTGCTCCACTTCAGATGCATTCATTCTTTCACTACATCCTTACTGAATACCCACTCAGTACCAGGTACTGTCCTGGGCATGGAGTATATAGTACAGCAGTTCACAAGGCAAGCAAGAGTCTAGTTTCGGGAAGGCTACACTCTAATGGAGAAAGACTGACAATAACCATGTAAGAAATGAATAAATAAGCTGCTTTTACATAAGAACTAGAAGATAAATAAGTGCCATGAAGAAAATAAATAAAACAAGATGGTGGCTTAGAGAATGAATTGGGGGCTGTAGAAGGAAGCTATTTGAGCAAGGATGGCCCCAAAATCCTGGTATGAAAATATGACATTTTTATCTAACACTAGAATGTTGAAAAAAGTACCAACTATGAAATATACAGTAAAGAAAATGCCAGGCAGTAGGAACAGCAAGTGCAGAGACTAAGAGACAGAGGGGATCTTGGAGTGCTTGAGGGACAGAAGGAAAATGAGAGTGGCTGGAGAACAGTGTAAAAAAATGAGAGTGGTCAGAGATGAGACCAGAGAAGACAGCTATAGACAGATCAGAGAGGGTTTTAGAAAATAAGGTAAGAAGTCTGGATTTTCTTCCAATTGGCATGGAAAGCCATTGGGGGAGTATAAGCAAAGTAATGATGTGATTAGATTTAAACTTTTAAAAAACTGTTCGAGCTACTGTGAAGAGAATTGACTATAGATTAAGAATGAAAGCAGGAAAATCAATTAAGAGGCAAGTACAGCTAGGCAAATAAGACATGAGGGTGGGTCAGACTACAGTTGTAGGAGTTGGTGGGGTATGATCACATTCATGATGCGTTTTGGAAGTAGAGCTAGCAACATATTTGTGAATTGGGTTTTTGGTTTGGGGGCCTGGATGATAAAGATAAGACTCAGAAAGAAACTAAAAAAGAATTGGGAGGTAGAAAAATAGTTATCTTTTGCCATGTTAAGTTTGTAATGTCTATTGTATATCTGAGTGAAGATGCTAAACAAGCTTCTAGAAATGTGATTCTAGAATTCAGAGAAAAGATATGGAAAAGGGGATTTATATTTGAGAGTTATCAACACATAGGTAGTATTTGAATCCATGGAACTGAATGATATTATAAAAGAAAAAATATTTTTAAAAAGGAAAGGAGGACACACATAGACCCCTGTGATTTCCAACATTTAAAGATCTGTCAGAGGAGGAAAAGAAGTAAGGGAGATTGAGGAAGAACATCAGTGAGGTAGCAGGAAACCAAGTAAATGTGATATCATGAAGGTCTAGAAAAGAATTTCAAAAAGGAGCATTTTGTCAGATAACTGACTCTAAGATGTCGTGAATTAGAGGGCCCTGGTGACCTTGATAAGAACAAGGTCACTTTCAGAAGTGTGGTGGCAATGAAAGCCAGATCAGTGGAATATGGTAACTAGCTACTGCTGTGTAATAAACCACTACAGAACTCAGTGGCTTAAAATAACAATTATTTCTCACAAGTCTATGGATCATCTGGGTGGCTCTGCTCATCTGGACAAGTCTCAGCTGATCTCAACAGGGTTAGCTCATGTAACTGCAGTTAACCAGTGAGTATTCTAGGGGTCGGCTGCTCTAGAATAGCCTCAAGTGGAACAATGTTTTGCAGGGTTTCTCAACCACCCAAAGGACTGTCCTGGCTTGTTTTCAGAATGGTGGCAGGGTTCCAAGAAAGAGGGCAGAAGGGCACAAGGCTTCCTGAAACATTGGCTGAAAACTGGCACACCATCATTTCTCTCACAACCTATTGGCAAAGGCAAGTCCGAGTCCTCCCGGAAACAGAGTGGGTGAGAGACTACAAAGTTAGAGACCAAAGGGCATGCATACAAGGAGGCTATTAATTAGAGCCCACAATGTAATGAAGTTTCCATATGTGGGCAAAAGGGTCGAGAAGAAAATAGAAAGACAGTGCATAGAGACAGCATTCTGCTTCAAAAAGTCAAATACATGGGTGGGTGCCAAACTAAAGATGCTGTGGAGTGAAGGACTCTGTTCTGTTTGTCTAGTAGGTTTTTCTTTTTTAAAATAGATATGAATGATTGTGTTCATTGGCTGATTGAAATGACTGAGGACAGAGAGAGTTCAGGAGAGAAAAGGATTCCTGTGGGAACAGTCTATGAGTAGATCAGCTAAAATCAGAGGGGTTGGCCTTACGCAGATGCAGGGGCATGTCTTCAAGAGCAACAGAAGGGAAGGAAGAGCATGTGCACACCTGGTCTCCCTCATGTTAAACTGGATGTTAATTTCAGAATTCTTAGGGATTAAGAAAAGTGTACCAAACCGGTTTACAGGGCAGAAATTGAGACACAGATGTAGAGAACAAACGTATGGACACCAAGGGAGGAAAGCAGTGGCGGGGGGATGAATTGGGAGATTCGGATTCACATGTATACACTAATATGTATAAAATGGGTAACTAATAAGAACCTGCTGTATAAAAAAATAAATAAAATTAAATTTTAAAAAAAGTGTACCAGTTCAGGGAAATCTTATTTTTTTACAAAAAGACTTGTTTACAATTCAAAATTATAGAGAAACTGTTCATACCAGGTGAATTTACTTCTGCTAGGCAATAAAGCTACTGAGAGACAAAGACAAAATATGTTCTGAAGAGAAATCAGCTGGGATCAATGTCTTGATTCCAGAAATCAAAATATTCCACAATGACTTGCACATCCAGTGATGTGTTCACTGGGAAGTCACTCTCCAATGTAAAATACTGATTTAGATCCACGGTACAAACTTGCATTATTACTGTACTCCTAGAGTGTTACATTTTGAATGTGCACTATTGCAACATCCTTTATTTGACTAATCACTTGATCACTTGATCAACTGAACAGCCATTCAGTTAAAGATGGCTTAAATTTACAAACCACAGCATTCATGAAAAATTCATCAGCTCACTGCTGAGAGATGTTGAGCTAATTGTTCATGATGTGGGTCAAATATCTTTGAGTGCCTAAGACCGTTTAGGGAAATTTGTGCACATGGAGATGGTTGGGCGAGAAAAACCTCACAAAGTTAAACTTCAAAAATCTGAGTTTATTATGTAAAATTTTACAAAAGTTTAAAATTGTACAAAATTTTAGGCATTAAGTTGCAGATTGAGAGGGATGTGTGGCTGACAATGAACATGACATATATAGTAACTGTCTCAAAATCAGAAACGCTCTTTCACTCAAACCAGGTTCTGATTTCACTGGGAACTCAGGCAGACCAAATATCTTAAAGCTGAACTTATGTCAATTGTTAGGTCTTTATTTTCACATTAGTTAAAGCCAATGCAACAGGACTCTTAGGTCAAGAACAAAAGCTTTCTAATTTCAAAAGCCTTCCTGTAAATCCTTCCTATATATGATTTCATCTTTATGTAGATTGCCTCAGGCTGCCTGTGAGGATCCTAACAGGTCAGGTCATTAGCAATTAAAAGACAGGACAGGCTTCTTTAAGGAGTTCTTGATTTCCATTTTCCATCGGTGCTTTGTGACCACCTAGAGGGGTGTGATAGGGAGGGTGGGAGGGAGATGCAAGAGGGAGGAGATATGGGGATATATGTATATGTTCAGCTGATTCACTTTGTGATACAGCAGAAACTAACACACCATTGTAAAGCAATTATACTCCAATAAAGATGTTATTTAAAAAAAAAGAAAGAAAGAAAACATTCTAAAATCAAAACTGTTTCCAGTATTCTCCATCTGACCCTAGGAATACCTAATTGTACTGAAGTCAGCACACTATGAGAAGGATGTGAAGGTAGGAAATATATATAAAGTTGGAGGTTTATACAGTAAGGCAGAGTCATCACAAAAACACCAATCAGCAACCAGGAGCATGTGGAATGAGGAAAAAGAAAGAGAGAGATGAACAGACCAGAGGCAGATAAGAAATAAATTTAATTCACTTTCATAAACACTTACTGAGCAGCTACCATGAGCCAGACAAGGTTCAGAAATAGAAGTTGGGAAGGGGTACAAGGCAAGATAGACATAATAGCATATGATATTAATGGAATGCAATGGTAAGGCGTACACAGGATTCCATGGGTCCCCAAAAGAGGGGCACTTGATTAAGTCTGGGGCACCGGAGGGTGTATACTAGAAGGTATATTTTCGGAGCTGTATCTTAAAGGGATGGATAAGAGCTAGAGAGGTAAAATAGAAGATTTTAAGGTGAGACCAAGTAGAGGTCCAAGGGCATGAAATATCATAATATCTTATAAGGATATTACAAGCAGTAAGGCTAGAGTGGTTAGTAAGCCATATCATGGAGAACCTTGTTTTCTAAGTCTAAACTTTATCCAGTAGGTAATGGTAATTCTTTTCAGCACAAGAGTCAAATGATTTGAAGGGATCAAGACTGGAGACCAGAAATCAGTGAGAATAAATGCATGAGTTTAGGAGAAGGAAATAGTGTAGAGTAACGTTTGTAGGATTCGGTATATAAATGGAAATAGAGGTCATTCTATGGAAAGAGAGGTGGAACAGGAGGAAGGTCACTGCGAGAGATGCCACACCAACAGAAATATGTCATGATCAATAGGCCTGACAGACACACTAGCTTTCAGTCCTGGAAATTTTAACATCTTTCCTTTGCAAGCAGAAGTCCACTTAGAGATGATCCCAGAGGGCTGTGAAGAGTCTAAAACAGATATACAGGCAGTTTGTACCATTAGAAAACACCTACGGCACTTTTTTCATGGAAATATCAGGGAGTACATAAACGAAACATCTTGTTTCTGAGCATCTGAGAGATAAAATGACATACACATGCTAGGATAACTGAGTAGTGACCATAAACACATCCATATCTACAGATTGCTGGTGAAAATATGTAACCTTTCAGTTTAAAGTAGGTTGTTCTTTGGCCAGATCAAATGCATGAAGGCAAAACTACTAATCTCCATGTTCAGCTTTTGCTATGATCAAAAACAGACTAAAAATATTTGACAACCTCAGTTCCAATTTCTCCTCACCAATGAAACTCAGTATTTGTGCTTCAACTCTTCCTTAAAACTTTTCCACTAACCTTTGATTACCTTGATGCAGCTAATCAATTAAAGCCATTTAGGAAATTATTAACTGAGGGTCAGGATTTTGAAGGTTCGAATGGTATTGGGAATAGTAATAATTGAATATATCGAATAAGTCATTCACTATCGCTGCACTGATATGGTAAAACTCTATAAAGTACAGCCTACCAGTATTTGAGTCAAAATTTCATGAGATCCCATTTATGGAAAAATAATATCCTGGGCTGTAATAAGATCCAACACTTTAACTGGAAGACAGAACTTGAATAGCAGAGCTTATTACATAATCTGAAATCTAGAATGTCTCTAGAAAGCTTTAAAAGATGTAGCTCTAACATATTTTTCAGCTGTCCTGAAAAAGCTAAATCTTCTTTTTTTCAATTGTGAAATCTCTGCATCTATCATCAGGTTAAATATCAGTCACCAAGTTCTGCTCCTGCAGTTCTTATAAAGTCAAGTTCCTAGTAATTAAAGAGACAGCTACTCATGTTACAGCTGTAAGATCAGCTCTCTAATAGGAAAGCAAACATCTCACAAAGACTGAGATCAAATCCTTTTAATGCGCTTTCAACTTGCTGTGGAGGAGATCTATTCCAAGCATAAACACAAGCCTCCAGAAATAGCTTTTTTATGATGCTCTTAAATGTCTAAGAGGTGTTCAACATCCGCTGTGAACTGGTGAACCTAAAAGGGATTTAAGGGTATTTATAAGTGTGATGCCATATAGTACAACACATACACACACATACACATATCTGATGCAGGCATAGTTATTGCACCATCATCCCTGTAAAAAACTACTTGTATAGTACCATAAGGCCCCAAAAAAAGATTTTTAA
Source organism: Pseudorca crassidens (assembly GCF_039906515.1). Classification (NCBI taxonomy): domain Eukaryota; kingdom Metazoa; phylum Chordata; class Mammalia; order Artiodactyla; family Delphinidae; genus Pseudorca; species Pseudorca crassidens. Next base: position 89,249,832 of record NC_090297.1, on the reverse strand, counting down.
ATTTTACAACCGAAAAAATAACTACAAAATGGATTATAGTGACTCTATAAAATCAATAGTTAGCCACATTAACACAAAAACATTTAGGATTTGAAAGGCACGCTGGTTTGTAATGTTGAATTTTTTAGTTAGAAATGTGTTTTATTGTCTTCATTTAAAAATCCTAAATAATAAACATATTCCTCAACAGTATACATTCTTCATAATGTTGATATTAAAAAAATCATTTCAATTTTGAAAGTGCTTTTGGAGTCCTTTGTTAGGCCTTGGGGAGTGGTGATTTCACAACTTCCCAACCAAGCATTTAAATTATCATGCTGGGCTTTCCTGGTGGCACAGTGGTTGAGAGTCCGCCTGCCGATGCAGGGAACACGGGTTCGTGCCCCGGTCCGGGAAGATCCCACATGCCGCGGAGCGGCTAGGCCCGTGAGCCATGGCCACTGAGCCTGTGCGTCCGGAGCCTGTGCTCCGCAACGGGAGAGGCCACAACAGTGACAGGGCTGCGTACCGCAAAAAAAAAAAATTATCATGCTTAAACAAAAGCAAATCTCTATTTATGTAGCAGATATGGTCTTGAAGAACTCTTTAAAAACAGAATTTCTTAATAAATGACAATGTAGTAAATAAATGGGGAACCGGCCAGTTAAGTAAAATATATAGTTAATTTTTTAATATGGTAAATCTTTTGATAAAATAAAAAAGGAAGACCTTTTAGTATATCTGTTTTGTAAGTTAGGATTTTGTGTATGAGATTTTCTTAAACTGGGGCAGATTTGTATACCTTATGGCTGAGGAAGAAACAATTCTTATTGCATGAGTTGAGACTTTGGTGAGATTGTTCAATCTTTTTTTTTTTTTTTTTTTTTTTTTGCGGTACACGGGCCTCTCACTGTTGTGGCCTCTCCCGTTGCGGAGCACAGGCTCCGGAGGTGCAGGCTCAGCGGCCATGGCTCACGGGCCCAGCTGCTCCGTGGCATATGGGATCTTCCCGGACCGGGGCACGAACCCGTGTCCCCTGCAAAGGCAGGCGGACTCTCAACCACTGCGCCACCAGGGAAGCCCTGTTTAATCTTTTTAACACTGAGTGGGGTGCTTTAAAAAATATATCACTTCTTCTATGATGGCTTACCAGATTATTGCCTACATTTCTCCTTTTGGTTACCACAAATATCCATGTATCAGGAATCATTTTTAGCTGTAAATAACAGAACCCATTCCATCCAAGATACACATAAAAAGAATATATTAAAGGTTATGAGGTCACTTATACAATATCAAGGAAGGCTGGAGATATCTGGCCTGCAGACTATATAGCCAGGAAGAAGAGTCCAATTACACTGATAGAATGCCCCAGTAAGGCTCCACTGTCACCACCACAGCAGTACAGTTTGTACTGCCCATGCAGAGCATGGAACTGTACACTCAGAACTCTGTGTGTGTGTGACTTCTGAAAGCTCATTGTCTCTCCGTTGTTCTCACAAGAATTAATTCTCTGCATGTGACATTTTCATGTCGCTCTCTTCTGAAATGACTCCCAGGTGGGTTCTCTCCAACCTACATTCTCACTCTAATGGAAAGTAGGAAAGCATTTCTGTCTTCTACCTCAGAATGATCTACCATAAGGTGAGAGATTTTAAGTGGGGAATTCAGAAGGAGCTAGGAAGACCATAACCAAGACAAATATTCACTCTAGTCTCTTCCCAGCATCAATATATTCCATTTTTCTATGCGTAAATTTCCAAGCATTTATACCACAACAACAAATGTTCATATCTAACAAGATGAAACTACTCTTTTTAATATGAAAATGCATTCACTCTCTTCCTGAAAGGGGGACTGCCTGAAAAGTCATTGGTTACTTCATCGGCTCCAAGTCCAGAACCAACTGGCCTCACGCTAATAGTCTGCAACAAATGGATGAAATTGAGAAGTCAACCATCACCATTAGGTATAGTTAAATTAAGTAGGTGAAATAGCAAGGGAATTGTAGCAAGAAATAGAAGCATATTAATGAACGTGAAATTTCTAAATATTTAACAATTGGCTCCTATGAGCAAAGATTGTTCTCTACTGCAAGAAAATTAAGCATCCAACAGTGATGTTAGTCAAATCAGCCTTAGAGGGTGCCACCATGGTATACCACCATGACCACTTTATTTACTGTCTCATTGAGTAAGCACTGGTTTAGCTGGGAAAAGGCTACAGACAAAATGGTTATCATGTACACCTAATTATCAAGAGCCTCTTCTATAATGAAGGGTATTTGCTGGATATTCAAATATTCTCACACTACCTAATCTGAAAGAATAATCCACATATTTCTCTCACAGACTTTCTTTTCATGAAACTTCCTGTCTGTTCATTCAAAGATACTAGGTTATCCAGCTGAAGCATTAGCATCTCCCCATGAATCACTGTAAATGCATACCTCAAGCATCTGTCCTTCTAGACAAAATGAGCATGAGGCCTACTATTCAACCAGCTATACATTGAGATTTCCCTTCCCCCAAGTGTTCAGAGCCTCTTCAGTGTGGGGTTACAATGCTGCAACTGTCCACTTTCAGCTAGTGCCAGTGTAGTATTAATGAATCTACTTTTAACTTTTGCCTTCTTCAGTCAAAGGTCACTGGGATAGGATGATGAAGGATAGCTAGGAATGTAAGCCCCCTGCTAACAGAATTTACTTTTTGTCATATTGAAGCATATTCCTGGTTTGCCAGGCAAAGTACCAGTTTATTCTAGTTGTCCCAGTATAATTATTAGTAGTGCCCTTTTTACTCTCAAAAGTGTCCTGGTTTGGAGACTTCCCTGGTGGAGCAGTGGTTAAGAATCTGCCTGCCAATGCAGGGGACACAGGTTAGAGCCCTGGTCCAGGAAGATCCCACATGCCACGGAGCAACTAAGGTCGTGCACCACAACTACTGAGGCTGTGCTCTAGAGCCCGTGAGCCACAACTACTGAAGCCCACATGCCTAGAACCTGTGCTCCGTGGCAAAAGAAGCCACTGCAATGAGAAGCCCGTGCACCGCAACGAACAGTAGCCCCAGCTCGCCAAAACTAGAGAAAGCCTGCGTGCAGCAACGAAGACCTAATGTAGCCGAAGATAAATAAATAAATAAATTTATTTTTTTTTGAAAGTGTCCCAGTTTGGATAATAAATTATATATTCACCCTACACATATACTATTTTCACTTGATAATAAAGTGCTACTGGGCATGCCTAACTTTTCTTCTTGGTGGACTGGCTTACCAAGTTATGCACAGCATAAGCATGGCCAGTGGCCAACTGTTTAAACTCTACTAGAAACTATTAATAAGAAGAGAATAGTTACTTGTCAAAGAAGGCATAGTTTTGCTCCAAATCTCTAGGAATCTCTGCTGTGATTCTCCGAACAGTGATTTCCACAAGCACCCTAATAGGCTACATATACTTTGAATATCATTGTATCCACTTAGTCATGAGAACTAAATGGTAAAATAAATTGTACTATAGCTTGGCTCTGCTGGAGAGGCTTTCCTTGGTGTAGGGCCCTCTCATATCTGGCATTTTGGGTAATAGGGTGAATTATTCAGAGGCTCACTCCCATATCTGACAGGCATTTCTCCAATATAAGTGGGCCCACCAAACTTGTGCCATTTTACTAGTAGTACGGTACTACGTAAAAGGCTTCTTTTACTTTGAAGGCAGTCTCTTAGCAGGTCTCTTAATAGATCCATTAAAAGGTAAATGGAGCTGGAGGCCCCCATATCTTTTTGCGTTTCATCGGCCCACCTCTGGCACTGCACACGAAAGCACTAGAATACCTGATACTCCCTGATCTCATAGTCCTTTCAGCATGATGGCATCAAGGTACTAGAATATATGATGTCCTGTGAAACAGTGAGAAAATTAGGGTGCCTGAAGACTACATTTTATGTCTTGAATCTGAAGAGTTAACATGACCCTGAGATAGGATGAGGAAAATGAATTGCTCTCATTGTAAGGTTAAAGAAAACTGCTTCTTTTTTTCTCTGTATATTGGAATAGATAAAAATCAAGAGCTATATAGTAGATGCCACGGACTCTGTTAATTTGTTCCAATAAAGATAATTTCTATGCCCGGGCCGGTGCAGTGGGTACCGGGGCCCCGGTGGCTGCGGGGCTTACTTACTGCAGCGCCCGGTGGGAATGGGAGTCGCCTCACGTGGGAGAGGCTGCGAAGGCATAATTAAAAGGAAAACCTCCTTGTTATTCTTGTAAATGCTTGGTTAAACTATCAGAAATGGAATTAAATAATAAAGCTGAAGGAAGCCATCCAAAAAAAAAAAAAGATAACATCTGGAACAGCAAATGAAAATTAGTCACTATCTGAATAAGCTGCTGAAATTATGTCAATTTTTTTAAAACCAATATGCCTTCTGAATGGCCAAACCGGTAAGGTAAATGAGGTTTCCACTGATTGGTTTTGGCTTTAAGTCTGTGTTGAAGGCACTGGACACAGTTACCCTATAAATGAGTGCAAGTTTAGGGAAAGTTTGGTGGAAGATTTAAGCAGTCTTATGACATTATCACAGAACCTTCCTCAAACACACCACACCTTCCTCTTTTTTTTTCTTCTTTCTTTTTTTTCCCAGAGTGCCTGTTTCTGTAAATGGACTTAGTTTTTGGAATTGAAGAATTCCCATGACTATCCATCATGGGGGTCCAAGACAAGCCTCTTTTTACCAGACTTAGAATCTTTGGTTGTTTTCGGTTTTCCAGTTCAAGTGAGACTTTAGAAGGCTACCTATCTATTTCAATCCCAATGACCCTGTAATCAATTAGGCACCCCTAAATATGCTTGCAGGTCATATAGTTCTGAATATGACTCTACCTTTGCTGCCTGTAATGGAAACCATAACCACTTATGCCACTCTTAAGATCCATCATTCCCATCGAAATCATAGAACCCACTTTAATCCTGCCCCAATCACTTAGGTAAATAATTTAAGCTCTAAATTAAAATTACTGGTATTTTAGCAGGTTGTTTCTTCTTCTTGCACTTGCTATTTCTATAATACCTTACAGTTACCATGAATAAAATGAGTTAAAACACACTAAGTATTTAGAACAGTACCTGACATAAAGAAAGTGTTCAATGTCAGCTATTATTTTTTTTCTTTTGAATTATTTTTCCTTTTTTTTGGTAACGGTTTAAATATATGACTAGGTATGGCACCTTACGTGAACTGACTTAAGAGATTCTATCTCTCCTGTTTAGTCTAACAAGACCTATTTTCTTACTAAATAAAACCATTTTTCCTTTGTCCAGCTTGATACCACCCTGTCTGAATGACAGAGGCCCTGAAGCACCAGGAAGTCTGCGTGTTTGCAATTTACTGATGTTTACATGTAGGGTTAGAATAAACAACACAATTCTTCCAGAATTCGTTGGTAATCATCTTTTTTTACACTAAAATAGATAGTTCTCTCTAAGAGATTCACTAGAGGTGTCATAGAGCATTGTGGCTTTGAAAAGACCAGAGTTCAAATCCTGGTTCTGCCACTTGCTGGCTATTGTTCATTTAGCAAGTTTCTTAAACTCTTTCAACTCTATCACATGAGAATTGAATTTTATTATATGTAAAATGCCCAGCAAAGAACTTCTCACTCTTAACATTATTATTAATAGCCTCAACACAAAATCATTTTTGTTATTTATTACACATACAGTTATAGTGAATGTCCTTTAAAACAAATTACAAATAACCCAGTAAACAGAAGGTGAAACTAACAGCTTTAGAGTATTACGTTGGATGGCTTTAGATCACAGATAAAGGTGTCCTAGTCCATAGCAGTAATTGATGGTCTTTATTCACAAAGGAAGAGAACAACACATTTCCCTCACACATCACTAGGTCTGAGTTATGGAGGCATTCATTATTTTGAGTACCTCCCATTCCTCACTACCATCCATAAAGTGGTTTCTCACCTTGCACCCCTGACAACATGAAAAGTGAAAATACAGCTTCTAAATACCATACGGCAATTAGGGTAATGATCCTTCCACGTATAGGGCACTGGACTGCTCTCCACACCACCCCATTTCAGCTGACTAGGAAGGCTGCCGTAGGGTGCTACTTAAAAAGGCAATTTTCTATAAAAGCTATGGAAAGAAATTGTCTGTTGAAAAATACCACTAGAAATTGAGCTTGCATCTGCCTTACCAAAAATGTTACATTCTCCCAGCAGTTTTTTGAATTCTATTCCAAAGTAATATTAAACCATTTAAGACAACACTGCATAATTCAAAAGAAAAGAATGGATAGACTGTAGGAAGGAAAATTGTATAATACTGTGGTTTAATGTAATAGAAGTCAGCATTATCTGGATCTTTCTAACCATAATTTCAGCCATTAAAGCACCAGGGACTCCATCAGTATAGACACTATATTCTGACTCAATTACATTATGCATTAAAAGTAGTGGTTTACAGCATCTATTAGACTTGTCATTACCCTTGTGCCATACTCGATTGACCAAAGGGGTGGAGGAAACCCTCTCTCCTAAGGGAAAAGAAAACTAAGAAGCAAATTCAGTGGAATGCATAATAGGTGTTCCTTGGGAGAATGCTTTAGTTTTCAGTTCATTTCTTCATAAGATGAATGTTCCCACCAAAAGCATCAGAGTTAACAGCATGCCTCATTATTCCTTTCCACTGTTCATACAGCACGCATGTAGGTATAATGCTGATTAATGCAAAAAATTACAATATTCAATGACTTTGAATAAGCAGTGGAGGAAGCAAACCTTTCCTAGATTCCATGAATAAAAACCTCTCTAATAAAGTTTATGTTGGAGGATAATGGCTCCAGCTACCCTAGCAAAGGAGGCAGAGTCCCCTTTCCTATGAATAGCTGGGCTCATGTGTGATGTTGGGAACAACACAAGCCCATACATCACTCTGAAATGACAAGGCAAATAAATAGCAATTGAGAAAATAAGTTCTTCAGATACATATCATTTGGTGGGCATTCGATAATCTCAAAAAGCACATATGGGAATTGTATGTATAGGCTCTTATGGTCTGTAACTAAAAAAGCTTTGATTTTACAAATTATTTTCCTCTAGAAACCAGAAGCATGGTATTTCAGATGGAACAATGCCCTAATGTAATTAGTTTGGGCCTTCCAGTAAAGATTTGTCAAAAATAATAATAATACATATAGATTCAATAGTAATAATGATTATAGACTAAATAAATAGGTAAATTTTTCATGTGGATATTTTGCCATAACCTGAATCTCAAAATAATGAAGAAACAGAACACCAATGTTGGTTTTCACAGCTGCAAAAGAAGTAAAACATGTTACTTTTTTTTTAAACATAATACCAATTAGTTTATACCTTCACAAAATGAAGAAGATTAAGATAGTGCAATTCACATGGTACAAAACCCACTAAACAGAGAGCTGAGGAAAACGCTAAAGATCAAGAGGCACCTACTTCATAATTTCTCTTCCTGACATTAAAGAGAAGAAACATACCCCATCTGCATTTAGGGGTGAGGGTACTAGAGCCAATCTCCAATCTTCTTACCATGGGGTTACACTTTATTTGCATTGGATCCTGGTTTAGGTCCACTAATTCATGTTCTTTTTTTTTGTCTTTATTAGTTATTTTATCCTTTTGCTTTTTCTGGAGAACTTTCTAGGAGGTAAACTTTCTGAGTATTTAGTTGCATGTTTGTAAAAGACACCTGATTATTAATTTAAAACATGTTACTTGTAATAGAATCAGAAATGTTAAAGGTGATTTAGATCCATAATATCCAAACTGGACTAATCTTCAGAATTATTTACAGTGCTTCCTAGGCACTATCCCAGACATGCTGTTTTGGGCTGAATTATGTCCCCTCAAAATTCATGTGTTGAATTCCTAACCATCACTATCTCAGAATGTGCCTATTTTTGAAGATATGGTCTTCAAAGAGATAATTAATGAGGAGTAAGGTCATTAAGGTGAGCCCTAAACCAATATGACTGGTTTTCTTATAAGTGTAGATTAGGACACAGACAGGCAGAGAGGAAAGTTCATGTGAAAACAGTGGAAGAAGAGGCTCTCTACAAGCCAACGAGAAAGGGCTCAGAAGGAATCAACCCTGCTAATACCTTGATCTCAGACTCCTAGCCCCCAGAATCATAAGAAAATTAATTTCTGTTGTTTAAGCCACCCAATCTGTGGTACTTTGTTGTTAGGGTAGCCATAGCAGACTAATATACCCACTAAATCAAAATCTCTAAGTATTGGCCAAATAATTTTTCTCTTTTAAAATATCCCTAGGATTACATATCCAAAGGAAATGAAAACAGGATATCAAAGAGATATCTGCCATCCCACTTTTATAGCAGCATTACTTGCAATAGCCAAGATATGGAAATAACTTAAATGTCTGTCAAAGATGAGTGGATAAAGAAGATCTGAGATATATATATATATATATATATATATATATATATATATAAATAAATCACACAAGTGAATATTATTCACCGATGAGAAAGAAGGAAATCCTGTTTGTGACAACATGTATGGAACTTGAGGGCATTATGCTAAGTGAGATAAATCAGACAGAGGAAGACAAATACTGTATGGTATAACTTATATGTGAAATCTGAAAAAGCTGAACTTGTAGAAACAAAGAATAGAATGGTAGTTACCATGGGCTGGGGGTGGGAGAAGCAGGGAGATATTAGTCAACAGTTACAAACTTCCAGTTGGAAGTTGGAAGATGAATAAATTCTGGGACATCTAATGCCCATCACTGTGATTACATTTAGCAATAATGCATTATATACTTGAAAGCTGTTCAGACAATAGACCTTAAATGTTCTCACCACAAAAAAGAAACGGTAATTATGTGACATGATGGAGGTGTTAGTTAACCTATGGTGGTAGTCATTTGCAATATATAACTGTATCAAACCAAAATATATACCTTAAACTTACAAAATGTTATATGACAACTATATCTCAATAAAGCTGGGGGAAAAATATCTCCAGGTGATTTTGCTAATTGGCCAGGCTTAGATCAACCCCACCATCCAGAAGTTGAATTCAGTTACTTATCAATTCATTTTGCCTTGTTTTGTTTTGATTTTTGAGAGAACAATTACCAAGCATTTGCTGACCTAGGAATAGTTCCAGACACTGGGGATACAGATGAATAAGACATGATAATTGCATTCAAAGAGCTCACCATTTAAAGGATATAGATATAAGATGTGGAATTAACACAGAGCACAGAGTATCAAAGGGATACTGACGAAGGGCACTTAAAGTCTGCAGAGGTCAGGGAAAGCTTCTTGAAAGAGGCAGTGTTTGACATGTGCATTAAAATATGGTTAGAGGTAAAGCAAGTAAAGAAAACTGGAGGAAGAGAGAATGCAAATATTAGCAACACTTATTTTATAGCTGAGGAAAATGAGGCCCAAGTGGGTTAGGCAGTTCCCCAAGGTCATAAATGCTGCAAGCAGAAGAGCAGAGATTTTAACCCAAGTAACCTGACCTCATGCCCCAGGCTCTTCCCAGCTTACTTCCTCTGTTCTTCACCAAATTTTCCTCCCTCCATCCTTATCTTAGTCTATTCAGGCTGCTATAACAGAATACCATAGACTGGGTGACTTAGAAACAACAGAAAGTTATTTCTTATGGCTCTGGAGGCTGGAGAGTCCAAGACCAAGGTGCTAACAGATATAGTGTCTGATGAGGACCCTCTTCCTGGTACATAACTGGTGACATTTCCTGTGTCCTCACATGGTACAAGGAGCAAGGAACCTTTCTGAAGCTTCTTTTGTAAAGTCACTAATCCCATTCATGAGGGTTCCACCCTTATGACCTAATCACCTCCTAAAGGCCCCACCTCCTAAACCACCTGCAGGATTAAGATTTCAACATTTGACTCTTGCGGGACATAAACATTCAGACCATAGCTGTATAAACATTTCTAATTTTATCACACGATACACTTTAAATATTGTGTTTTATTGTATTATTCATATATCAATAGAGCTATTTTTAAAAATCCATCAGTTTGAAAAGCTTTCAGGTAAAGAGACATGGTTAAAAAATTATGAGGTCATAACAATAATTAAAAAAGAAAACTGCCAATGACACACAATCTAAATATCCCATATAATAAGTTAATGTGTAATATTTTATAATACAGATTAAGACCTTCATACATAAATACATTAAGATATGGTGAGTCCAACATATTTTTAGCGGGTGGGAAGCTAAAGATGCTTTGAAACTTCATCAAAGGGCCTGCATCAAAGAACCGGGCTCCATCTGGAGGCTGGAATATATATGAACGTCTTTGGCGGCCACTGACAGGAAGGGATCCTAAGAACAAACTAAAGTGATCATTTAGGGCTGACAGCCTTATAAATGCTCCTCTATACCTATAGGAAGGACAAAAATCATAATTGAGCTATTAAATCAGGAGAGCGAAGTTTGAGTCCCATAATTAATGCCCAGTGGTTCATTCCACTATTCTCTCTACTTTGAAATTTTCCATAATAACCAAATACATTTTGGTTCAGTCACACAGTAGACTATTAAGTGGTCTCTAAAACTCCTATTTTCAAAGAACATTTAATAAGCTGAAGAACAGCTCAAAATAAAATGCTAAGGGCAAAAGGCAGAATTAAAATTAAGTATGTATCACGATCCCAATTATTGGTGTATGTGTTTACAAACAAGAAGATGAATAAAACGTCTGCAGTGTGACCTCCGTGTGAGGGGACCATGAGTGATAATTGTTTTCTTCTTTTTATCTCTATTTTAAAAATTATCTCCAGTCAACACAGAATATTAAGTATATATAATAAAGTGTGTATGTGTGCTTATAAAGTTTAGTATTAATTGACTAAGCTGTTTGAGGTAAAAGTAGAGAATGAGAAACTTTGGGGCCTCTCTCCAGGCCTATAATTTTACAGCATGTCTCAAATCTAGCTTCACATTAGAAAGACATAGGTTATCTTTAAAAAATTCTAATGCCTAAGCCCCATTCAAAGAGCTGGTGATGTAACTGGTCTTGAGTAGAGTCCAAGTATGAGTTTTATTTCTCCTTGTTTTAGAGTTTTTGTTCGGGTTTTGGTGGGGGGGAGAGTGGGTATTTGTTTTTTACTTCTCTCCAAGTGAATCTAGTTTGAAGATAGGATTAAAAATCAGTGCTCTATATGTATGGATCAACTATTATCTACCAAGCACTATACCTTGCTAGAGTGAAATGTACATGGAAATGCACAAACTTGAGAAAAGAAGCATGGAGATCACTTGGAGATAGAGAGGAAAAACAAATCATCACTGTAAACTTCCTAGCTAGAAGCAATTGGAACACAATTAGCAGAGATTCTATATCTGTATGTACACCAAGCTTCCAGAGCGATATTCTGAATTCCCTCATGGTCGTCTGCTAGAAGTTTATTCAGGTAAGTTCAGAGAATGTGACAAATAATTCCACTTGCTAATAATTTCAGCTGTTTGTGTACAGGAGCATGTATTGATTCCACTGAACTCTACGTAGAGACTGCGATTTGGCCATTCTTCTCTCCTGATGTCCTTAGTCAGACCAATAGGCTGGAAGCTACCATGCTGGTTAGGAAAATGGATGCTGATTATCAAGAGGAATTAGGGATGCTACTGTGCAATGGGGACAGGAGGAGTAAAGTCTGGAATCAATGGGCTCCTCTAAGTTGCCAGCTAGTTCCACCTTATCCAGTAATAAATTTTAGAAAAGCTATAGCAATCTAATATAGGGAGACCCTCTCAGCCCTGGAAGAACTGACTGAGGGCAAAGAAATTAGATAATGGACAAGGGAATGAAGGAATTAAGAATTAGGAATGTCCCTCCCCTTACCCAGTAACAAAAGTTTTTCCTTTCCATGTTCCCTACTATTTTATATAGGATGAGCTGGTGATGATAAACCTTATAAATTTGGTACATATTTAAGTATATCAATACAGAATAGTGACTGAACTAGAGGATTTATGAACATCGCCTAGATGGGTAATGATTGATGAGATTTTAAGCCTCCCCTCTCTTCAATTATGAAAAGAATAGTTATTTTATATTATGTTCCTTTAATATGAACAATGCTGCTGGCTCCCATTGTTACAGGCAAGTTTAAATCTACGAAGAAGAATACATACGCATGTGAGGTTGCCTAAGGGTGACTGCAGCAGACACCACAGATTGATTCCCTCAAGGCCACTGCAGCAGCCTTACAGTATATCTCCCTGTTCATTAGAGGTTAGAAAATTGTCTACATTTCCCAAGTTCCCTGTATCTAGGTTATACATTTGACTACATTCCCCTAACAGACTCACTTATGAGACTTTGATGGTAGAGGCAAGATTATGAGCAGGGGCTGCACAGATCTAACAAACAAGATCAAGGAGGGCTTAGAATTTCAACAGCAGCACTTGAGGAGGTTTGGTGAATAGGTGTAGAACAACAGAGGGCAGAAGTACAATTTCTTGGCTTCTTTCAGAACAGAGAAATGATGTATTTGGGCATTTCTTCTACTTGTAACACCTGTGTGTGTATACAACATTGATCCAGTGCACATTCAGAAATTCTCTGAGCCAATTAAAACTCTGTAATAAATTTCCTCCCATTTAAACTAACCAGAATGATTTTGACTGCAACTAAAAACACTGACTAATACAAGGAGATAGTGATATATATATAACTGAGACGCTGATAGACTAAAACTGTGTTTATATAGCCTTTATACTAACCTGCTAGAACAAGACCAAGTTTATATATTATTTATATAACTTACATTATAATAATGTATGAATTATGTTTACATTAAATTTATATTAAGCAAGTCAGAATGCTCTCTTGGCCTGTAATTATGGTGGGGAGGGGGAGCCTTAAAATTTAAAAAAAAATTTAAATAAGACTTTCTCATTTACTAAAGGCTTACATGTGAGTTGAAATGAAAAAGGCAACTACGAGACAGAAGCTGGGCAAATACCACATCTTAGTTCTTAACAAATTAAATTATAAACTGTCTTTAATATAAGAGCACAGTCTAAGTCATCTTCCAAGAATTGTCTTAAAAACAGAGGGGAAGAAATGATCTCATGACACTTAGGTAGGAAAGGTGAGACCTCTAGTTACTCAGAGAAGAAAATGAATCTTTAATTCCTAACTTCGCAAACGTCAAAAAAGGTATTTTAAAAAGATGCTAATAACATCAATTTGAAAGAGCTCTCAGTATTTGTAAACTATTGAAGATCTTTACAGTGTTTTCCCATTTGAATAAAACATTACATCTCTTTGTTACTTGAAATTTCAAATTTTAGAATATGTGACATGAAGCTCTGTTAATTATGGAGGCTGCTTTTTTCTTCAGAATCTCTGGATGAATAAGACAGATATGACAACCAGGTGTTATATCATTGTATAAATGTACAGTTGATTGAATGACTGTGTCCAGAGAATGGCATACCATGTTTTGTCCTCTGCCTTGTTCTTTTCAGTATTTTCAACAATGACAAGAAAGTAGATTAAAATAGAGGGACTACATCACAGTAAGAGGCTTCACTATAGCCAAGGAAACCATCAACAAAATGAAAAAGCAACCTATGAAATAGGAGAAAATATTTGCAAATCATATATCTGATAAGGGGTTGATATCGAAAATATACAAAGAATTCATACAACTCAATAACAAAACAAAACAATCCAAATAGAGAAGAAAAGGAAATAAAAGGAATCCAAATTGGAAAAGAAGTAAAGCTGTCACTGTTTGCAGATGACATGATACTATACATAGAGAATCCTAAAGATGCTACCAGACAACTAGAGCTAATCAATGAATTTGGTAAAGTAGCAGGATACAAAATCAATGCACAGAAATCTCTGGTATTCTTATATACTAATGATGAAAAATCTGAAAGTGAAATTAAGAAAACACTCCCATTTACCATTGCAACAAAAAGAAAAAAATATCTAGGAATAAACCTAACTAAGGAGACAAAAGACCTGTATGCAGAAAATTATAAGACACTGATGAAAGAAATTAAAGATGATACAAATAGATGGAGAGATATACCATGTTCTTGGATTGGAAGAATCAACATTGTAAAAATGACTCTACTACCCAAAGCAAGCTACAGATTCAATGCAATCCCTATCAAATTACCACTGGCATTTTTCACAGAACTAGAACAAAAAATTTCACAATTTGTATGGAAACACAAAAGACCCCGAATAGCCAAAGCATCTTGAGAATGAAAAACGGAGCTGGAGGAATCAGGCTCCCTGACTTCAGATTATACTACAAAGCTACAGTAATCAAGAAAGTATGGTACTGGCACAAAAACAGATAGATCAATGGAACAGGATAGAAAGCCCAGAGATAAACCCATGCACATATGGTCACCTTATCTTTGATAAAGGAGGCAGGAATGTACAGTGGAGAAAGGACAGCCTCTTCAATAAGTGCTGCTGGGAAAACTGGACAGCTACATGAAAAAGAATGAATTTAGAACACTCCCTAACACCATACACAAAAATAAACTCAAAATGGATTAAAACCCTAAATGTAAGGCCAGAAACTATCAAACTCTTAGACGAAAACATAGGCAGAACACTCTATGACATAAATCACAGCAAGATCCTTTTTGACCCACCTCCTAGAGAAATGGAAATAAAAACAAAAATAAACAAATGGGACCTAATGAAACTTCAAAACTTTTGCACAGCAAAGGAAACCATAAAAAAGACAAAAAGACAACCCTCAGAATGGGAGAAAATATTTTCAAATGAAGCAACTGACAAAGGATTAATCTCCAAAATTTACAAGCAGCTCATGCAGCTCAATAACAAAAAAACAAACAACCCAATCCAAAAATGGGCAGAAGACCTAAATAGACATTTCTCCAAAGAAGATATACAGACTGCCAACAAACACATGAAAGAATGCTCAACATCATGAATCATTAGAGAAATGCAAATCAAAACTACAATGAGATATCATCTCACACTGGTCAGAATGGCCATCATCTAAAAATCTAGAAACAATAAATGCTGGAGAGGGTGTGGAGAAAAGGGAACACTCTTGCACTGCTGGTGGGAATGTGAATTGGTACAGCCACTATGGAGAACAGTATGGAGGTTCCTTAAAAAACTAGAAATAGAACTACCATATGACCCAGCAATCCCACTACTGGGCATATACCCTGAGAAAACCATAATTCAAAAACAGTCATGTACCAAAACGTTCATTGCAGCTCTATTTACAATAGCCAGGAGATGGAAACAACCTAAGTGTCCATCAATGGATGAATGGATAAAGAAGATGTGGCACATATATACAATGGAATATTACTCAGCCATAAAAAGAAACGAAATTGAGCTATTTGTAATGAGGTGGATGGACCTTGAGTCTGTCATACAGAGTGAAGTAAGTCAGAAAGAGAAAGACAAATACCGTATGCTAACACATATATATGGAATTTAAGAAAAAAAAAAATGTCATGAAGACCCTAGGGGTAAGACAGGAATAAAGACACAGACCTACTAGAGAATGGACTTGAGGATATGGGGAGGCGGAAGGGTAAGCTGTGACAAAATGAGAGAGTGGCATGGACATATGTACACTACCAAACGTAAAACAGATAGCTAGTGGGAAGCAGCCGCATAGCACAGGGAGATCAGCTCGGTGCTTTGTGACCACCTAGAGGGGTGGGATAGGGAGGGTGGGAGCGAGGGCGACACAAGAGGGAAGAGATATGGGAACATATGTATACGTATAACTGATTCACTTTGTTATAAATCAGAAACTAACACACCATTGTAAAGCAATTATACTCCAATAAAGATGTAAAATTAAATAAATAAATAAATAAATAAAAGGTACAGAGGAACTGAATAGACGTTTTTCCAGAAGAAGACATTGAAGTGGCCAACAGATGCATGAAAAGTGCTCAATTTCACTAATCATCAGGGAAATGCAAATGAAAACCACAGTAAGGGGGTGGGGCTAATGGCAGACTCTAGGAGGGCTCACGCCAAGGAATACTTCCTAGAACTTCTGATGCCAATGTCCTTGTCCCCATGGTGAGCCACAGCCACCCTCTGCTTCTGCAGAAGACCCTCCAACACTAGCAGTTTCCAAATCTGTGGATTCAACCAACCATGGATCAAAAATATTCAGAGAAAAAAATTCCAGAAAGTTCCAAAAAGCCAAACTTGAATTTGCTGCACACTGGATAATATTTAAATAGGTTTCCCACCGTGTATTAAATCCAGCTAAAGAATGTGGTTTCAAGTTTGATTCCACAAAGGATGTGGCTTAATTTGGTGTCTATGAATCAGTTCTCACCTCAGTTAAGCCTCCCCTAATCCTGTTCGTCAGAATCAATTGCTTCGGGAGTTCCCTGGTGGCACAGTGGTTAAGAATCCGCTTGCCAATGCAGGGGACACAGGTTTGATCCCTGGTCCGGGAAGATCCCATATGCCATGGAGCAACTAAGCCCGTGAACCACAACTATTGAGCCTGCACTCTAGAGCCCACAAGCCACAACTACTGAGCCCGTGAGCCATAACTACTGAAGTCCACAAGCCTAGAGCCCTTGCTCCGCAATAAGAGAAGCCACCACAATGAGAAGCCCGCACACCGCAATGAAGAGTAGCCCCGGCTGGCTGCAGCTAGAGGAAGCCCACACGCAGCAACAAAGACCCAATGCAGCCAAAAATAAATAAATAAGTTAATTAATTAATTAATTAAAAAAAGAAGAAGAATCAATTGCTTCTTCCCCTAAGCTCTCCCAGTAGGGTATTTGTATCTCTAGTATTTAGTTATTTGCCTAATTGTCTTATCTGTTACTAGAAGGAAGAAGGGACTCTCTTATTCATCTCTATGCCTCCCTAAGCACCTAGCATATGCCTTGTACATAGTAGGTCTCAAAACATTTTTGCTGGATTAAAAATAATTTCATAGATGAAACAGAATTTGTAATACCCATGATATCCTGAGAACTTAATGCATATTTTAAGAAGCATGCACTTTAACAGTATGGGTGTGTGAGTATTTGGTGGTACTCCTGTGTGAAATCTGCCTAGATTTTTTTTTTCAAACAGGATTTTCATCAGCCAGGCAGCTTTTAGTGTTCGAAACCTTATCACTACCGGCAGTAAATTTCTTTGAAAATGCCAAGTGAGGGTCATCGGGCTAATGGATTTAGTTACTATGATATTCTAGGAAATTATGATATCCAACTTGCCAGAAGTTGTTTCAAGGTCAAATACTGACATATCTAAGTAGATTACAAAGGTACCTGAAAGATTCTTTTTTGACAGTCTTGCCTGTTTCTACACCTGTATTCCCAACTCTGATTACATATTTCTATTCTCCAATGTTCAGATGTACTTTCTTTACCACTCTTTCTATTTATAATTAAGATCCAGCACTTATTTGAATTTTCATCTCACTGGATATTTCAGAAAATTTTACCCTTTGAGCAGCACTTCTTTGGCTCTAAAAACCAAGGAATAAAACCAGGAAGATGAAATAGTAACACTTCATTTGGAAATGGCTTCCTCTAGAGCAAGTGAACTCTGATCAGGAATTAGAATATGGTCACACAGGTGCACTGAATGGGCTGAACAAACTCTCTTCTTACTGACAGGTGCGTAATGATTGGCAAGTATTAGACAATGGAAAATACAGCTCCCCCTCAGTCAGTTCCTCTGAAAACATTATCCCTCCCTGGCCACTTCCTGTCCAGTTATTCACTCAAGACAGGTCTTCAATCACCTGGCCAATTATAAAACACACCACAAGCTACCTGATTACTCTCTGGCTTCCTATTTACTTTGACAGATCTCTGATCATTGGGTTCATTAAAGGAAAAAACACCATCATGGAAAGACATTAAGTGTATAACAAAGGCCCCAGCTTAAGCATAAGTGGTGCTCAAGTATGTTTCAAAATGCCCCAATAGACTGTATATATATATTCCATGAAGGCAGAGACCATCTCTCTTATATTTTCTGAGCTACACCTCTGTCTTCATTGTCACTTTTGGGCTTATTGGTTTGACATTTCTCCTGTTTTTTTTTTTTTTTCCTTGGCGCAACATTTTATTTTTAATTAAAATTTTTTTTTTAATTGAAGCATAGTTGATTTACAGTATTATATTAGCTTCAGGTATACAACATGGTGATTCAAAAGTTTATAGATTATACTCAATTTAAAGTTATTATAAAATATTGGCTATATTCCTTGTGCCGTACAATATATCCTTGTAGCTTATTTATTTTATACATAGTAGTTTGTATCTCTTAATCCCCTACCTTTTTTCCTCCCCCACTTCCCTCTCTCAGCTGGTAACCACTTGTTTTCTATATCTGTGAGTCTGTTTCTGTTTTGCTACACACATTCGTTTCTCCAGTTTAATTCCACATTTCGTTTTGACTTTGTTTGATTCCACATGACTTCCTTGAACTCCATACCACATGTGTTAGTGGCACTTTGGGGAATCAAGGAGGAAGAGTGCTAGATGGGGCGGGGGGCGGGGATGGAGGGCCACAAAGTAGGGGAGATAAGAGGTCAGCAGCTTTCAGACTTATGATGATAAGGGGATGGAGAATCAGTGAGGGATGTATTTGGGGATGAGATTTCAGGGCTGCAGCCACCAACCCCCACCCCAGGAATCCTTGGTTTTTAGGGAGGGTGCTGGACTTTTCATTGTATAAGTAATGGTGATTTACATCATTTTATAATTGGATATTACACGAAAGAGTGGCTTCAGAAGCCTGGAGAACTTGGCAGCATTTGGGTATTGGAGCAGGGTTTTTTTTACATTGTTATTCAAGTCTCTTAAGTATTCTGTTGTCTTCTAGCAATTGTTTTTCATATACAGCTGTGCTTGTTAAAAATCCTGGGTTGGATTTTAACCTGGTTGAAGAGGAAAATCAAAGAGGGAGGCAGAGAAGCCTTTCTTTACCTCTGTGCCAAGGGAGTATATGAGAATTTTTACACAAGATGTAGCCCTGGATTTGATTCGGGAAAATACCAGAGAAGGCTATAATTGAGTTCCTATAAAGAAATAAGTTCTTTAGTTCAATATCATCTTTTACTTACCAAGAAGAACATGCCATCACAGTGTGCCAGGAAAGTAGAATTCTGTTATGTTTACCTTGAAGTGCTGGGTGTAATGAAGTCATTGGCAAGTGCTATTTATTTTTTAAAGGCAAGCAAGAGAAAAATAATAAAACTCAAACTTCTACATTTCTATTGATCACAGGATGCAGATCTTATTCATTGTTTATCTGTCAAGAAATGGGAACATATAGTTTTAAAAAATGTTAAAACTTTGATCTTCTCTTCCTCTCCAGTAAATTCTCTGAGTATTTGAAAAGGTGGAAAGATTAGAGAAAACTTTTCTTTTGATGTCTAGATACAATTTCGTTAGAATCATAGCAAACATGTTTTGTTTTTGAAGAAGCAGTGCAGAATATGGTGTCAATGCTGGGATAAAGTATACAATGGGAATACAGAAGTGTTATGTAGAGTCTTCAGACACTAACACTTGGAGTTTGTAATAAATTTGGGGAAAACACATTTATTGAGTTAAGCAATAAATTGTAAGAACTAGACTTACCTGTAGTCTGTAACATGTTCAACTAAACAATAAATATGCTTGTAACGTGAAAAAAAAAACAAAAACACAGTGAGGTATTACCTCACACCTGTCAGAATGACTATCATCAAAAAGATGAGATAAAAAGTGTTGATGAGGATGTAGATTAAAGAGAAACCTTGTGCACACTAAGTGGGTTTGTTAATTGGTACAGCCACTATAAGACACAGTTAAGGAGGCTCCTCAAAAAATTAAAAACAGTACTACCATACAATCCAGCAATCCCACTTCTGGGTATATATCCCAAGGAAATGAAGACAAGATCTCAAATAGATATCTGTATCTCCCATGTACATTGCAGCATTATTTATAATAGTCAAGATACTTAACCTAAGTGTCAGTCAATGAATGAATAAAGAAGATACACACACACACACACACACACACACACACACACACTGGAATATTTTTTCATTCTTTTCAATTTTTTATGTTTTTATTTTTTAAAAAATTTTATTTTAATATAGTTGATTTACAATGTGTTAGTGTCAGGTGTATAGCAAAGTGGTTCAGTTATATCTATGTATAAATATATACATTAGGGGCTTCCCTGGTGGCGCAGTGGTTGAGAGTCCGCCTGCCAATGCAGGGGACACGGGTTCGTGCCCCGGTCCGGGAAGATCCCACATGCCGCGGAGCGGCTGGGCCCGTGAGCCATGGCCGCTGAGCCTGCGCGTCCAGAGCCTGTGCTCCGCAATGGGAGAGGCCACAGCAGTGAGAGGCCCACATACCGCAAATATATATATATATACATTATTTTTTCACATTCTTTTTCATTATAGGTTATTACAAGACATTGAGTATAGTTCCCTGTGCTATACAGTAAGTCCTTGTTGGTTATCTACTTTATGTATAGTAGGGTGTATCTGTTAATCCCAAACTCCTAATTTAATCCTCCCTACCCCCCTTTGGTAACCATAAGTTTGTTTTCTATGTCTGTGAGTTTTCTATGTCTGAGTCTATTTCTGCTTTGTAGATAAGTTCATTTGTATCATTTTTTTTAGATTCCACATATAAGTGATATCATATATTTGTTTTTGTCTGGCTTACTTCATTTAGTATCATAATTTCTAGGTCCATCCATGTTGTTGCAAATGGCATTATTTCATTATTTTCTGTGGTTGAGTAATATTCTATTGTGTATATATATCACATCTTCTTCATCCATTCATTCGTCAATGGAAACTTAGGTTGCTTTCATGTCTTGGTTATTATATACAGTGCTGCTGTGAACATTGGGGTGCATGTATTTTTTGAATTATGTTTTTCTCTGGATATGTGCCCAGGAGTGGGATTGCAGGATCATATGGTAGCTCTATTTTAGTTTTTTAAGGAACCTCTATACTGTTCTTCATAGTGGCTGCACCAGTTTACATTCCCACCGAGTAGGAGGGTTCCTTTTTCTCTACACCCTCTCCAGCATTTATTAATATTATTTGTAGACTTCTTAATGATGGTCATTCTGACCAGTGTGAGGTGATACCTCATGGTAGTTTTGATTTGCTTTTCTCTAATAATTAGCCATGTTGAGCACCTTTTCTGTGCCTTTTGGCCATCTGTATGTCTTCTTTGTAGAAATGTCTATTTAGATCTTCTGCCCATTTTTTATTGGGTTGTTTGGTTTTTTGATAATGAGCTGTATGAGCTGTTTGTATATTTTGGAGATTAATTCCTTGTCAGTCGCATTATTTGCAAATGTTTTCTCCCCTTCTGTAGGTTGTCTTTTTGTTTTGTTTATGGTTTCCTTTGCTATGCAAAAGCTTTTAAGTTTAATTAGGTCCTACTTGTTTATTTTTCTTTTTATTTCCATTACCCTAGGAGACAGATCCAAAAAGATATTGCTGTGATTTATATCACAGAGTGTTCTGCATATGTTTTCCTCTAGGAGTTTTATAGTAGCTGGTCTTACATTTTGGTCTTTAGTCCATTTTGAGTTTATTTTTCAAACAACAGAATATTATTAAGCCATGCGAAAGAAAAATCCTGCCATTTGAAACAATTTGGATGGAATTTGAGGGTACTTTGCTAAGTGAAATAAATCAGACAGAGAAAGACCAATACTGCATGGCATTACTTATATGTGGAATCTTAAGAAAAAACCAAAAAGTTAAACTCAGAGAGTAGAAATGTTGTTGCCAGGGGCTGGGAGGTGGGAGAAGTAGAGAAAGGTTGGTAAAATGGTGCAAACTTTCAGCTATAAGATGACTAAGGTCCAAGGATCTAAAATATAGCATGGCAACTAGGTAACTGTAGTTGCTAAACTGTATTGTAGAATTGAAATTTGCTAAGAGTAGAACTTAAATGTTCTCACTAAAAAAAAAAAAAAAAAAGACAAATATAAGAGGTTATAGATGTGTTAATTAACTAGATGGAGGTACACTTTCAATATCTTACAATTGTCTTTGTCACTTGTTCCTCAATAAAAGTGAAAAAATAAAAAATAAGTAAAGCATATACATGTTGCAACCTTATTAAATCTTTATAGGACATAAATCAGTACCCATAAAGTGAATTCAAGAAACAATAAAGATGGACCACATGTGAATAATAAAATTTAGTTTTAAAAAATATGAACTCCACAACTGTAGGATAAGGGGATATGAATAGAAAATATCTCTGTCAAAAAACTATACGTTAGGGTAAACCTAAGATGAATATGAGTAAAATAAGAAGTTCAGGAAAGAATTGATTTAATTTCAGTTTGCATAGCTAAAAATATAGAGCTCAGGAAAAGAGGAGTCACATGTGCTCTCTTCCTGAATAAATCCATCTTGGGAATACTAAGTTCCAGTCTAAAGATGACACCTTAAGAGAGACATTGAGAAATGGATGCATCTCCAGAGGACTAAAACCAAGATGGTGAGAGGAGAGGATCTGGAATCAAGGCATTTGTGGGATGCTTGAAAGAGCTGCATCTGTCTCACCTGGGAAAGACAGAGCTGCTTCTGAACATTCAAAAGAAGTGTCCTTGTTGAAACAGGATTAAATTTACCCTAGGAGGCTTCTTAAAACTAAGATCAGTTAGTTATATAATTATAACTATATTATAATAGTTATATTATAATTATATTATACTATATTATATAGTATATATAGTTATACTATATTATAATCATTGGCTACTATAACCAAATGACCCCAAGTCCTCTAGCTTTCTCTGATCATCTTTTCCTTTAATATCCAAACAACACAGCACTCCTCCCTTCCCCATATTTCCATGATTTCCTGGAGGAAGGAGGAAGTTGCTTTCATTCTACAAGACATTTTCTCTACTCTACCCTGTTATGTCTGCTCTCAGCTTTTTCTCGTGTGCTGCTCTGGTTGACTCACCCTTTTCCTACAACTGTCCTAGATTTTCTCATCCCAAACAATCTCTTTCATTTCACAAAGCACCATTACACAATTCTATTATGAAACAGGCTTTAACTGAAACCTTTAGTTTGCTGAGTAGCCTTACCGCACAAAGCCAAAAGAAAGGGGAAAAAAAAAAGGCTGTAATTAAATATCAAAAACCAATGTTCTGTTAAAAAGAAAAACACTGGCCCAAAACGGACTCACTTATGTCAGGCCATACCACCAAACCCGGGCTTAATACCTAGCCTAATTGAAGCTTCATCCTCCCCTAGAAGGGGAGTCTTAACTAATCAGTCAGGAATTTTCTCGTCAGCACCAATGAGGTAATCTGTCACTTGGGCCCTCTCCATCCCCCAAAGGAAGATGAAGTAATCTGCCACATAGCCCCCTTTCTTCCCCCATAGGTAACCGGTCATCTAAGCCTGAAATAATCTTTTTAGTTGATAACTTCCTTGTCCTGCTGTTGGAAACTCTTGCTTTTCTGTAGCCCTTTGGAGTTCCTCTCTACTGGCTAGAAAGGATGCTGCAGGATTCATGAATCATTGAATAAAGCCAATTAGATCTCTAAAATCTACTCAGTTGAATTTTTGTTATTTAACATTCTTAGAGTTGATCTGCCCATCACCACGTTTTTTGGACACGTTTATATTCTTGTTTCTTCCCTGAATCCCAGAACTGCAAACTCCAGTCTTTAGATCATCACCAGATCAAAACCAAGTTCCTATTCCTTAATTAAACTTTATTCTCTTTTACTCATTTTTCCCCTTCCATATACAATATCATGGGTCTTGCTTTCATAATTTTTCAAAATTTGTTTTCCTACAGAAAAGAGACTTCTAGCCATACTTCCAACTTTATGCAAAGAACCACTTAAAATGTTGAAGGTTCTGGTCACCAACTGTCATGTGTGGTTGTGTGTGTGTGTGTGTGTGTGTGAGGGGAGGTTTCCCATACCACCAACAAGCAATTCTTGGATACCAGCAGGGTGTACAAGAATTCAACTCAATTTGAACACTACCTAGCCAGAGATAACGACAGATTTCCAAAGGCTAAGGATTCAGTCTTACAAGACTGCCCCACCCACCGACTTCAGATGCCAGTCACCAGCCCAGGTTGTCATCTGTGCTTTAGACCAACCTGCACCAATCCCAATAGGTCATCTAACCCAGTAGATCAGATGTTCCAATGACTCCTTGTCCTGGGGTTCAATTACAGTAATCCCCGCTTATCTGCAGGGAATACATTTCAAGACCCCAGAGGATGCCTGAAGCCACAGATAGTACCAAACACTACATGTATTATGGTTGCTTTTTCTTTTTTTTTTGCATTTTCATATTTTTTTATTGAAATGCACTTAATTTACAATGTTGTGTTAGTTTCAGGTGTACAGAAAAGTGATTCCGTTTTATATGTGTGTGTGTGTATATATATATATATATATATATATAATTTTCCAGATTCTTTTCCCTTATAGGTTACTATAAGATTTTGAATATAGTTCCCTGTGCTATGCAGTAGGTCTCTGTTGTTTATTTTATATATAGTAGTGTTTATCTGTTAATCCCAAACCCCTAATTTATCCCTCCATCCTCCCACATTCCCCTTTGGTAACCATAAGTTTGTTTTCAATGACTCTGAGTCTATTTCTGTTTTGTAAATAAGTTCACTTGTGTCATTTTTTAGATTCCACATATAAGTGATATCATATGATATTTGTCTTTCTCTGTCTGACTTACTTCAGTTAGTATGATAATCTCTAGGTCCATCCATGTTGCTGCAAATGGCATTGTTTCATTCTTTCTTTTTTATGGCTGAGTAATATT
Organism: Pseudorca crassidens; assembly: GCF_039906515.1. Lineage (NCBI taxonomy): Eukaryota > Metazoa > Chordata > Mammalia > Artiodactyla > Delphinidae > Pseudorca > Pseudorca crassidens. Next base: position 89,224,968 of record NC_090297.1, on the reverse strand, counting down.
CCATTGTACATATGTACCACATCTTCTTTATCCATTCATCTGTTGACGCGAAACCATGCAATCCAGATTGGGAATTGAACCCACAGTCTTTTAATTGAGATCACACACCTGGTCTAAGGACTTAATGAAGCTCAGGTTCTTGATGTCTTATCGCAGAAAGAATTCAGTGAAAGACAAAGTGATAAGTAAGAAATGGATTTATTTGGGCTTCCCTGGTGGCGCAGTGGTTGGGAGTCTGCCTGCTGATGCAAGGGACGCGGGTTCGTGCCCCAGTCCGGGAAGATCCCACATGCCACGGAGCGGCTGGGTCCGTGAGCCATGGCCGCTGAGCCTGCGCGTCCGGAGCCTGTGCTCCGCAACGGGAGAGGCCACAACAGTGAGAGGCCTACGTACCACAAAAAAAAGAAAAAAAGAAAAAAAAGAAAAAAAAAAAAGAAATGGATTTATTTAGAGAGAAACACACTGCACAGATGGAGTGTGGGCCATCTCAGAAAGAGTGTGGGCCATCTCAGAAGGCAAGAGGCCCCGAAATATGGGGTGCTTAGTTTTTATGAGCTGGGTAATTTCATAGGCTAATGAGCAGGAGGATTATTCCAAGTATTTTGGGGAAGGGGCAGAGATTTCCAGGAATTGGGCCACCGCCCACTTTTTGATCTTTGATGGCTGGCCTCGGAACTGTCATGGCGCTGGTGGGTGTGTCAGTTAGCTTATGCTAATGTATTACAATGAGCATATAATGAGGCTTAAGGTCCACTGGAAGTCAAATCTTCCACCATCTTGGACCTAGTTGGTTCTAACCAGTTTTTGTCATGTCCTATGGTTATGTCCTTCTTTTGCTTTTTAAACAACTATTTTATTTATTTATTTATTTAGGCTGCTCCAGGTCTTAGTTGCGGCATGCAGGATCTTCACTGCGGCATGCGGTATCTTTAGTTGCAGCATGTGGGATCTTTTAGTTGCAGCACGCTGGCTTCTTAGTTGTGACATGTGGATTCTTAGTTGTGGCATGCAAACTCTTAGTTGCAGCAGGCATTCAAGATCTAGTTCCCCAACCACGGATTGAACCTAGGCTCCCCTCATTGGGAGCCCAGAGTCTTACCCAGTGGACCACCAGGGAAGTCCCTATGTCATTCTTTTAAAGGTTGTACCCTGCCCCTTTCCCTCCTGTTTCAGATGGACACTTAGGTTGCTTCAGTGTCTTGGCTATTGTATATAGTGCTGCAGTGAACATTGTGGTACATGTCTCTTTTTGAATTATGGTTTTCTCTGGGTGTATGCCCAGTAGTGGGAGTGCAGGATCATATGGTAACTCTATTGTTAGTTTTTTAAGGAACCTCCATACTCTTCTCCATAGTGGTTGCTATGATAAAGTTTAATTTATAAATCAGGTGCAGTAAGAAACTAACAGCTACTAATAATAAAACAGAACAGTTATAACAATATACTGTTATAAACGTTATGTGAATGTGGTCTCTCCTTTCAAACTGTTGCCTTGTACAAATTTAATGCCTGTTCCATCTTAACTAAGCACTTTTGTAACGTGGCCATAATTTTTGCAGTTTGAGGTGCTACAGCAAAGCTAGCATGGATTTTTTTTTCCTTCTTAACAATTTCACAGATTTGTTCATACCACAGATTTTAAAAACCTCAGCATACGACTTTTTTCTTTCTTTATTAAGTGGAGAATTTTTACCTTTTCACCTAGAGGTGAAAAGCTTCTCTTTGGCAAATCCAAATTGGCAGCATCACTAACACCTGCACTTTGGGGCCATTATTAAGTCAAGTAAGGGTTGCTTGAACACAAGCACTATAATACCATGACAGTCGATCTGATAACCCAGGTGGCTGCTAAGTGACTAACGAATGGGTAGCATATATAATATAGATACGCTGCACACAGGGATGATTCATGTCCCATGCAGGATGGAGCAGGACAGCATGAGATATCATCACACTAGTCAGAGTGGCACTCAATTTAAAACTTATGATTGTTTATTTCTGGAATTTTCCTTTTAATATTTTCAGACCATAGTTGACCTTGGGTAACTGAAATGAAGAAAAGTGAAACCACAGATAATGGAGGACTACGGTGATTTGCTAATGCAGCTCACAGAACTCAGAAAAACATCTTATTTACTAGATTACTGGTTTATTATAAAAGGATGTTGGCCTGAAATAAATGGAATGCCAGATATTTCTTTAGCAAAGATGGGTTTACTCAGGATCAGCAGAGAATTGCAATTCGGGGTCTGCAATCATGGCAAATCACATGCAAATCCCCACACAGCAATGGAAGAATACATTTAGAGAGGGAAAAGGAATTTGGGAGGGCCGCAGTAAACAAAGAGTCCATGGCTTTCTATTGGCTGAGTCCTTGTCAGAAAAGAAGAAGAGTCATTCTTCCTCCTGTTTGGCCCTGCTATCATCACAGGGCATGAGAGCTCCGTCTTCTGGTCTCCCAACTCTATTTAATTGAGGCTTCTAGTTATTAATTTTTTACAAGGATATAACTCAGGAACAACCAGATGGAAGAGATGCAGGGCAAGGTATGGGGAAGGGCGCCACTCTCTGGGAATCTCCACATGTTCACCAATGCAGAAGCTCTCCGAACTCTATCTTTTGGGGGGTTTATGGAGGCTTATTACTTAGGCATAATTGATTAAATCATTGGCCGTTGGTGACTGATTCAACCTTCAGCCACTCTCCCAGTCTGGAGGTCAGGGAGCTAAGACTAAAAGTTCCAACCCTGTAATCACGATTGGCTCCACTGACAACAAGTCCCCATCCTTAGGTGGGGTTTAAAAGTCACCTCATTAAAAGTCACCTTTGTCTCTTCTTAGGAAATTCCAAGGGTTTTAGGAGCTCTGTGCCAGAAACTGGGATGAAGACCAAATATGTTTTGTTTGTTTTTTTTTTGCGGTACGCGGGCCTCTCACTGTTGTGGCCTCTCCCGCTTCGGCACACAGGCTCCGGACGCGCAGGCTCAGCGGCCATGGCTCACGGGCCCAGCCGCTCCGCGGCACGTGGGATCTTCCCGGACCGGGGCACGAACCCGTGTCCCCTGCATCGGCAGGTGGCCTCTCAACCATTGCGCCACCAGGGAAGCCCCCAAATATGTATTTTTTATTAGAAATCATAATATCACAGGCCTAAACTTTTTATTTAGAACTTCACAAATTACAAATTTCTTAGAAGGGCTCAAGATTAATCTTACTGTGCTCCCCTCCATCACTACTGCTCTGAAAGCAGAAGAGTAAATAGGTGATAGAAGAGTGAGTTTCCTCTTACCCAAAGCAACCCCCAGGTGGGGTATAACAATAATTTTTGTTGTTACATTAGGAAGAGCTTTCCAACTCTAGAAGTGTCTGGCTCTATTAGTTCCTGTAACATTGATAGTGAAACGCTATCAACACCCCTTGTGGAATGAAAACATCACATAACACAGAAGAAAAAACATCACATAACACAGAAGAAAAAAAGAAAAACAAGACAAACTAAGTCTAAGTGGCTTCTTCTGTCCAACTAATATTTTACCAATGAGCAGTACAAGAACAGTGCACTTTGTTCATCTTTACTCAGTCCAAAGAAACTGTATTTTAATAAGAACTGCCTCATTTACTTCTTTATAATCCTCTGCTAATCTTTAAGTTTGAGTTAATGACATTTCTCACAAAGAACAACTCCAATCTTTGAGCCACGGTCATCCAACCCAATTCAAATCTTTAAAACATTTTCCTCTCAGCTATTTCTGGTTCCTAAGTAATTTCTCTAATTCTCAAAGTAATCCTCATTTAGTAGAAGACTCCTCTTTATGGAAACCAAAGTCCCTTTCCTAATTACGATTGTCCATTTAAGTAGGGCTAGTTCTAATAGGGGGTTTCATTAAAAGAATTTAAAGGGTATCAAACTCTGCCTTTCTGTACTGTGGCATAGCTGACACATCAATGTTCCTAGTTCAATAATCGAGCTATATATGTTCCTAGCTGCATATATATCTACATAATAAATTTAGCTACAGGAATTACTGACAATCCTAATAAGTCAAAATTAATCAAATGTAGCATTACATGTCAACATATGTTCTACATTTTTTTTCTTGTGAATATAAAATAATGAGTCTAGACGTGGCATATTGGCATTGGGAAATTCAAACCATTTGTGTCTTCATTAAAACTTACCTCTCTAGCAATTTTTAGATAATTATTATAACCACAGAGGTTTTCATTATAGTCTCTTAACCACAATGGTTTTGAGGTAAAGGCCATCTGTGCTGTTTTCTAGTCTCCAAAATATGAAGGCAGATTCTCTCTAAAGTCGAGCCCCAACTTCTGTATCAGCTTGACACACCAAGATATTGCCTTTCTCCCAGATACCCTCGGTTAGGGCAATCCCAATAAATGCCTAAGATTCTCTAGGTGTAGTTCCAGGCACATGGCTTCTGATAAGTCATTTCATTAGGGATGAAGTTAAAGATGCAGCAAGGTGAGTCAGCCCAGGTATTCACTCTGGTCACTGCTCCCTCAGGCACTACCACTGGAAAAGTGCATTATATTTCAGGTCAATGGGGAAATGCCCAAGTGCCCTCCAGAGTCCTAAAATCGTATCACTTAGTCCACAACATTTTGCAAGTTACTTCAAACATTATGAACATTATTAGGCTTCAAAATTTATAGACCCTCATCATTAAACCATAAATGACAACCCGATCCACTCGCATTTTCTTTTCTTTGATAACTGTCATTATTAGGTATATTTACAATGTGCTGTTATTACTGATATTATAACACTTATTTCTCATAAAAATCTTACTATGTGGTGATTGCTTTCTCCTTTAAAAAATGAGGAAAATAAGGCCGAGATTGGTTGCTCAGGACAACTTTCTCATAAGTGACAGAGACAGGAATCTAAAGTCTGTCATATTCTGAATCTTCCACTATTCCCACTGTATCTCACTGTCTCCTCTTTTAAAGCATTACACCATTCAAGCATTATAACATAGTCTTATTATCTGTAAGTGTATTTCCATCTGCACTGAGATGTTTCAGACATACTCTTGGGGCCAGTTGCTACTTTCCCTGTGGCATCTGTCGCCTCATTCCCACTTCTTTAAGTACCTAGAATACCAAAAATAAAGCTCCAAGACATGCCCACAATTAGCTGGAAATTAGAATCCAATCACAAGCTATTGTTCGAGGCCTCTTGAGAAGTATGGGGGGAGGAAAGAAAACTAGTTGCTGGCTTTCTAGCTCTCTCACAGTTTCACAACCACTTCAGTGACCTTTAATCTGACTGAGTCACTATTTTTGCTATTTTTTAGCATTACTGAGCTTTGTAAATTGCATAATATATATACACTATCAAACAGTAATTTTTCAAGAATATACTCAATGCTGACAAGTTTGTTGTAAGAATGGCATTCTCATACACTTCAAGAAGCAACGCAACCTTTCTTAAAAACCTTGGCTCTATGTATTCAGAACTTTAAACATTTAAATGTTTATGACATTTGAACAAGTAATCCCCACTTCTGGAAATCTATCATAAGGAAATAATCAGAAAAGCAAACAAAAAATATTGTTACAGTCTTATTTTGAATAGTGACAAAGTGGAAAAAAAGGAAATGGTTAAATTATGGTATTCATGCAACTAAACATTACAAAACCATTAAATTTTATGCCTATAATGAATTTTAAATTACATTTTTAATTTTAAAAGTAGAGGGTAAAATTGCAGACTGTAGCACTTCGGTATACTTTTTTTTAGTGGAAGGAAATGCCAAAGTCAAAAGCAGTAGGATTGAGAAACTAAAAAGAAAGAATGAAAAGGAGAGATTTTACCTTCTAAAATTTTCTAGAAAAGGCAAAAAAAAAAATGTGATAATATAGTGAGTAGAAAATATGCTGAAAATTCCTTGTGAACAATTTATGTACCTAGAAAGTCTTTGAATGGTAGCTTTTAAATCCCTCCTGACCTCACTTAGGACTCAGTGCAACTGGGACATTACAAATGTCACTTATAACTTTTTTCCTTTTTTCACTACGATTTATTGTAATCGGGTTTTACTGCATTCCATTAGCAAAAATATAAGCCTAAGTATGTGTTTTCTGGTAATTAATACTCTGCTTTTGGCCTAATACTGCTTCTTGCACCTAAGGCATGAACTACTGGCCCTAAAACATGTCCTATTGATTCTCACCATTAGACTTGCAACTCTAATCCTACCTAGGCAAATTACAAGGCCTCTGGAATCCAGCAGTTGAACCATCTGGATCTAAGAAAAAGAATGCGTCCCTGATGCTATCATTTGGGATCTTCACTCCCCACAAAAAAGAAATATTGAATGAGATTTGTATAAGTTAACAGTTGCTACAATACTATTAATAAACTACCCCCCAAATCAGCCTTTATTTAGCTCACAAGTCTGCATAAGCAATTTAGACTAGGTGGACCTCCTGGTATCAGCTGGACTTGCTTGCCCATCTGGGGTTGGCTTGCTATCAGTGCAGAGACCTGACTTGCCCCACATGTCTCTCACATCCCTCCAGCGAGCTAGGCTGAGTGTGTTCCCTTAAGAAAGGCACAGGTTCAAGAGCAGAAGCAGCAGTAACAAGCACTTTTTTGAATGTCTACATACATCAGATCTGCAAATTACATGGCCAAACTCAGAATCCAGAGACAGAAAGAAACTTTGCCTCTTTAGTGAGAGGACCTACAAAGTCACAAATCAAAGGTCATGAATAAAAGGAGGAGTAAAGTATTGGGGCCACTTATGTAATTAATCTACCGTAAAGGCGCATCTAGATTCCTATTATACCCAACTAATCTCTTTTTCAGCAAGAAGTTTATATCATTGACACAGTGGCTCACAATTTCCCCAGAGGTGATTAGTGTCTTGAGAAACCTAAAGCAAGGATGAAATTGGCCAAGATATTTTAAAAACAAAAACCCTTGCTACTCTTGTCACCTTAGACACTGTTATACGTTCCCCTAATTGGCAACCACTCATGGGTGAAGCAGGGTATATTGAAAGTTAACATTAAACATATACATATATTATATAAATTAAAATATTAAAATAATAATGAAAAAATATAAATAAATTAAATGGATTAATTTAATTGAAATCAAAATTATGTGAGGAAAATACATCAATTTGTAAATTAGTTATTATTTTTATGATAGAGGAAGGAAAATGAAGGCTATTAATAAAACCAAAGCCTTTTCAACAGAATTTGCTAGTCACTTCCTTCAAAAATGGTAAGTCTTTTTCTTTCCCTTACACTGAAATAGTGCTATGCCATTTATGATTCCCAAGCAACTAAGCCTATATACTGATTGATCACCTATCTTTACTTCTAGACCTGACCCATGTACAAGAAATTCTCATGTACACCGCACAAGACAGGTCTTCTAGGATATAAGCGTCCTCAAGGAGGGTAGCCCAGAATTGCAACAGGGTGAGAGCGGAAGCTGCGAAAACTTTTGAGGTCTAGGCTCAGAAGGAACAGAGCATCCTTTCCACTGCATTTTATTGCTTCAAGCAAGGAACAAGGTCATCCTACATTCAAGAGGTAAAGAAATAAACTCACCTCTTGATGAGAGAGGTGACAAAGTAACATTGCAAAGGGGTGTAAGTATTGGGACAGGAGAAATTATTGAAGCCATTTGTGCAAAGTTTCTATCACAAATGATGGTAATCATACCCATTTCACAGTGTTAGCATAAGGATCTGAGAAATAAATAAAAACACTTTATACATTATTTACAATTAGAAATAACACATTGAATTTAAAAGGAAAATGTCCCTGAGGGTTTGAAATCTGCAGATAGTCTGGGTATAATCATACTTATTAGGTCTGACTAGTGGCTCAACACCTGCCCCAGTGATCCTTGCCATTCTCCTTCCCCAGAATTCCCTTCTAAAGTATGTGGGGTGGGCTGGTGAGTTGGTTTAAATATACATCCAACTGCATGTTTTCTCCATGATTTTGGTTTTGCCTTCATCTATAGATTTTTACTTAAAAGTAAGAAAGGGGACTTCTTTCTCTATATTATCATCAGAGATTCAGAAAGTTTCTTTACTGAAATGGTTGCTATATGCCTATTTTGCTCTATATCTATTCAATTTGCTTCCAGAACGTCTCTTCCCAGTTCATCAATTACTTTTTTTTGAATGAAGTATGACTTTTATCTCCTTCTTTAAGACTATAAAATATATATGAAAAGTTTTCCCAAAGTGTGAGCTTGTTTCACCACCACCACTGCTGCTGCTGCTGCTTACCTAATAACTCCCTGGTCCTAACCCAGCTGACAACCCAGCAAAGAGCAGCCTTCAAGCCACCACAGCCTATGGAGAAATCCCATACTTGTTTCATGTAGTGGGTTGCTTTATGAATAATGGCCCCCAAAAAGCTATGTCCGTGTTCTAATCCCTGGAACCTGTAAAGAAGACTTTATTTGGAAAAAGCGTCTTTGAAGATGTAATTAAGCTAAGGATCTTGAGATGAGATCATCTTGAGATGAGATTATCCAATGACAGACATCCTTATAAGAAAGGATACAAAAAGATGCAGGGAAGAAGACCATGGCTGAAGACAGGCTGAGATGGGCTTTATCCTGCCGTAAGCCAAGGAATTTCTGGAGTCACAAGAAGCTGGAAGAGACAAGGAAGGATTCTCCCCTAGACCCTTCAGATGGAGCATGACCTGCGGATACCTTGGTTTCAGACTTCTGGCCTCCAGAACTGTGAGAGAACACATTTCAGTTTTTTAAGCCATCTGGTTTGTGATGATTTGTTATGACAGTGCTAGAAACTAATATACTTCGCTTGAACATTACCAAGATCCACACAGGTAGAAACCAACAGAATAGTCCCTGGACTTGAGCTGTCTTTGATTGGGAAGATAACTTCTATCTCCTTTGGCCGCAGTTGTATGACTGAGTCACTCAATGACCCATTCCATCACTCCAGCCAGGAGATATCCTGGCAGGGAGCCTAGCCGCTGCACACACACACACAAACCTGTCATTATAACATTCATACTTCATGGCCCCTACTTCCTGAGCTGATAACACAAAAATGCTTATTGCAAAATTGATTCTTATACCCCTTTCTATATCTTATCAGGAAGGGAAATTTGGGAGTTCCCAAGGTTTAAAATATAAGTAGTTGAGGATGCTATGCATTTTTATGAATGCACGACTTATGTGTACATGCATATGTGAAGTTGTGGGCAACCAATGTAAGATTCCTGATAGTATTTATACTGGTGATTTACTGCTGTGGAACAAAGTACTCCAAAACTCAGTGGCTTAAACCAACAAACATTTATTATGTCACATTACCTGTGCATCAGGAATTCCAGTGTAGCTTAACTGAGCAGCTCTAGCTCAGAGGTGCTCATAAGGTTGCAGTTCAGATGTCAGCTGGAGTGAAATCACCTGAAGGCTTGGCTGGGGCTGAGGGATCTGCCTCCCACATTGCTTGTTCATGTGGCTGTTAGCAGAGGGTTGCAATTCCTTACTGGCTACTTGTCAGAGGTCTCAAATCCTCACCACATGGGCCCCTCCTCAAAACATGGCAGCTGGGTTGCGTCGGGGTACATTATCAGAGAGTGGAGGGTTAGGGGGCAGAAGAAACAATGCCTTTTGAAAACTTACTTTGGGGGTGACATATCATGACTTGTACAGAATTCTGCTGGTTGAACTTACCACCCCGATACCTGAACACCAGGAGGCAGGGATCATTGAGGGACATTCTAGAGGATGGGTATCCCAGTCACTTTTTCTAAAAGTAGTTGTTAACTTTCAGATTAGGTTTTTCTAGTCCTTGGGATACTTAATATAATCATTCTCCTCATTCCCACTCTGAAAGGGTTAGGTTATATATTTTTTAATCTTGAGAATTTAAAAAAGTAGAATTAAAACAATTATTATTCTTTCTAGTGTCTAACATTCTGCGTGAAGTAAGGTAGACAAAAATTAGGAGACAGAAGAAAATCTCAGTTACTTTCATAACATTTTATATCAATGGATTATGAGATGGTGTTCTTTACTAGCTAACTAGTTTCACTCTACAGATATTTTCTCATCATCAAAATAGATAGTAAGACAGTATTTTCATTAATTACATGAGATATGGTACCAAACTAAAATGCATTTTAAAATCATTGTTAGACAGACTAACTACAGGACTGGAAAAATAGACCTTGGCACCTGGTTTGAGAAGGGACAGGGTTATACAAAATAAATGCCATACATCTCCAATGTTCAAAACAAATAATTCACAGTTGTTAAGAGGACTCTTAATGACGTCTTCTTAGAATGTTCTTTTCTTTGGGGAAAGCTTTGTGACATCCGTCTGGATCTCAAAGGCAAATCTCACCCCTCAAAACATAACAATCACAAGCCATAATTGCCCAAGGTAATAATGGTAGTACGTATCAACTCTTTCATTAACACTAGAATTATGAAGGTGTTCTGCACAATAATTTCACACACTGAATTATAATTTTGCATTATTTCACTTCTTTCATCAATCATTTCCTCACAAATTTAAATATAAAAGAAAGAAAGAAATTCTAGTTGGTATGCATATTCAACCCCTAATTTTTTTTCAAATACAGAACTACAAAGTAATTGGTAACATCTGTTGTCATTGACTGTTTTCATGATTTGTGTGGTACCTAAAAATTTATTGTAACTAAAAACAGAACACAATTAGCTTTATTTTTTTTTCAGATAGTGATTCCAAGAATGCAGCAACAGCATCTGTGACTATAACTAATCAGGGAGTCACTCAGCAGAAATATGGTACAACCACATGTGGCTGATACACTGAAAATTACCGCTAACCATAAAGTATTGTTTTTTTTAAATAAGCCTCCAGGCCATAGCCAGCTGGATTGCTGCACAATCCCTGGAAATCTTGGATAGTTCAAAGCAAACTTTCAAAATAAATTTTTAAAAAAGCAAAACAAAACAGAAACCAGTCTTCACCTATGGAAATGATCTAGAGTCAGGACCTCCCTTTAGCACCAGCAAAGACTCTGTGAAAGCATGTATCTGCCTGTGGTAGAAAACACCAAACTAGCAGTTGCAGATACATGATGTATTAAAATTATTTCAACATTTATTGTGATATAAATCTTCTGTCTGTGTGGGCAGAGAGGAGATGGTATAATTCTCAATGACAACAGAAATTCTGATGTTTGTTTTTAGTTTACTCATCCATTACTATAAGCATTACTAGTAAGGCCACAAATGTCTTTTGCCTTCGGTATCCTCAGGATAGCTACATAAAAGAGATAGTGATTCAACACCACCAGTGATGAAGAATGAGCTAGATAAGGTCAATAAACTGACAACTCTAGCAAAAATCCTACTAAAGTTGCTTTAGATTCTTTAGCGGCTTCAACAACATGGATATATCCTTATAATGTTCAATCTTATTTGTAAGATCAGAATATAGTATTGAAGTCTCAGAGCTGGACCCTGAATTTCATCTATTTTCTTTTTTATAACTGTATTGAGCACCTTCTATGTGCCTCTCTTTAGGGTGAAAGCTCCAGTAGTGAACAAGACATTGTCACCATTCTCAAGAAGACTGAAGTCTAGTACAGACAGCAGCCAAGGAAATAGGTATTTATAAGATAATGTGATAAACACTACAGGAAAGATATATACAGTTGTGATGGGAACCCTGAGTTTCAAAGCAGGAAAAACTTCCCATAGGAAGTTCATCTCAGAAGTAGGGACAGGACAAGTCCAGCTTTAAGTACAAGGTCTGAGGGCAAGAGACAACCTGGTGTGCTAAGGGAATGTATGTAGTGCTGCATGAAGTGGAGAAGAGTGAAGATGTATATCAATGAAAAAAATGGCATCAAGTGAGCAAGATAAGAAAGAAGAATCCAATCAGGCAATAAAAAGATTTGTTGAATGTAACCTTGCGGCAAAAAGATTAGCTCTAACTAGTTAAAAGAGTGAGCAATTCTATCAATCAAAATCAGGGGATGACAAAAAAGCATTTTTTTGTTAGAAAGACAAAAAAAGCAAAGATATATACAGTATACATATCATATACACATACAAAAAAGCATGGCTTGAAAAAATTTTCTTAAAAAGGACAGAGGGTGCTCAGCATATTTACAAAATTTTATTTAACTTATTAATTAATGAGAAAATCAATAAGGTGTTAAAACTGGTTCAAAGGAGAATCTGAAGCACAGACATATATATAGGCAATCAGGACTGCTAAAATGAATTTGCTAATAGATGAAAACTGATTAATAGTTTAAAGAACAATGTTTGAGATGATCTTTTTCTACAAAGTAGAAATGAGTTTGAAACTGACAAGCACCCGTGGGGCTCCTGGGCACAGAAGCCTTTCCATGTTCCCCATTTCTTGTTTGCAGGGAACAGACTCCAGCCTCCATGACCTTCTCTGAGTTCCAAAGGGCAGATTCGAACAGTTGCTAAGGAAGGGAAGGGATGCTGAGTCAAGGGAGGAACAGCCAAGAAACAATAGTGCAGCCTTGGGGCAGGATCCTGGTTCCACCTCAAGGGACACACATAACAATATCTTTAGGCCCTTTTATAGAATTAAAACCAACAAATGGAAGATGTCAGCATTCTTCATTCCAGAGAAGACCACTTGAGGCCAGATTAAAGGAGCCAGAGAAGCTCATCAAAGACCACTTGAGACCAGATTAAAGGAGTGCAGGTCCTACACACACCCTAATCCTTATCAGCAACCCTGCCCTTGAACCATTGCTATAAAACTCCTCACCAAATCTTCTTGGGTTGGGACACACAGTTTTTGAGGGGCATGAGCCCCTGTGTACCCCATTGCCTGGCAAAGCAATAAAGCTATTCTTTTCTACTTCACCCGAAACTCTGTCGCTGAGTTTTGATTTGGCACCAGTGCACAGAGGCCAAGTTTTCGGCATCAAGTTGTGTCTCTACAGGACACAATTCACTTGCATTGCTGTGAATGAGAATAATTTGAGAAATATCGGTTTTCTATAACTAAATTTCTACCCCTACAGCTTTGTAAAATTGTCATAGAAAGAAAATCAAAGGTGCACTGCCCTAAAAAGTCAAATAATCTCTGAAGGGAATCCTCAACACTCCTTTAAAAGCACAATCATTTCTTTGGCCCATTTCTAAACCTTTGAATTTTTTTCTTAACAAATCTAACATTAATCACGCAACTGTTTTTTTTTCCTGTATAATATCCCTACAGAAAATGCATATTTTAATTGGTCTACTAGGAACCTTTTCCTTTATATCAAGATGATAATAAAACCTTCACACATTCTCATAACTAAATTGCCTGAAAGGTTTTGCTTCACATTTTGAAAAGTTCCAAATGTTTAAAAGAATCTGACATAATAGCCTTGTGATCTGACACTGAAATATCTAATTGAGGGACTGCCCTGGCGGTCCAGTGGGTAAGACTCTGCTCTCCCAATGCAGGGGACCCAGGTTCAATCCCTGGCCCGGGAACTGGATCCTGCATGCATACTGCAACCAAGGGTCCACATGCTGCAACTAAAGATCCCACATCCCTCAACGAAGATCCCGTGTGCCACAACGAAGACACTGCACAGCCAAAATAAATAAATAAATATTTTTAAAAAAATAGTAACATAAAAGCTCTGTGATACCCTATTTTTTAAAAAAAGAAATATCTAGTTGATATCTTTACTTTAATGTAAAGGATATAAAAGAGTTAAGTTTGTGGCCAGGATATGAATTTTTTTTTTTTTTTGCAGTACGCGGGCCTCTCACTGTTGTGGCCTCTCCCGCTGCAGAGCACAGGCTCCGGACGCGCTGGCTCAGTGGCCATGGCTCACGGGCCTAGCCGCTCCGCAGCATGTGGGATCTTCCCGGACCGGGGCACGAACCCGTGTCCCCTGCATCAGCAGGCAGACTCTCAACCACTGCACCACCAGGGAAGCCCAGGATATGAATTTTTAAAGGAACCTACCCACAACATTTATGTTAGATTTATCAGATTTATAAAATTTAAGTGCTTAGAAAGTCTATTTTTAAAGCTTTAGTTGGAGGAAGGGTAAGCTGAGATGAAGTGAGAGAGTGGCATTGACATATATACACTACCAAATGTAATATAGATAGCTAGCGGGAAGCAGCCGCATAGCACAGGGAGATCAGCTGGGTGCTTTGTGACCACCTAGAGGGGTTGGATAGGGAGGGTGGGAGGGAGACACAAGAGGGAGGGGATATGGGGATATATGTATACATAGAGCTGATTCACTTTGTTATACAGCAGCAACTAACAGAACAATGTAAAGCAATTATACTCCAATAAAGATGTTAAAAAAAAGCATATTTGCACAACAATATGAGCGTACCTAATGACACTGAACTAATTATACACTTCAAAATGGTAAAAATGGTAAGCTTTATGTTATGTATATTTTGCTATAATAAAAAAGCACATTTACTTGTTTTTTAAAGTGTCTAAGATCAAGATATTTAAAACTTTTAAATGAAGTTTGAAACACTTAAGAGAATTTAAAATAACTAAATTTGTAGATGGAGTTATTGCAGGGGATAATCTAATCTACTACTTTATGAATTAAATTATTATTAATTTTTAAAAAGTTGAAGGTCATAATTCCTGTTTTTAACATTAGATTTACAATAAAATTAAGAAGTTGTGGATTTTGAGTAGAAGGATAATAAGATGAGGCAGGAGAGCTAAAGAGAAACCAGGTCACAGTAATGAGTTTAGATTATATCTTGTGAGTAACAGGGAGCTACTAAAGTAAAGCAATAAGAGCAAATACAGCAGTAGCATGTTTGCACCTTAAAAAGTATCACTCTGACTTGCTCTGTGAAGAAAAGAAGGGAGGAAGACTAAATGGTGGGAAAAAATATTACAGGTTATTGCTGTTATTCAGATAAAATATAATAATAATCAGGACTATAGCAATGAAACAGTAATTATAACCAATTTATATTGAGCACCTATTTACGTGTCAGGAGTTCTTTTAAGCACTTCACGTGCTAACTCATTTTATCCTTATATCAATGTCATAAGGCAGGTACTACTAATACCTTACACAGCAAAAGAATTAATCCTCCACTCAGTATCATAGTTCAAAGTTATAGGGAAATTCTAAGAACACATGATTTAGCAAATGCCTTATCAGCCCGACTGGGGAAATGAGAAGCGGGAAATCAGTTAATACTGTTTAAAGATAAACTGAGTCGTATCAAACATTTTAATAGTTTATTTGAGCAAAAATCTATTTGAATCAGGCGGCACCAAACCAGAAGTAGTTAGGAACATGCCACTGACAGTTGCTTGAGGAGAGACTTTTATAGAAGGAATGCAGAAGAAAAGTAAAGGAATTATTGATTGTCTATAGCTTTAAGCCTTAGTTGGCTGCTCATGACTGATTGTCCTTAGGTTTCAATTTCATAACCTTGAGGTCCTTACAAGCTTAGATTTTGGTTTGCTTACACAGGTGTCTAGGGCATTAAAGCCACCTCAGCCTAATGGCCTCCTTGTTTAATTAATTTAACAATATCAAAATGCAAACAAAGAATAATCAACTCTTTACTTCTTAAAGTTCCAACTTCAAAGGAGAATGGGTTCAATATGGAAAGATTGTACCCAAGAGCAGTTCATACTGATTCAAACAACCAGTTATTAACTTAAAAAGAAATCAAGTTCCAAATATACAAATAATTGATTTAGAAAGAAACAAATTAATTGCTTGTGATAAGATATTTGAAGGAAGAGTTAGTTTTTGATTTATTTGTTTGTGCCTATAGTGGTTGTGGTGTTCTATCTCCCAAGAAATCTTGTTTCACTAAATGACTAAACAAATGAGAGTAACTTGAATAATGGGTAAAATTTTACATATGCCATGAAACCTTACAGGTCATATTTTCTCTCTCCATGATAGCCTCAAATTGCTGGTGATAAAAAAAGAACTAAATGGCTTGTCTCTTATAAAATGTGAGATTTTGAAATCTGCATGTATAAAACTCTCAGATCTTCAAATGCTTCCCCTGAGCTCAAGGAATTGCAGGGTTCCAGGATTTCGTTGTCCCGAAGTACATTCACTGGCCAACCCATCCTCAACCTCACCTTGCTCAGTTGCATGTAAAAGCACCAGAGGGGTATTAAAAGGCTTAATTTTTATAAGAGAGAGAGAGATGGAGCCTCTGGGTGATGTTTTTTCTTTCCTAGTGGTAAGGAAACACATTGTCTGCTTTATGTTTGCAATGCAATTGTTTGTCACAGGGCCCAGCAGTAAGGACAGGTTAAGAATCACAGGATGGGAGATATATGAAATGTAGCCAATATTCAATCCATAAGTCGTTCAGTTTATTGCAAACAATTAGTACACAACACAAATTAGTCTCCAAGGAGAAGTCCTGGAAGCAGGTGTCATAGCACAAGCAGCAATCTGGCAACAGGTCTCTTGACCTGCGTGAGTGGGAAGCAGCCCTCTGCTGCAACAGGGCCTCCAGCAGCACTGGTCTGGAACAGCTCTCAGCAGCATGGAGATGGGTCCTCCAGCGAAAAGACTTCAAGTCACTAGGCTCGGTGGCCTCTTTTTAAGGAGCAGCACTTATTCCAGGAGAGGGGGTCATGGCTCTATCAGTTGCTCCTCCTGTTCCAGTGACACTTATCGCCCATCAAATTTCTCATCTAAAGTAACACACTCAGTTTATCACTGAGACACCTGCAGTCTTACAGCAGATGTTTTAAAACCACTGATATATTGAAGTTCACATTGGCCACTGGGACTACATTTTGAACTGCCTCACAGAGTTTAACACAGCTTAAATCCTATAAGTTTCACACAAGATGAGTAGGAATCAGAACACAAAATAAATCACATTAAAACAGCAATACAATGGGTTGGGGCAAGAGAAAAGGGAGTGTCTCTAAACAGGTTTGACTCATACCTTGAAGAACACATGACTGATCTGACTCCTTCTGGATATTCTAAAAGAATGCTACTCTAAAGTTCTACCATATTTTCCCTTTAATAGTCTGCAAATTAGGCAGAAAGCTTTAAGTGTGCAAGCCAAAGGCAATACCTGCTGTCTCAGGACCAGCTCAACATCCTGCTCCACAGACTGCTTCATGCATTACAAACCGTCCCGATGACTGTCTATTATCATGTGGTATTTTCACCCATCCCTGCAGTGTCTGCATCAATTGACTCTAATATTCATCCTCCTCTCTTAACTGAGACTCCCTAAAATATGCTCACTAGAAATTCCTGGAAATAAATTACCAAAAATTTTATACATCCTTAGTCAGCATTTTAGAACATCATATTTTAGCATATTCTCTTTTTAACAACAAAAAGCTTCTTTGGGGAAAAAAAATCATGACTGTGGATTTAGAGTGTGGTCATAATGCTGGTTTAAGTTTTTGCCTTCTTAGGTAACTTCACTTGCATTACCAGTACACACTGCCTGACATTAAATGGTAAAACAATTGGGCTCCACAACAAAGATTTAAAATATTTCAACCCACTAAAAATGAAGCAACAGTCATTACAATATCCCAACTGCTTTAAAGGGACTGTAAGTAGTGAAAGTCTAGTATCAGGTGGAAAATAGTACCATGTAGTGGAAAGAGCACAATTTTGTTCTAAGACTTGAGTTCAAACCAAGTTTTTCTTTTTTTTTTTTTTTTTTTTAACATCTTTATTGGGGTATAATTGCTTTACAATGGTGTGTTAGTTTCTGCTTTATAACAAAGTGAATCAGTTATACATATACATATGTTCCCATATCTCTTCCCTCTTGCGTCTCCCTCCCTCCCACCCTCCCTATCCCACCCCTCCAGGCTGTCACAAAGCATCGAGCCAATATCCCTGTGCCATGCGGCTGCTTCCCACTAGCTATCTATCTTACTACGTTTGTTAGTGTGTATATGTCCATGACTCTCTCTCGCCCCGTCACTGCTCACCCTTCCCCCTCCCCATAACCTCAAGTCCATTCTCTAGGAGGTCTGCGTCTTTATTCCTGCCTTACCCCTAGGTTCGTCTATTAATCTGTACTGTGATCTCAAGAAGTTAATGTCAGGAAGGAGAAATTTTTCCTTTTCTCTTCCCTTTTTTTCTTGTTCTTTTGGCTGGTCAAATTAAATGATGTAAGGCAGATTAACAGGAGAAAATCAAATTTAATTTCATATGTGTGGGAATCCCACATACATGACAGGTTCAGAGATAGATAAAAAGGTAAAATGAGGTATATATGTCGTCCTGAGCTAAGAAATGGGATAAGGACCTGGGGCTTCCAAGGACAGGAGGGTCATTAACAGGCGCAAGTAGAGTAGATGTTTGGTTATTATATGTTCACCCTACCACATAGATGGGGCCAATAAGATAAAATTTATCTCTGGTAATAACTCTTTTTCTGGGAAAAATCCCCAATTCAAATTCTTCTAGCTGGTTACAGGAGGGGTTGTAGTTTCCCTTGAGCCCCTAGGGTCTCCATTGCCTTTAGCTCAAAATAATCTTCATGCCCAAGTGGCACATCTTGGGGAGGTCTGTTCTGAACCCCTCCGTTAACTTAAATATCTGTGTCTTAGTTTTACCATTAACAAAACAGGAGCTATGATAATTGCCCTTTAAATCATTATGAAGTTTATTTAAAAAAATATAAAATACCTGGCTTGTGACAGGCATTATTGTCGCTTTCAGTATCAGTATTCTCAAGCAACTGCTCTCTGAAAATCTATAAAAAAACATGTAAGCCAAGTAGAAAACACATTCGAGAAACAATAGAAAATTATCTCTCATAAAACTCCTAGAAGAGAACGCAGGCAAAACATTCTCTGACATAAGTCAATGTTTTCTTAGGTCAGTGTCCCAAGGCAATAGAAATAAAAGCAAAATTAAACAAATGGGACTGAACCAAACTTGTAGGTTTTGCGCAGAATAAGAAATCATAAACAAGACAAAAAGACAACCTATGGACTGGGAGAAAATATTTGCAAACAATGCGACCAACAAGAGCTTTATTTCCAAAATTTATAAACAGCTCATACAACTCAATAACAAAAAAAAAAACAACCCAATCAAAAAATGGGCAGAAGACCTAATAGACATTTCTCTAAAGAAGAATACAGATGGTCCATAGGCACATGAAAAGATGCTCAACTTCTCTTATTATTAGAGAAATGTAAATCAAAACTACAAGGAGGTATCACCTCACACCGGTCATAATGGCTATCATTAAAAAATCTACAAATAATAAATGCTGGGGAGGGTGTGGAGAAAAGAGAACTCTCCTACATTGTTGGTGGGAATGTAAACTGGTGTAGCCACTATGGAAAACAGTACAGAGGTTACTTAAAAAACTAAAAATAGAGTTACCATATGATCCAGCAATCCCAATCCTGAACATATATCTGCAGAAAACTCTATTTCAAAAAGATACATGCACCTCAATGTTCATAGCAGCACTATTTACAATAGCCAAGACATGGAAACAACCTAAATGTCCATGGACAGATGAATGAATAAGGAAGATGTGAGATATATATATATATATATATGTGTGTGTGTGTTGTGTATATATATATACACAACATACACACACACACACACACACACGATGGAATACCACTCAGCCATAAAAAAAGAATGAAATAATGCCGTTTGCAGCATCATGGTTGGACCTAGAGATTCTCACACTAAATGAAGTAAGTCAGAAAGAGAAAGACAAATATATATGATATCACTTATATGTGGAATCTAAAATATGATACAAATGAACTTATTTATAAAACAGAAACAGACTCATAGACATAGAAAACAAATTTATGGTTACCAAAGGGGAAAGGGGGTGGGAGATGGATAAATTAGGAATTTGAGATTAGCACATACAAATTACTATATACAAAATAGATAAACAATAAGGTCCCACTGTATAGCCAGGGAACTATATTTAATATCCTATAATAAACCATAATGGAAGAGAATATGAAAAAGAACACATATATATAAAAAAATAGAAAATTGTCTCAAGCACCTCCATTAAGGAATGAGTTGACTCAATTTTAACAAAGGCTTCAGAACCATAATCTATAGAAAAACAAATGTTTTCAGTAAACTGATTACAGCTCCAAAAGAAAAGCCATTCTTCACACTTGCAAAATATGGACATAAAGGCAGCTGTCAGCCATGTTTACAGCAGCAGGATTTTTTAATTAGAAGAGATGATAAGACACATTGTACAGGGAACTCTACTCAATATTCTTTGAGAACCTATATGAGAAAAGAATCTGAAAAAGAATGAATGTATGTATATGTATAACTGAATCACTTTGCTGTGCACCTGAAACTAACACAACATGGTAAATCAACTACACTCCAATAAAATTTTTAAAAAAGATACACTGTATTTACAAAAAACATAAATAATCAAATAATATCCATGACTTTGCAAAACATGGCCTTCTTCCAAGCACCTACTGAAGCTACCAAATGGTCCTAAAGATTCAGCAAATATCCTACACATCACTTAAAAACTATTGAGAAAATTCCAGCACATTTCCTTCAAGTCCTCAGTGAATAATGACATGTCTACACTGATAATATCATGCTAAGACATATTCATGCTGTCTTCTCTGTTTTAGACATTTGTGTTTACTCCATCACAGAGCATAACTCAGTGTTTTATACATAATAAGTATTTCATAACTACTTTATAGAAAATAGACACAGTGAACACAAATGAAATTCTTTAATCAAACAAGGGAAGATTTCACTTTAAAAGGTAAAATACTATTGAAACATCCATATTAAACATGAGCTTTGATTTGAGAGGATTACAGCTTGTGAGTCAAATAATTACACGTTTCATATTTTGCATATTTATTTCCAAGTCTATTTTCTATCTATCTTTTGTCTGCAAAAATTTTGGACTCATTTGATCACATAAAGATTCCTGAATTTCTCATATCCGTTCTCTTCTAATATGAAAAAATTAGTCTTTTATCACGGAAGTCATAATGCCACAAATAGCTGTTGTAAAAACTTTCCATGACCTTACATATGTGAAAACATTAACGAATTGCAAAAGTCAAAATTGGTGTTCCTCATTTTGGCGCATAAAAAACAAGAGTGTGTCCCATGATGAATCACCCAGGGAATGTGCACCAGAGCCAACAGGCAGTCAGGAGAAGCAGCTGCTTTCTTGGCAGCAGAAGTGACAGCATCTGGAGCATCTGTGTAGCAGACTGCATCGAGGTGCTATGATTCTCCCCTGAAATGCTACTAAAGCAACTTATGCCTGACTATCACATGAAAAGTGCCATAGTTATTTTCTCACAGTTTACAAAGGAACTAGAAAAGACATATGTTACCAGCACGTTAGGATCACTTTCCTATACAAGACTTCATAAAGATCCAAAATCAGGCTCTCTACCAAAATAAATTGGCTTCAACAAATAGAAGTTTCCTTCCCATAGGAGGTCCAGGATAGGCAAACAAAAACTGATACGGTGGCTTCATTATCACCTGGAACTTGTACTACTTTCAGTTCTATGTCATGATTACTTATACTTGGTCCAACATGGTGCTCCAAACATCACTTCTGAGTCCTAAAGAGTAGGAAGAAAGTAGGGGGAAGCAGGATCAAAGTATACCTATCACCTATCTTAAGAAAGTTTCCCAGAAGCTGCCACACACTTCCATTTGTATCCCTGTGGCTAGACCTTAGACATATGACCATACCTAGTTACAAATGTAGTCCTTATTCAGCTGATCATGTGCCTAGGAAAAATTGGGAGTTCCAAGAAGAAGAAATGGATATTAGGATGAGCAACACTCATCATTTTACCAGCCACAGCAGGTAAAATGTCAAGAATTTGAGTAGATTATAAGACAAAGAATATTTTCAAATGTGGGTGTTAAGAGTACAGATCTAGAAAGAAAGGAAACACTATGGTGCTTGGCTTTGCTATTGATTTCATGAATCAGTACAACTTGAATTTTCAGAGTTCTCTTAAAACATTTCTGAGGTCCTCACACATTAGAAATTATTTTCAATGCCATAAGTTTCACAGCCCTAGATTAGTCTCCAATCAATCACAAGTGGCTAGAATCCCTTGTAAGACTTACTTTGGTCAGATATTCTTCTACTTGGTCAGAATGCCTTTGATTACCAAATTAAGATTTAGATGTCAAGCAGGTGCCAAGGGAGTAGAAAAAGTTGAAATGGGTGGTAAATGAAGACGTAGAATAAGAAATTTTAAGGTGGGGGCTGGCAATAGTGGATTAACACCTAAACACCCACTCTCTACTCCCCTCCCAACTCTCTATCATCCAAGATCAGGCCAATTCATCATGATACACTAGAATAGAAGCCAGCCAAGTACGACACCAGCCCCAAACACTATTCAACCAGTGTGCAGAAACAAATGTCTCCATTTGGCAAAACATGACAGTTTCAATAATACCGTCAGTAATAGTAATAAACTCAATATTAATAATAAACCCAAATGAGGAATACAGTTCAATCACTGAGGTACTTGGCAGAAAGAAGAAGCAAACCTCTTGGCAGTCACTTGTGTCATGTTTTTGAACATTCACAGACTATGAATTTCTTCCTTTCTCTTTTAAGGTAGAAGATAATTATTTTTCAAAAGAAGGCAGGTTTTTCACCTTGGTCTCAAAAGTTGGCAACGGTTTTTAGCCATTCCAGGAACATTGTTTTTTGTTTTGCTTGCTTGTATTTGGTTTTACTTTTTTAATGTGAAAATACAATGGTCGTGGGGGGGGGGGTGGTTCTTCCCTACCACTATTTGATAGCAATTTTAGCACAATTATCCCATAGGGTCATCACAAGGCACTCCTGCTTCTGTCAGTGCTTCTATGTATAATATCGTGATTCAACATCACCAACTGATGACAGGTATTCACAAGGATTTTCTAGTGAAAACATGTTCTATCCCAATTATTTGCAAAAGGAAAGGGAACTTCTCTAATAGAGTGTCGTAGCCAGCCTCCAAGATGGCCCCAGTGATCCTCACCTCCTTGTATTCATGTCCTGTGTTAGTCTCCTTTTATGCTGAATCAGTGCTGGTCTATGTGATAACTAAAATATGGCAGACATGACCATACGTCACTTCCAAGGATAGGCTGTCACAGTATTGAAGCTTTGGTATTTTTGGATGGCTTACTTTGCTGGAAACCAGCCATCATATCATTAGGACAGTCAACAAGCCCTGTGGAGAGGCCTACAGGGAGAAGAACTGAGACGTCCCACCAGCAGTCCACTCTAACTTGCCAGCCACAGGAAATAATTATTTTGGTGGAGGATCCTCCAGCTTCAGTCAAGCCTTCAGATCACTGTAGCCCCAACTGACATGTGACTGCTGTAGGAGTCTTCAAACCACAACAGTCCAGCCAAACTGTTTCCAAATCCCTAACTCCCAGAAATAGTGATAGACAATAAATGTTTAGGTTGTTTTTAAGCCTCTTAATTTAGGGGCAATGTGTTACACAGTAATAGATAACTAACACAATCATACAACTCTCCTTTATAGCTTTTACCCACTGGTTAATTCCCGCAGGGACATACATTGACTAGCAACTCCCTTCAAATACTCCTTAAAAACACATACACACACACACTCAAGTATAATCAGACTGAATGTTTGACAGTATTGAGTTAAATTGCATTGATCACTCCAGAAGGCTAGTATGAGACTAACATGGCCTGACTATGGTCATGCCTTCCCCTCTCTCAAAGATGTCAGAAAATATCTCCACAATGTCATATTTTAAAATAGTCATGTTGGTCCAATGAATCAAGGAGACAACATAGGGTTTGGGGAGATGTAGCCTCCTCCAGCTGACTTTCAAGTTATCAGTCTGTGAAAAATGTCTCTCATTTTTTTAGGTGTCTTCATGTATCTGCCATATCTTAGCCATTTAGTTCCCTCTTGTTTCAGAAAAGGTAATCAATCTTCTCAGCCAGGGATGTGCCCCATACCCTTAATCACTGCTCACTAGTGCCACCTCCTGGACGTCTGACCCTTTGTAAACATTAAATCAGTGACGGTATCATTTCTTGTCTAAAGACATCAAAGAAAGGCTTTCAGTGCAACATAGTTATGTTCACATTTTAGTCTCTTTGGTTTATTTAGGCAGCAAGAACTTAGCCCAACATACAGTAAACCATGATATTCCAATAGGGCTTAGCTAATAATTGAGACAACAGAATGGAGTTTCTATTCATAGCTTCTCTCAAAGTCTAATTCTCCTTCTGGAACCAGCTAGCTGCGTGACTTGGAATAGACCTCCGGAGTTTCTCATGGCACCATTTAAAATAAATGCAGATGTGCTGATCTACTTATTTAAAATGAGGAAAAAATTAACCAAATTATTTTAAATTATAAAGTTAAACTATGCCAGCATAAAAATGTTCAGTGTGGTGATTTAAGGTAAATTCTCACAAGCACACACCCCCTCTTTATGATATATATTTTGAAAGTTAAAACTCAAGCAATATTCCCTGGTGGCGCAGTGGTTGAGAGTCCGCCTGCCGATGCAGGGGACACGGGTTCGTGCCCCAGTCCGGGAAGATCCCACATGCCGCGGAGCGGCTGGGCCCGTGAGCCATGGCCGCTGAGCCTGCACCTCCGGAGCCTGTGCTCCGCAACGGGAGAGGCCACAACAGTGAGAGGCCCGCGTACCGCAAAAAAAAAAAAACTTAAGCAATAAAAGTTATCCTTAATAATTTACAACCTTAATGTCATACTCCCTCTGTACTTCTAAGCAAATACTGTGACTTCCTTTCTTAACCAATCCATATCTAAATCAGAATACCTAATCTGTTCAGTGTGACTCCTCCTGTTTTCAAATGTACATCTGTATCTCTGATTAGATTTATAATTTACCTAGGCCTATTCCCCCATTTTCAAAATATATGCTTGAATCGCTTCTCAATGTATATTGTAAATCTGTATATTTGTGAGTATAGGATACCCCTCTTTAATGGATCCCAAAACAACTCCTGGAAAGGGGGGTGTTGCTCTTGGGTTGTATTCCTATGTAAAAGAGAATTTGTAAAACTGATGTATTCGAAACTGAGACGAATAGTCACCTGGTTTCTGACTGGCAAATGTTCCGTCTTTTCTGCCTGCATGCATATCCTGAGTAAATGATAAAAACCATGTTTCAAAAATGTCTGAATGTCTGCCCCTAAACAAGACAAAATGTCTTGTTTCCACAAGTGAAAATGTTGACAGCTCTCTACTAAACATTTGCACAGCCATTATCCTTTCAACAAACATTACACCATCATGAACACCATATTTATTTAGCATGCTTCTTCTTCAGTCATCCCACCAAAAACAAATAACCCACACACACACAGAATTTTCTAACTTCTCACGGAATGCAGATGTTGGTAGCTGTTTAATTAAATCCTGTTTGAACAGTTCTTTTTTACTGCTTCAGTTCTTCTTATCAAACCTTTAAGAAACAATGCTATACATACTTAAAACAGCCTGATGGGGGGAGAAAGCATTCCTAGTGATTCCCAATGTTCAGCAATAGCTCTCAGAAACTAGCTTTAACAAGATACCAGCATATGATTGGTTAAAAGAGACTGGATATGTAAATTCTACGGCACACATTTAAATTCCCTGCCTACCCCAGAATGTCTTTCACATGCCTTGACCTGAGAGGTCAATTTCACTCCAATAAGATTGAGATATAGTATCTCAATAAAGGAAAATCTCCAGTGTGCTACAATCTTTGTGCTTTTGTGTGTGTGTGTGTGTGTGTGCTATCTATCCTTGGAACAAATTCTGTCTGAGCGGATCAACTTTTTAATGTCCAGTGGCTTTGGCTGACAGATCACATCCAACACGGACACTTACCCAGGATGAGGAGGGGAGAGTGGGCGGTGGATTGACAGTGAGCCAGCTTGTGGACCATATGCAAATGAAACAGCTTGTAGTCAAGTCTGCTTGTTCCTCCCACTCTCACATCCTCTTCAACTTGCAGCCCAGCTGTCAGTGCTGTCCAACTCCCTCTCCCATGCCAACTAGAGAATACCACCTAGATAGCCTAGCCTATTTTTTTCTTTCTGCCTCCCATGGAGTCTCCACCTCCCCACTGTGCAAGGAGCAGGCACCCCAAGTGTTTCACGTCATTATTTTGCTATTCGCCATCTCATGCTGCTCATTTAATTTTAGCAGTGTGCGTGTGAAGAATTGTCCATTTATAGTCTTAAAAGGCAAGAGAGGCCGCTAGGCTTGCTCAGTATTTGAATGTTCCTTTCCAGTAACAATGCGAGCTGTCTGGTTTGATGGATATTTGGAGCTGTGATCTTTAACATATAAAATGTCATACACAGCTTTTAAATCCTAGGACTGAGTTATTTGGGGGTAAAAATAAAAAACACCTTCCCAGTGGTTATATTTCTTAATGATTAATACTTATAAAAAAAGATAACAGAGAATTCCCTGGTGGCGCAGTGGTTAAGAATCCGCCTGCCAATGCAGGGGACACAGGTTCGAGCCCTGGTCCAGGAAGATCCCACATGCCATGAAGCAACTAAGCCAGTGCGCCACAACTACTGAGTCTGTGTGCCACAACTACTGAAGCCTGCATGCCTAGAGCCCATGCTGTGCAACAAGAAAAGCCACCACAGTGAGAAGCCTGTGCACCGCAACGAAGAGTAGCCCCCGCTTGCCGCAACTAGAGAAAGCCCATGCGCAGCAACGAAGACCCAGTGCAGCCATAAATAAATAAATAAATTTATTTATTTAAAAAAAAAAAACAGATGCTGTGATACAGAAAAATATCAGTTGACAAGGGGTAGCTCTTCACATGTATTGCAGGAATTTCATTTTCATCCTACTTGCCCCTCCAGTTCCTCCTCACTGTCCCCTATTTTACCAAGGAAACTTTGAAATGGAAAAAGGGGAGAAGCCAGAATGATTCTTTCCTTTTTCAGCCCAAATGGTAATCAATCATAATTCCCTTCTTTTCCACAATAGCAGATCAACACACACACACACACACACACACACACACACACACACACACACACACAAATGCTTTGCTTTCTTAAGGCTTTGTGAGAAAAATGGATGAGGATGGGTGAGTGGAAGAGAAAGGCTTCTGAGGGTAGAATTATTGTGTAACTGGATGCACCACACCTACTCCAAAGAGAGAGCAGGCATCACTTCCAAAGAACACACACTTCCTGTTGCTACTCTCCACTGAAGTTTTTAAAAATAGATTTTATATTTAGAAGAATTTTAGATTCACAGCAAAACTGAGCAGAAGGTACAGAGAGTTCCCATACACCTCCTGTTCCCACAGACACAGAACCTCCTCCATTATCAACATCCCTCAACTGAGGTACATCTGTTAACAACTGATGAATCTACATTGCCACATCATTATTACCCAAAGTCCATTGTTTACATTAGGGTTCTCTCTTGCTGTTGTACATTCTATGGATTTTGACAAATGTATAATGAGATGCATCTACCATTATATTATTGTACAGAGCAGTTTTACTGCCCTAAAAACCTTCTCTGCTCTGCCTGTTCACCCGTTCCCCCCACACAACCCCTGGCGACCACTTGTTTTACTTTCGCCATATTTTACTTTTTCCAGAATGTCATACAGTTGGAATCATATGGTTTGTAGACTTTCCAGACTGACCTCTTTCACTTAGAAATATACATTTAAGTTTCTTCCATGGATTTTCCACTGCATTTTTGTTGATTATAGATGTGGGTACTAACCAAATCCAAGGGCACAGTTAAAGTGAACACAGGGTCCAGGGACTAGGTGACATAAAGTTCCCAAGAAAAAACTAGAAAGAACACAGTAAAGCAGTGTCTTCCCTTGTCTTTAATGCCACTCTCTATTTTAGCAATTTCAAACAAAATATCAAAAACGAAGTGGGAGGCTGAGAGGCACAGTGAAAAGAGCCAGAGAGACCTGGCTGGATTCTCACTCCTGTGTACCTGTGAGATTTTTGGCAAGTTTCTTAGGCTTTCTGATGCTCAGTTTTCTCACCTATAAAAAGAGAGTATTCTTAGGATTTCATACAATACCAGCCCAGTACACCACAAGCACTCAAAAAAATTATTATAGTATCATAATGCAGATTTGTGGCAGTATATAATGATTAACAGTGAGGCATTCTCTCCCCAGGAACTTAAAGCTGAAGAAAATAAATGTTTTTTCTGAACTAGAAAAAAAGTGCAAATATGATGATTGTATTAACCACCTGCGGATTTTAACTAATAGATCTAAAGAATTTAGGAACACTCAAAACTGAAATCAAAGTGATTTGATTGAAATTGGGCAAGCAAGAGCCATTTCAACTGAATTGTACCATGCCTAAAGAAGGACTAAATGAACTAAAGGAGGATGGTCAATGAAAAAAAAAAAAAAAGACACCAACATCCCAGAGATTAGCAGCAGTTTCCTGCCTACCTGGGGAGAGTGACAGGGAATATGGAGCATGTGAACACCCCAGATAAGTTACCCAATTCTAGAGCAGGTATGATTCATTGAGCCTACCTGGCTTGGATGAAATATGCCTTAACATTATTCCAGCTTCCTCTGCACTGATTACAGGTTTACTGAACAACTTTCTGATTATTCATTTGGCTTCTGGGTATATTGATTCCAGAGCTGAAAAAGTGTCCGTAATAGCAAGCTCCACCATCTCACTCTAGAAAATAACATTTCCCATTGTATATTTATAAGTTGTAGATCTGGGTTAATCTACTTCAATCTTTGATTGATATACTTCTTCAAGTCCAGTGAATACTGGGACACTGAAGGATTCAGAGGTGGTCTGAACCAACGTAAATTCACCAGATGATTGGTCTTTTGTAGTCAGCCCATCTTTTCTTGGTGGCATCTTACCTTCCTCTCACTACTTCTATGCCCTATCCCTTTCTACTTCTAACAGTAATTAATGTCAAGTAAATATAATGTTTAATTTCCACTTGAAGGTAGAGGAATTTTTCAAGTGAAAATGCTCTCACAGGAGACAAAAAGAAGGAGATGATCCCTTAGGTCAATAGAATAGGAAAGAAATTCCTCCAATTTTTCCGTTATTTCAGTGGGGGGTGGGGGGATAATTCTCAAAGCAAAAATTCTCAAGTAAAATAAAATATAACAAATTTTAAAACAAGAAGATAAGAGATATGTCACTAAAGAACACGATAGGAAACAATCCCAATGATCTCAGAAGTGTAGGCAATACTTCTCAAAGCAAAATTAAAATGTAAAATAAATAAATAAAATGTAAACATTTTATTTTTCTTGTTTTACTTTTTTTAATTGTAATTTATTTTATTTTGAATTTTTGAATTTTATTTATTTTTTTATACAGCAGGTTCTTATTAGTCATCCATTTTATACACATCAGTGTATACATGTCAATCCCAATCTCCCAATTCATCACATCACCACCCCCGCCCCCACTTCCCCCCTTGGTGTCCATACGTTTGTTCTCTACATCTGTGTCTCAATTTCTGCCCCGCAAACTGGTTCATCTGTACCATTTTTCTAGGTTCCACATATATGTGTTAATATAAGATATTTGTTTTTCTCTTTCTGACTTACTTCTCCCTGTATGACAGTCTCTAGATCCATCCACGTCTCTACAAATGACCCAATTTTGTTCCTTTTTATGGCTGAGTAATATTCCATTGTATATATATACCACATCTTCTTTATCCATTTGTCTGTCAATGAGTATTTAGGTTGCTTCCATGACCTGGCTATTGTAAATAGAGCTGCAATGAACATTGGGGTGCATGTGTCTTTCTGAATTATGGTTTTCTCTGGGTATATGCCCAGTAGTGTGATTGCTGGGTCATATGGTAGTTCTATTTGTAGTTTTTTAAGGAACCTCCATACTGTTCTCCATAGTGGCTGTATCAATTTACATTTCCACCAACAGTGCAAGAGGGTTCCCTTTTCTCCACACCCTCTCCAGCATTTGTTGTTTGTAGATTTTCTGATGATGCCCATTCTAACTGGTGTGAGGTGATAATACCTCATTATAGTTTTGATTTGCATTTCTCTAATAATTAGTGATGTTGAGCAGCTTTTCATGTGCTTCTTGGTCATTGTATGTCTTCTTTGGAGAAATGTCTATTTAGGTCTTCTGCCCATTTTTGGATTGGGCTGTTTGTTTTTTTAATATTGAGCCGCATGAGCTGTTTATATATTTTGGAGATTAATCCTTGTCCATTGATTCATTTGAAAATATTTTCTCCCATTCTGAGGGCTGTCTTTTCATCTTGTTTATGGTTTCTTTTACTGTGCAAAAGCTTTTAAGTTTCATTAGGTCCCATTTGTTTATTTTTGTTTTTATTTCCATTACTCTAGGAGGTGGATCAAAAAAGATCTTGCTCTGATTTATGTCAAAGAGTGTTCTTCCTATGTTTTCCTCTAAGAGTTTTATAGTGTCCAGTCTTACATTTAGGTCTCTAATCCATTTTGAGTTTATTTTTGTGTATGGTGTTAGAGAAAGTTGCAGGATACAAAATTAATGCACAGAAATCTCTTGCATTCCTATACACTAATGATGAAAAATCTGAAAGAAAAATTAAGGAAACATTCCCATTTACCAATGCAACACAAAGAATAAAATACCTAGGAATAAACCTACCTAGGGAGACAAAAGACCTGTATGCAGAAAACTATAAGACACTGATGAAAGAAATTAAAGACGATACTAACAAATGGAGAGATATACCATGTTCTTGGATTGGAAGAATCAATATTGTGAAAATGACTATACTACCCCAAGCAATCTACAGATTCAAGGCAATCCTTATCAAATTACCAATGGCATTTTTTACAGAACTAGAACAAAAAATCTTAAAATTTGTATGGAGACACAAAAGACCCCGAATAGCCAAAGCAGTCTTGAGGGAAAAAAACAGAGCTGGGGGAATCAGACCCTGAATTCAGACTATACTACAAAGCTACAGTAATCAAGACAATATGGTACTGGCACAAAAACAGAAACATAGATCAACGGAACAAGGTAGAAAGCCCAGAGATAAACCCACGCACCTATGGTCAACTAATCTATGACAAAAGAGGCAAGGATATACAATGGAGAAAAGACAGTCTCTTCAATAAGTGTTGCTGGGAAAACTGGACAGCTACATGTAAAAGAATTTTAAAACAAGGAAAAGTAAAATATGTGCCGCCGCCCCCGCCCCCGCCCAGCCAGAAAGAAAGATACAGGGAACACTATTTTCAGAAAGGGTTATTCTGAAAAACAAAAATAAAGATCTCCTTGTTACAGGGCTTGCAGAATAGAAATTTACAGAATTTAAGATAAATGGCCTTAAAAGCTGAACCAAATTGAATACATTTTAGTGGACTATTCAAGATAGAGAACTACTTCTCAGGTCCTTTGGAAAATAATGGAATTCAAGTGCAGTACTAATCCAATAAGAATTTTCAAGAGTCAATATCAGCTACTTACCATGGTGACAGCCCCAAAGCCATTATTATTTTTTTTAAAAGCCATTATTATTGACTCCACTTCCACTACTCAGAAGTATTGCTTTTCTATTAAACTATGGCTTTAGGGGATATTTAGACCTCTTCCCCCTAAGCATCCCTCATAATTTATTCCATCTGGAAGATATGCATGAAGGATAACTTAAAATCTTTAGTCTCTATTCTCTCCTGCTGCCGAAGTATAACTCCCATTAGCACTAATGAAAGCTATCTGTTCATCCCAAGCAGTGTACTGCTCTTAAGTGTTTAAGAGCCAAAATGTTTCATGTCCTCTGAGAGAAGCAGCATTAAAGAGAACTTGTATACAATATATTAAGGTTAAAATGCAAAGTGTGAATTGTTTTCCAGATGACAGTATTCTTTAAAAAGTATGTCACGTTTCTGTCAAAAAAACAAGTTTCTCACAGACTCACTGGGGAAAAAAGGAGTCCTAACCAACTTTGAACATACACAAAGAATAAGAAATACTTCTCTTTTAAAAAGGAAGTTTGCAGTTTGAGATTGCTATTCTTACCTTTTTTTTCAAGAGGAGAAAGATATTTGTGCTCTAAGAGTGTAATACTTTATCTATGGAGTATCCCTTGCCTAAGTTCAGAAGCTCACCAAATCTTGTATAGGCCCTGTATCTCCTTTAGCTATATTATTAGAAGGTTAGAAAAATTTGTTTGTAAATTCGTGACTAAAAGCCTGTCATTTCCCATCTCCATGGTACTCAACTGCTGTTCTCTTCTTGCTTTTCTAGCCAGTGTGCCACTGGACTGAATATCCCCAAATCACACTCCAAGCAGCCTGCCGCCGTTTCTTCTGACAGCCTCACCAACCTTGGAGCTTCCTCCTGCAGGTTCTCCTGGCCAGCTGGTGAGCTCATCTGGATCACCAAAACCTCGGGACTGCTAAAAGAGTAAGTCTGTTCCAAGTCCCCCCAACCCCTTAGTGAAGCAAAGAGGATATTTAGTGTTCCCTGAAAACACAGAAACAATCCTGAAGAAAATAAAGGATTTCATCATATTTTGGAATCAAATGGCTGTTCAAAAAACTGGGATAGTCTCCAAGTTTTGATGTGGGGAAAAATCTGGTTATCACAACATTATCACTGAGGCTGTATGCGGCACAAAACATTGATATAAAGCAACATCACTGCTGATTAAACACTATTAGCATATTCAGTTGGAAACACAAATGTAAACACAGATTTCCAATGTTTGCATCACGTACAACTGCAATACTCATCTTTGTGTAGGGGTGAGAAAATAGAGACTCAGAGACAGAAGAAAAGCTAGTGTGCACACTCAAAGAATGTATAAATGAATACTTAAAGTGGCTTAGGAGGTCTTATTTATTTTTAAAAGAAACTGGTTAAGCTCTCTTTTATTTTTTCTTTACAGCTTGTAGCTATTATGTAATTGTGATCTTGCCAAGTGGAATGTGGCTGGGAGCATATGTTTAATAAAAGTGTGTGCAGGCATGCACACACACACACACAACATTAAAGCAACGCTGTGGTCTCCTCTTAAACTGACAGATGCAAGGCACTGTGGGAACTGAGGCACTCCTCTATTTTAACTCTCCACATTATGTTCAGGCACTTGGAGTTTGAGTACATCAGAGCAAAGGGAAATAAGTAAGCCTTATGCACATCAAGAACAGTCAGAGCTGACAGGCAGTCTAGAGCAGTTACTGTTGTTGGCCCAGATTTCTTTTAGTGTTTTTCCCCCCGGGGTTGATGTCATACATTTTCAAGGTGCCAGAAATTCTGTGTTGTTTCCTCTGCACTGACCTCTACCAGGCTCACCATCCATTTGTAGCCCACCCCTACAACCATCCAGACTTTAGCACAGGTATTTTGCAACTCTAGTTCCACCTCACTTTCCCTCCCCCAAATTCCTAATTTGTTGTGGCAAGCCACCTCAAATTCTTCATGGAAAAATGTTGTCTAGAAATAATTTTAAAATGTGCATGCATATTCATGGAGAAACATATTAAGATAATATTAAAGTCATGTTTATATTGGGCTGAAGTAGCTCTATATCCTATGCTCTGAAGACATCAAGGATGGAACACTGAAAAAGCCTGAGGTTCAAAAACCTGAATTCATATCCAAATTTTGTTTCTACTAAATGATATAATAACTGTGTAATTTTTTCCTAGCCACTTAACCTTTGTAAGCTTCAATTTCTTAATTTGTAAGATGGAATAGTTGCTATACATAAGTGGTTTTCAATTTTTTTAGTAATAAAACACTTTATTTCATGTGAAAGCCTACCCAGAACCAATATTCAGAAGAAACAAAATCATAGCAGCTCAAGTTGAAGCTGGATGGACTGTGGTGTTCCTTCTCTACAAACTTCTCTTTCAGCTCCCACTTCACCTTTACGGTTACCACCACATCTTCTAGCACCTCTTCTGTGAAACCTTGAGTGTTCTGAGGAACACTATTGAAAACCTGTGAAATACATCATCTCCATGGACCCACTCGAATTGAAATTATTTTATCCTATATATACTGAGAACAGCATGGCTTAGCTGGCTCTTTTAATCAGGGTCCCACGAGTCTGCAATCAAGGTTATCAGCTGGGCTGCATTCACATCCGGAGGCTTGACTGAGGAAGACTCTACTTCCAAGCTCTTTCAGGTTGTTGGCAGAATTCATTTTCTTATACTTGTAGAACTAAAGACCCATTTCTTACTGGCTATTGACTGGAGGTCCCCTTCTAGTTCTAGAGGCCACTCACAGTTTCCTGCTATGTGACTCTTTTCATAGGCAATTCACAACATGGCAGTTGTTCTTCAAGGCCAGCAGACTCTGCTAAGAGGGACTGATATATAATGAAATATAATCATGAAAAGTACCTACTCCATCACTTTTTCCATATTCCATTGGTTAGAAGCAAGTCACAGGTTTCAACAACACCCACAAAGGGGGAATTCTATTTCCCTTCTCTCAGCCTCGGTCTTCTCAAATGTAAGAATGGAGCAAATAATAATAATAATACCATTATATTATTGAGAGGAATAAATGAGATATTATGTGGAAAGCTTAATAAGGAATTGAACACCTAACAGGCTTTCAGTAAGTTAGACACTGTTTAACTGCTTATTATGTAGAGTCCTAAGTCTATTCAAAGTTGGCTTTAGTATAAGGCAGCTCATTAAAAGAAATTGAAGGTAGGTGGGAATCTACAATAAGACTTCATTTTTAAACTTCTTTTTTCTTTTATTTTTGGCTGTGTTGGGTCTTCATTGCTGCGCGCGGGCTTTCTCTAGTTGCGGTGAGCGGGGGCTACTCTTCATTGCTGTGCGTGGGCTTCTCATTGTGGTGGCTTCTCTTGTTGCAGAGCATGGGCTCTAGGCACGTGGGTTTCAGTAGTTGTGGCACATGGGCTCATTAGTTGTGGCTCACAGGTTCTAGAGCGCAGGCTCAGTAGTTGTGGTGCACGGGCTTAGCTGCTCCGTGGCATGTGGGATCTTCCCGGACCAGGGCTTGAACCATGTCCCCGGCATTGGCAGGTGGATTCTTAACCACTGCGCCACCAGGGAAACCCTAAACTTTTTAATATTTGTGGGAAAAAAATATTTTAAATGTGATGGGAAACTTATTAAACCTGAAATATTTTACCCAATCTAGGAGCAGCTGAAGATTTACACAAGCTTGTTAGATATCTATTACCACATAATAAATTACCCTCAAATTTAGTAACTTAAAACAACATTTATTGGCTCACACAATTTCTGACAGTCAGGGATCAAAGAGTGGCATAGCTAGTAGCTTCTGACTCAGGGTGTCTCTCAAGGTTGCAGTCAAGATGTCAGCTGGGGTTTAATCATCTGAAGGGCCTGAAGAATCCACTTCCAAGCTCATTCACATGGATGTTGTCAGGAGACTTCAGTTCTTCACTATGTGGGCCTCTTCTTCCAGGGTTGCTCAAACAACATGGCATCTGGCTTCCCCCAGAGTGAGTGATGAGAGAGAAGAGAGGGACCCAGGATGGAAGCTGCAGTCTTTTAATAACTAATTTCAAAAGTGATATACTTTTGCTGCATTCTATTTGTTAGAAACAAGTCACTAAGTCTAGTCCACATTCAAGCAGTAGGAAATTAAGCTTTTCTTCTTTAAGTGAAGAGTACCAAAAAATTTGTAAATATACCTTTTAAATGACCACAAGTATTATTGTTGTCTTGAGATTTTTTGGTGTTTGTTTGTAATTTTCTTGGCCATGGATGAACCAAATTTGGCACCCAAAATTGAGTCATTTCCTGGGAAAGATGCAAAGGAAAGATTAGCTGAGACCACTATGTATTTTAGCTTTTGGCATCTTCTCCAGTTCTTACAACTCAAGCATATATATGTATGATTTCTTATAAGGAATTGGCTCACATGATTATAAAACCTGAGAAGTCCAGATCCAGAAGAGCCAGGTTTTTTTCTGTTGAGGTCTTCAATAGATTGGATGAGGCCCACACTTATGTGGGAGAGCAATCTGATTTACTCAGTATACAGATTCAACTATTACTTTCATTCAGAGAAACCACACAGACAAACCCAGAAATAATGTTTAACCAAATATCTGGGCACCCTGTGGACCAGTCAAGAGGTGACTTGCTCCTAACCAAATGAATACTGCAAAGGTGATGGGATGTATGTGATTGCATTATATAAGATTATAACATTCCTCTTTCGAGATTTTCTTCGACGAAGGCAGCCATGTTGAGAAGGCCCACTGGGCAATGATCTGAGAGTGGCCTCCAGCTGACAGAAAGTAAGGAACTGAGGTCTTCATTCCAACTACCTACAAGGAACTGAATGCTGCCAATAATCATGTGCCCTTAGAATCAGATCCTACCACAGTGACGCCTCAGATGAGACAGCAGTACCAGGCGAAACTTTGACTACAGTGTTGTAAGACCCTAAAGCAGAGGACTCAACTCTGCCATTCCTAGATTCCTTACCCCAAAACACTGTGAGATAATAAATACGTGTTGTTTTAAACCTCTAAGTTTGTGAAAATATAGTTACACAGCAATAGAGAACTAATATAATCCCCTTTTAGGCCATTCTTCCCCCTAAAATGAAGGGTAGAACATTATCATCTGGACATATGATTAATCCAGTTCTGCACAGCTGAATGATGTGTTCTGGTTGTGTGTAGAGCTTCTGATGGTAGTCATTCCAACACTAAAAAGTATCAGGTTTTCTTATTTTTTGTGGAAAATTCATTAATTGCTTCATTTCACAGAACAGTGACCTCTCCACAGCATTCAAGACCCTGAAAACCATACAACTGAGCACTGAAAAACATATACTAACTGAAGAATAGTAATCCTAATTTGTAGTCCATGCATAATACAGGAACCAAGAGAAAACATCCCATCCCAAACCAAAGAGCCTGTAAAACCAAACATGGGAATATAAGCCAAATTACCTAATTTCATCATGTCTTTGTTCCCTGGGTATTTTTTGTAATATAAAATATCCTGGAGAGGTCTACAGGGATGTAAATACAATATTCTTCTCCTAAGAC
Organism: Pseudorca crassidens; assembly: GCF_039906515.1. Classification (NCBI taxonomy): domain Eukaryota; kingdom Metazoa; phylum Chordata; class Mammalia; order Artiodactyla; family Delphinidae; genus Pseudorca; species Pseudorca crassidens. Next base: position 89,187,896 of record NC_090297.1, on the reverse strand, counting down.
GTATACATTCTACTTCCAGATGCCAATAACCTAAAATTTAGCAATATCACCTGTCTAATTTCAGAAACCTCTCCTGTAAGTTCCACAACCTCAATGGCATTCTCTAGCTCTCATGCCATACATTGAACCACTGCATGTAGGATTATCTACATTTGTGTGGGCTTTTGTAAAGTATAAACTGAAGAAGTTTGGGGGCAGAGGAAAGATGTCCAAAATTCTCTTTCAATGTTTGAATGCAAACTGGGACCCAATTTTTCTAATTTTTGAGTTTAATTACCTAAATAACCCTTTTTTTTCTGAGAAGAGAAATTGACGGGCTAAAATGGACCTTGGGTAATATCTGAAGGCAGTCATCAGACTACCAAGATAAGACATCTCTACAAAGTTTGTGGGGATAGTCAATAATCTTTTGTGACACAAATCCAATCCCAGTCATTAAGAAACAACCACTGATCTATTTTCGGCCACAATGCCGCATGTGGTTGTCATATATTATGCAATGTTTTAGTACCACTCATTAAGAATGGCCCTGTGCCAGGAGATAAAATTTGTCATACAGAGACCATCAGTTAAATCTAAAGCAAAAAATGCTTAGGGCTGTCCTAACTGGCATACCTTTCTTATAAGGTCTGAAAAGGTGAGACAGCCTCTGAATACTTGCCATCTGACCTCCAGTTCTTTTCCAAGCTCTAATTCTATGAAAGTTCTATAGCAAAGTCTAGCTCCTGTGGAAGGTCCCCAGGTGTAATTTCTTTGGGGAGAGAAACCTACCATTTTAGGTATGATGGAATTTAGGGTTTTAGATTTCTGGCTGTTTGGCCTGTTGTGATTTTTTGCCGTATGAAAAGTTGCTTAGTGGGTTGAATTTTCTTACTCAAGAAACTAAATGGAACTGGTACCGTGCATGCAAAGGAAAGTGCATACAAACAAAGCTTCTAGGGATTATGCACTCTGAGCATCAAACATTTCCTCAGACTAAAGTAAAATCTTGTGGTTTTAATGGTTATTTTTACCATCACATGCTTTCTGTGGGCCAAGTTCATAGTTTCTTAAGTTATACAATTCTCCAAAAATCTTAATAGGCTTCTGTTCTATTTGCTTCCAATCAATTCCTAGTCATGAATCCAAGCCTTCTATAACTTGTTGTTTCTCAAGACTATTCCTCTTTCTCTTCCAGCTTAATGGAATTTGCGTTGAGGTCTTCTGAAACAACAGCTTGAAAGGGAGGTAATATCCTTAATGTAGCATCTGCTGCCCAGATGAGTCATTTGTTTAACTGTAAACTCAATGGGTTTTTGCCATTCAAAGCTTTTTGTAACTTTATTTCCTAAAGTTTGGTGTCTAGAAGTAGTTGGCTCTTCCATCTCTGTAAGGTGACAAATTTCTGAACTTTCTCTACTCTCTTTAATTCTACTTGCACAGAACTCATTTATTTCTTTTAAAACACCTTGCTAAGTGCATCAGTAAGCAATCAATGCATACTAATACTCTTGCTCTTCCCAGACATTTTCACTAAAGTTATGGGGATTCAGTAAGAACTTGGTCTGTCTGCCTTCCATGTTATCACAAACAAGAGTTTTATAAAAGCTTATTCCCATTTTTAACAGCCTCTCATGTATGTTTTCTCACCACTCACTATTTAAGCTCTAACTCAGTGTCACTATTTTAAGTTTTTGTTATGGCATAACTCCATTTCAATTCTGTATTAGTTAACATAATACTAAAAGCTATAGCAAATTTCATTGCTTTTACATGATATATGTTTGGGGGTTTTCTTGCTGATATAACAGCAGTTAGTGTTGCTGGTGAACTTAAGGTTCTTTCTTTGTCGGAAAAGAATTCGGAGACAAAGTGATAGGTAAGAATCAGATTTATTTCAAGAAAAACACACTCCACAGACAGAGTGCAGGCTATCTGGGAAAGCAAGAGGCAAGAGGCAAGAGGCCTTGAAATATGGTGTGGTTAATTTTTATGGGCTGGGTAATTTCATAGGCTAATGAGTGGGAGGATTATTCTAATTCTTTTGGGCAAGGGGCGGGGATTTCCAGGAATTGGGCCACCACCCACTTTTTGACCTTTTATGGTTGGCCTCAGAACTGTCATGGCAGTGGTAGGTGTGTCATTTAGCATGCTAATGTATTACAATGAGCATATGAGGCACAAGGTCCACTGGAAGTTGAATCTTCCACCATCTTGGACCTACTTGGTTCTAACCAGTCTTTGTCATGTACTATGGCTATAACATTCTTTTAAAGGTTGTGTCGTGCCCCCTTCCCTCCTGTTTCATTAGTACATAAACAGGTGGAGGGGACAGTCTTGTTCTGTGGTAGGCAGAATAAGGCCTTCCAAACATGTCCACATGCTGATCCCCTAAACCTACAAATATGTTACCTTACATGGTAAAAGGGACTTTGCAAATGATATTAATTTAAGGATCTTGAAATGGAGATTATCATGAATATCCAGGTGGGCCCAATGTAATCACAAGGGTCTTTATAAGAGGGAGGCAGGAGGGTCAGAGTGAGAGAAGGAGATGTGACTATAGAAACAGAGGTCAGAATGATGAGAGCAAGGAGCTATGAGCCAAGCAATTCAAGTCACCTCTGGCAGCTGGAAAAGGCAAGGAACAGATTCTTCCCTAGAGCCTCCAAAAGGAGCACAGCGCTGCTGACCCATTTTAGATTTCTGACCTTCAGAACAGTAAGATAATAAATCTGTGTTGTCTTAAGCCACTAAGTTTGTGGTAATTTGTTTTAGCAGCAATAGGAAACTAATAAATACATCTACAGAGTCAGCTAGGCATCCAAACCGAAAATCTACTGTCTTTAAAATGTAAACTCAAAGTTTTGCCTGAAGTTTATCTCTATCACAACCAGCTGAAAAAAGAAAGAGTATAAAGCACTTCTCAAGAAAAGATGTATGGACTAGGCACCTAGAGACACCTAGATATATTAGGGGACGGACTATATAGGCTCTGGCTGGGAAGCTGCTTCCAATAACTCCATACGTAATGGATGTGGACGCATGAATGCTGGTGGCAAGCTAGCCATCGTGCCACAACCCCAGACTGAGAACAGGGCAGCTAGGTGAATCTGTATGTACTAGATGGTAAGCTCCCACACTCCCTTCCCTCAGTTGATTATCAGAAACTGGCAGCAGGCTTAATCACCCCCAAATACTCAGAGATTAGAGGAGTCTCTTCTGGAGGAACTGAGCAGCCCAAGAGAAAAAAACACACAAATATGGATATTTAATATTCAGGGATTCCCACACACATACCACATCTGACCACTCTGCACATCATTTGACAAGTCTCTCCCCCACCCCTCCCACCCAGCTGCACAAAAAGATTTCAATCATCTTTTTAGTGTCATAAATACAAAAGAAGAGTCAAGGATCACCAGACACTTTAGAAAAGCCTCCAATAGGAAAGACAAAGACCAAGAAAAACAAACAGGAAGGGGAAATTTGAAGAGACAATGGCAATGCATTGGTTGGTGGCACAAAGAAAAGTTAAAATTTAAATTAATATCTTCTGAGAAATAAGAATATATATTGAATTCATGAAACCAGAAGGAAAAATACATTAAAAAAATGAAAAAAAAGAACTCTTAGAAACTAAAAATGTGAGAGCAAAATTTAATTTTAGACTGAAAGATTAAATTATGGCTATATTATAATACACGAAACAAAATATCAGAATTGAAAAACTGGAGAGAAAAGATGAGAGCCCTATAGGTTTGCGGTAAAAGTAGCTACATTCATCAAATATTCCACTATATTTCCCAGCACACTTGGGACTAGGCAGGGTTGTGTGACTAGTCATGTCCAATGAAGTGTGAGCAGAAGACATGTGTTACCTCCAGGCTGAAATAGAGAAAATTCTCCACTCTTTTATCTGTTTGATAAAAAGCTTTGCAGCAAATGGTGGTGCCTCCATCGGCTGGGTACCTGTGTGACCATGTGGAGCAGAAGGAATCTCACCCAATTCACGCTGAACATGAGTATGAGACAAACAGTTGTTGGGTTAAGCACTAAAACTTCACAACAGAAATTTATAACAGCAAAACCTGGCCCATACAAGAATCAATCCAGGAGGTTCAACATGTGACTAACAGGAACTTCAGAACAAGAACACTAAAAACACTGCTGTTTTTTAAATATAACTTTATGCTTCTACTTCTACTTTATAAGCAATATACAGTCATTAATTTGACAAACATTGCAAGATATTTAATAAGATAATCTTAGTATTCAGATTGGAAAAAAGTTAAAGATTGATACTAGCAATATTTGCAAGATAATAGGAAAATGGGCAGGCTCATGCATTACTGATGGGCTCAAAAACCAGTAGGACTTTTTAGGAAAGTAATATGGTACTGTCAATTAAACTTTAAATTTACACACCAGTTATTCCAATTCTAAGTGTCTTCAGAAATACACTAGTATATCTACCAGAGTATTCTTAGAATAATACCAGGGAATTCCCTGGTGGCGCAGTGGTTAAGAATCTGCCTGCCAATGCAGGGGACACAGGTTCAAGCCCTGGTCCAGGAAGATCCCACATGCCACAGAGCAACTAAGCCCATGTGCCACAACTACTGAGCCTACGCTCTAGAGCCTGTGAGCCACAACTACTGAAGCCCACGTGCCACAACTACTGAAGCCCATGCGCCAAGAGCCCGTGCTCCACAACAACAGAAACCACCACAATGAAAGCCTGCGTACCACAACGAAGAGTAGCCCCCTCTCACCACAACTAGAGAAAGCCCATGCACAGCAATGAAGACCCAATGCAGCCAAAAGTAATTTAATTAATTTAAAAAAATACCATAAATTAGAAATTACCCAAATATCAGTTGGGAAACAGTTGTATATAAAGTACATCCATACTCATCAATGCATGGAATAATATGAAGTGCATGGGGTTTTTTAGAAGAAGTAGATGTATGTGTATGGATATGAAAAAATGTCCATGGGACTTCCCGGGTGGTGCAGTGGTTAGGAATCTGCCTGCCAATGCAGGGGACATGGGTCCGAGCCATGGTCCGGGAAGATCCCACATGCCACGGAGCAACTAAGCCTGTGCACCACAACTACTGAAGCCTGCGCGTCTAGGGCCTGTGCTCTGCAACAAGAGAAGCCACTGTAAGGAGAAGCCCACGCACCACAACGAAGAGTAGCCCCACTCACCGCAACTAGAGAAAGCCCGCACACAGCAACGAAGACCCAATGCAGCCAAAAATAAATAAATAAATAAATTTAAAAAGAAAAAATGTCCATGATAAATTGTTGAGCAGATAGAACAAGACACAGAACAATATATATAGTATGATTCTCCATTTATGTAACTAAAAAAGGGAAAGAGAATCTGCATACGTGAGTGTGTGTGTGTGTGTGTGGGTGTGTGTGTACGCGCGTGCGCATGCGTGCGCGCGCTGAGAGGGATAAAAAGATAAGAGGCTATGTTTACCATCTTCTTTCCTCTCCATCACCATCACAAAGAAGAGAGATGGGGCTTCCCTGGTGGCACAGTGGTTGAGAATCTGCCTGCTAATGCAGGGGACACGGGTTCGAGCCCTGATCTGGAAGGAGCCCACATGCCGCGGAGCAACTAGGCCCATGAGCCACAACTACTGAGCCTGCGTGTCTGGAGCCTGCGCTCCGCAACAAGAGAGGCCGTGCGATAGTGAGAAGCCCGCGCACTGCAATGAAGAGCGGCCCCTGCTCGCCACAACTAGAGAAAGCCCTCGCACAGAAATGAAGACCCAACACAGCAAAAATAAATAAATTAATTAATAAACGCATACCCCCAACATCGTCTTTAAAAAAATAAAAAAGAAGAAGAAGAAGAGAGATGAAGCTGAATTACTTGCTCTGTCAGCTTCAAGACCCTACTTTGCTTTGCAGAATCTAGGTATTGAAGGAAGAGAAAAACTGATTGAGTAAGAGAAAACTACACCAGAGAGAGGGTTGGTCTGGACTGAATTGGGTGGAGAATTTAGAAAGCTTGGAGTGAGAAAGGAGTGAATCCTTAAAGCACTGCTATGGGTGTGAACAATATTGAAATAAGAACTTGGGGAAAGAAGTTTTTGAAAGAAATTCTGTGATGCATGGGAATGTTCTCCTCTTTGGATATTTTTATGCAAGACTGGAATATGATTCACATTACTTTGAATTATTTTCTTGGACTCTAGATTTTTTTTTTTTCATGTAATCAGATCTTTGGGTATACAAGGATTATAACTGTATTATAGACAGATCAGAAGGTAACATATAAAGATATACAGAGATAATCTACAAAGATGAAAACATATTTATGTTTCATGTTTAGGAAAATTTATTGAGGAATAGACATCAAACTGCTAACGGCAGAAATCTCTACAGTGTCAAACTAGGTGAGGGAAGGCAGAACATACGGTCAGTAGGACTTTTTTTATACATGCATATATGCATTGTTTGTAATATGATTTTTAACTGAAACAAATGAAGAAAATAAATGCAAGCTATTACTTCTTAGAAAATGTGACATTTTCTTATTTATGACTGTTAATTAAAAACTATATCTTATAGGTAATTTTTTTCTTCATTTCAAATACCTCTCCCAGTCAACAGACTATGTTTATGTGCATATACAGGTCGCAGAGGTCCTTCAACTAAAACATTAAAATAATTGAGGCAAAGATGTTTTTAAAGCTTAAAATAAGCATGTAATTATTCAATTCGCCTACTCAATTTTCAAGTATAGACACATAGTGAAAGCTCAGTTTTCACTAAGAATTTTCTTTCTGGAAAAGCTCTTTCTGGACATGTTTAGTCTTCTACTCTCTAAACATGAATATTCAAAGAAAACATTTTTATATTGTGTTGTCAGATCTTTTCATGTACGGGCTAGAGGAAAATGACATCTTAAACGATGTCAGACAAAGTAACACTCCGTACATACTTAATAAGTAACATTTTTAAGGTAATACGATTTTAAATCCGACAATAATGACTCCAAATACAGAGGAAAGTGTGTGAAGTCTAGATATGAGATATGAACTCTAGCGCCATCTAGCAAACATGATGGGTAACGTCACTAACATTCTCTGTAACAGATCTAACAAAGCAAGGTTGTGTTCTTGAGTTCTACGCTGTCAACCTTGGAAATCCCACTTAAGCATTCTTTAGTCTTTCTAGAGTTCTGAACGTGGTTTATAGCCCTTTAAAAGGCAAGGGGAAAAGACACTTTTCAATTCCATCGGGCCTAGTACAGAAAGGTGTCTTAGAAAAGAGTAAACACCACTTAACTATAAATTTGATACTATATAAATGTATTCACCCTCAGAAGAACATTGATATCTTTTTATTTCTTAATAAAAGCATAATATTGCTAAATTTACTAATTTGTAATCTGGGCTATTTTCAGTCATTAAAGTAAACAAGAAAAAAAAAACTCAGACTCCCACCCAGCACACACACACACTTGCTTTAATTTACTGATATTTTAATACATACTCATATGTAATACTTGTCAATCTATCCAAACCTCAGCTACGCAATGATTTTCAAGCAAAAGTATACATTTAAGCTCACATTTGTGAACAAAATGAGTTAAACACAAAAGCCTCTTGGCCTTCCAAGACCTTGAGGTCTAAATAATATGAAAACATAGTACCTGATACTTTGCTGATAAAATTGCTCAAGTAAGGGGCTATAAACATATGTTTTAATGATGAAATCCCAAATGTCATAATCCCAGATGGATTTCAGCAATAATGTAAAAAGTTCCATTTTATAACAGAGAAGACATGAATGAATGACTAGAAGAATTAATAAATAAAACTTCTATTATCACCATGTTATCAACCACAGAAAACATTTCAAAAACAATATTAATTTATTACTTTCTACTTATGAAGAACTTCTTCAAGAAACTCATTATGTTTGCAGCCTTCAAAATGCTTATATGATGTTGCTTTTACTGCTCCCTAGCAGCAAGAAAAATATGGGTAATAATATGACTCTATTTGGCTAAAACACATAGCCTTTTATATCTTCACATAAAGAGAAATGTAGACGATATTGCTTAATTATGAATGTCCAACAAAATAAGATACTATTTATATCAGTCAGGGTCTTATGAGGACCTATATCACAAAGATTATACAGGAGTTTATGGGGAATGTTTAATATAAATGTCTATTAAATTCAACAAGGGATTGGCTAGTGAAAAGCGAAGAAAACACCAAGGAATACAAAAATTACAGATAAAGGAGCAGCCACTACCCTTAGGGCTGAGCTATTGCCCCACATAAGAGTCTCCCCCAACAAGGGCTAATCCACTCCCTCATTGGAGAGGGAGGAGCTGTGGCTCATTGGTTGGTAGAGAAGTTGCTGAAGTCCTGTGCCAGCAGAGCTTGCCAGAAAGTTGACCTCTGGTGTCCTGGAAGAAAGCCATCCACAAGGTTGTCCTTCGGCAGTGGCTCTGCTGCAAAGCCACCTGAAGGGGTGCCAGGAGAAGCTGCACTGATGCTACAGGAATCTGATGCTAGAGAACTTGCACAGGCGGCCAAAGCCAGACCTTGGAGAAGCCATGTGTGCTACAGGAGTCCGGAGAGAGGTGCACACTGGGCCCAATATAAGGAAGTCCTTCCTCCAGTGTCCCTGCAGTGCCCTTCAATGGCAAATCGTAACAACTTGTCAGCTGGCAGACAGAGCCCAGCTCCACTCTCACAGAACACGCATCACAGTGTGAATTTGGAGCTGAGAGGCAATAAATTCATACCTGGTGCACAATTCTTTTTTTTTTTTTTTTTTTTTTTTAAATTTTTTTAATTAAAAAAAGAAAGAAAATGAAAAAAGTGGGAGAAAATAATAAAAATCACCCATAATCACATCAGAGATAATTACAGTTAATATTTTTTTTTTTTTTTAAACATCTTTATTGGAGCATAATTGCTTTACAATGGTATGTTAGTTTCAGCTTCACAACAAAATGAATCAGTTATATATATACATATGTTCCCATATCTCTTCCCGCTTGCGTCACCCTCCCTCCCACCCTCCCTATCCCACCCCTCCAGGCGGTCACACAGCACCGAGCTGATCTCCCTGTGCTATGCGGCTGCTTCCCACTAGCTATCTACCTTACGTTTGGTAGTGTATACATGTCCATGCCTCTTTATTGCTTTGTCACCGTTTACCCTTCCCCCTCCCCATAGCCTCAAGTCCATTCTCTAGTAAGTCTGTGTCTTTATTCCTGTTTCACCCCTAGGTTTTTCATGACATTTTTTTTTTCTTAAATTCCATATATATGTGTTAGCATACGGGTCTCTTGTAGACAGCAAATATATGGGTCTTGTTTTTGTATCCATTCAGCCAATCTGTGTCTTTTGGTGGGAGCATTTAGTCCATTTACATTTAAGGTAATTATCGATATGTGTGTTCCCATTCCCATTTTCTTAATTGTTTTGGGTTTGTTATTGTAGGTCTTTTCCTTCTTTTGTGTTTCTTGCCTAGAGAAGTTCCTTTAGCATTTGTTGTAAAGGTGGTTTGGTGGTGCTGAACTCTCTCAGCTTTTGCTTGTCTCTAAAGGTTTTAATTTCTCCATCAAATCTGAATGAGATCCTTGCTGGGTAGAGTAATCTTGGTTGCAGGTTTTTCTCCTTCAACACTTTCAATATGTCCTGCCACTCCCTTCTGGCTTGCAGAGTTTCTGCTGAAAGATCAGCTGTTAACCTTATGGGGATTCCCTTGTGTGTTATTTGTTGTTTTTCCCTTGCTGCTTTTAATATGTTTTCTTTGTATTTAATTTTTGACAGTTTGATTAATATGTGTCTTGGCGTATTTCTCCTTGGATTTATCCTGTATGGGACTCTCTGTGCTTCCTGGACTTGATTAACTATTTCCTTTCCCATATTAGGGAAGTTTTCAACTATAATCTCTTCAAATATTTTCTCAGTCCCTTTCTTTTTCTCTTCTTCTTCTGGAACCCCTATAATTCGAATGTTGGTACGTTTAATGTTGTCCCAGAGGTCTCTGAGACTGTCCTCAGTTCTTTTCATTCTTTTTTCTTTATTCTGCTCTGCAGTAGTTATTTCCACTATTTTATCTTCCAGGTCACTTATCCGTTCTTCTGCCTCAGTTATTCTGCTATTGATCCCATCTAGAGTACTTTTAATTTCATTTATTGTGTTGTTCATCGTTGCTTGTTTCATCTTTAGTTCTTCTAGGTCCTTGTTAACTGATTCTTGCATTTTGTCCATTCTATTGTCCATTCTATCTCCAAGATTTCGGATCAACCTTACTATCATTATTTTGAATTCTTTTTCAGGTAGACTGCCTATTTCCTCTTCATTTGTTAGGTCTGATGGGTTTTTATCTTGCTCCTTCATCTGCGGTGTGTTTTTCTGTCTTTTCATTTTGCTTATCTTACTGTGTTTGGGGTCTCCTTTTTTGCAGGCTGAAGGTTCGTAGTTCCTGTTGTTTTTTGTGTCTGTCCCCAGTGGCTAAGGTTGGTTCAGTGGGTTGTGTAGGCTTCCTGGTGGAGGGTACTAGTGCCTGTGTTCTGGTGGATGAGGCTAGATCATGTCTTTCTGGTGGGCAGGTCCACGTCTGGTGGTGTGTTTTGGGGTGTCTGTAGACTTATTATGATTTTGGGCCGCCTCTCTGCTAATGGGTGGGGTTGTGTTCCTGTCTTGCTAGTTGTTTGGCATAGGATGTCCAGCACTGTAGCTTGCTGGTCGTTGAGTGAAGCTGGGTGCTGGCGTTGAGATGGAGATCTCTCGGAAATTTTTGCTGTTTGATATTATGTGCAGCTGGGAGGTCTCTTGTGGATCAGTGTCCTGAAGTTGGCTCTCCCACCTCAGAGGCACAGCACTGACTCCTGGCTGCAGCACCAAGAGCCTTTCATCCACAGGGCTCCTTAATTTGGGATGATTGGTTGTCTATTCAGGTATTCCACAGATGCAGGGTACATCAAGTTGATTGTGGAGCTTTAATCCGCTGCTTCTGATGCTGCTGGGAGAGATTTCCCTTTCTCTTCTTTGTTCTCACAGCTCCCAGGGGCTCAGCTTTGGATTTAGCCCCGCCTGTGCGTGTAGGTCGCTGGAGGGCGTCTGTTCTTTGCTCAGACAGGACGGGGTTAAAGGAGCCGCTGATTCGGAGGCTCTGGGTCACTCAGGCCCGGGGGGTAGGGAGGGGCACGGAGTGTGGGGCGGGCCTGCGGCGGCAGAGGCCGGCAAGAAGTTGCAGCCTGAGGCGCGCCTGTGCGTTCTCCCGGGGGAGTTGTCCCTGGATCCCGGGACCCTGGCAGTGGCGGGCTGCACAGGCTCCCCGGAAGGGCGTGTGGCTAGTGACCTGTGTTCGCACACAGGCCTCCCGGTGGCGGCAGCAGCGGCCCTAGCGTCTCATGTCTGTCTCTGGGCTCCGCACTTTTAGCCGCGGCTCGCGCCCGTCCCTGGAGCTCTCTCAAGCAGCGTTCTTAATCCCCTCTCCTCGTGCACCAGGAAACAAAGAGGGACGTAAAAGTCTCTTGCCTCTTCGGCAGTTCCAGACTTCTCCCCGGACTCTCTCCCGGCCAGCCGCGGTGCACTAACGCCCTGCAGGCTGTGTTCACGCCGCCAACCTCAGTCCTCTCCCGGCGCTCCGACAAAAGCCGGAGCCTCAGCTCCCAGTCCCGCCCGCCCCGGCGGGCGAGCAGACAGGCCTCTCGGCTGGCGAGTTCCGGTCGGCCCGATCCTCTGCGCTGGAATCTGTCCGCTTTGTCCTCCGCACCCCTGTTGCTGTGCTCTCCTCCGCGGCTCCCAAGCTCCCCCACTCCGCCTCCCGAAGCCTCCACCCGCGAAGGGGCTTCCTAGTGTGTGGACACTTTTCCTCCTTCACAGCTCTCTCCCGCTGGTGCAGGACCCGTCCCTATCCTTTTGTCTCTGTTTAGTTTTTTCTTTTGCCCTACCCAGGTACGTGGGGGGTTTCTTGCCTTTTGGGAGGTCTGAGGTCTTCTGCCAGCGTTCAGTAGATGCTCTGTAGGAGTTGTTCCACGCGTAGATGTATTTCTGGTGTATCTGTGGGGAGGAACGTGATCTCCGCGTCTTACTCTTCCGCCATCTTCCCGGAAGTCTCTCCACAATTCTTTAATTGTACCCATTGTCACATATCACATCATGCTTTAGGAATTGCTTATTCTCAGCTCACTGGTTTTCTGAAGCTTAATTTCCACACGAGGTTTCTTATTGGTTTAGCTGCCTTTAATCTCCACTTTTAAATCTATAAAGCACTATCAGATTGATTTCCCTAAACCATCATTTCACTTTGTCTTTATGCTGCTCCAAAGCCTTCAAAGGACTCATATTGCCTAGAGTAGTGATCCTAAACTTCTTAAATATGAAAACCCCTTTACAATATCAACAATTTTGTATAGGTCACCACATGATAGTAGTCTTACTATTAGAACACTTTAATTAAAAAAATAGATGATACATGCTGCAATAGATTTAGACATATACAATTAATCTGTATTTTGCTAAGTCACATCACCTACAGTCAAGTACAAACCGTAGCTCATATCATGGGACAGACATATCTGTTCCGTGTCCAGGCTACGCACGGTATGCATATGGATCAGAGAGCCCCTGACAATAATAACTCCAGGGTCCCAGAGGCCTCAGGCCCACAAGTGGGGACCCACTAACCTAAAATCCATTCCCATCCCTTCAACTCACCATTGAGCTGTTCATAATCTGACCCAATCTATCTTTATAACTTTATCTGTCACTGACTTTCCACATGACTTCAATTTGCTATAATCCCTGCACCCTGAACACATTTTGGAATATCCTCAGCCCTGGTTCCACCTGGAATACACACCTTCCTTCTTCCTTCTTATCCAAATCTCACTTCTCTTTAAGACCCACATTATATCTCTCTTTCATTTGCTTTTCTTAGCTACTGCAGAAGATGTGTCTGTTGATTCTCAGAAACATCACTGCCCTCTAAGCCCTCTCCTGCATGGAAGGGGATAAATTCAGGAAATTACACTTCCAGGCTCTTTTCAGCAGAGCTCATTGGATTCTACCAATAAGGGGCTGACCTGGAAGGCAGGATGAACAGGTCATTACTCCCCTAGATCATCTGCAGGTAAGTGAGGTGGCACTCCCAGATGGCAATGTGAGGTTTGGCCGGGGACACTTCCTTCTCTATGCCCTTTTTGCGCTCTGGACCTGACTCTACCACATCACTTATCACACTGTATTTTGATTATGAGTTTATCTGATTATTTCCTCCAGCAGAACAAGCGCTCCACAAGGATAAACATGATCTCCTGAGAATCAGCCACTCCAATGTTGCAGACAGCTGAGCTCATCAGTGGCAGCTTCCCTGTGAACCCTGCACTTCCAGGTCTCCTAAAAGCCAGCACTCCCAGCCCTTGCAACACTTGTGTAAGTCTCTCAGGCCCTGCATTTAACCCCTTTCTATTCAAAATACCTATAGCAGCTTTCACTCCTCTAAATTGCTATAAGGCCTTATCATAGTCGTTTTACTGCTTATGCAGTTAGTTATCTTTTCATATGTATTCAGATTGTCTTCACAACTAAGCTACTGAAAGAAAGGGCTGTTTTATATTTCTTTAGGTACAATGTAACATCTTCCCTTGAAAGCAGTTTTTCAATAAATGATTACTGATTTGACTCATTTAATTAAATATAGGGATAAATAAGACTGAGCTGATAGTCTATCAGACTTACATCTTAGAAAAAATGGACAGACTTTCAAACTGCCAAGTCAATACTTAAAAGTTTCAGTGGTTTAGGACTTTTCAATGGTTCTTACCTTTCTGCCCTTCAGTAAACTAATTTACCTATTTTTGAATTAAGTTTCTGACTTCCAATCTAAATATCCGTAACCATTTTTGGAAGAACAACTTTGGGGAAGTTAGGCTATCACAGCACTTCCTGCATTACATTTTGGTCCTAAGCATTTCATATTTCTCTACATGTTAAATCTCCTTACCTCTATCAGATCTTACCTAACTACCCTTAAAGTCTACTTTTTCCCTACTTCTTTTTCTTTCTACCACCAGGTATAAAAATAATATAAAGAAATATCTTTTTTCAAATGTGAAGTATAAAGCTTTTATCCTTGATCTGCAAATATATCTTTTGCTGTTTCTGTAACTCTAACTGTAATAAGTTGAATACTGTTCCTCAAAATTCATGTCCACCCAGAATCTAAAATGTGAACTTATTTTGAAATAAGGTCTTTGCAGACATAAAATTAGTTAATGACCTTAAGATGAAATCATGCTGTGGGTTTAGAGTGAGCCCTACATCCAATGACTAGTGTCTTTATAACAAGAGGAGAGAATCAGAGAGACACAGGGGAAAAGGCCATGAAAAGACCAAGGCAGAGATTAGAGTGATGCTACTACAAACCAAGAAACATCCAGGGCCACCGGAAACTGGAAGAGGCAAGGAAGGACTCTCCCCTAGAATCTTCCGAGCATGCCTCGGAAGCATGGCTCTGCTGATACCTTGTTTTAAGCCACACAGTTTGTGATACTTTGTATGGCAGCCCTAGAAAACTAATACACTAGTATTGCTGGTATTTTTCATTAAAGTCAAAACAACTTTATAGGCATAAATGAATGTATTACATTGTGAGTAAGTTGACATCAATATACATACTGCTAAGTACAAAGTATTCCTAATACATACCCTCTACTCTTTTAGGACCACCTCCAGTGATGTAAACAAAGCATTTCCTGGTGAAAGGACTTCCTGGCTAAATAGTTTATTAGGAGAATCAATCTGACATTTGACATTTCAAAGTTGGTTTCAAAGAGAATTACATTGGTAAAATTAAACTATTTTCTACTTTCTAAAGATAATAATTTAGTAATTATAAAAAAAACTTTAAAATTCAGCGAAGACATAATGCTCTTTTCCCTCTGGGGACAGAGCAGCTGAAAAAACATTGCACAGCCTACAAGCATACATGCTTCTCCTCCCGAACACATCAGACCTTCTGAGGTTTGTATTCTAAGGGATGCTGTAGAATACAAATTCCCAGGCAGAGTTAGACAACCGCTTCTCAGGGCCCTCTCTGAACTCCGTAGGCAGCTCTATTGTTATCACATTATTTTGTTATTATTGGTTTACCTGATTGTTCCTCCCAACAGACTGAGAACTCCGCAAGGGCAGGAATGTGTATAACTCATTCTCATATTCCCGGGCCCTGGCACCATGTCTGGCAGCACTTGGTGCTTGATAAATACTGAACTAATTAAACTGTTGACCTTACTCTGGTCATAAGGGAGTAGACAAATTTAAAACACACTGCCAAACTGCAGTCCTGAAATTGAGCATTTATTCTTAAATCAGATGCAGCAGACATATTTTTATTTACAAAATGTACTTTATATACTGCCCCTTTCTCAAAAGAAAGCAGCAAGACTCAGCAATTAATTATCCAAACCTAATGAGGGAAACGTTCACAAGTGACTGCAGCCTGATATTTATCAGAAAGATATAACAGCCTGGGTGGTGGCAAGGACAAGACATTTTCCCTCTTTAGGCGCCATCCTCCCATACAGCAGGTTTTAAGAACAACGGGAATGTGTAGCTGAAGGACAATGAGTTTTGCCTAGAAGTCAAACAAAGCCAGAGGTGCAATCTTCCAAATTCTTGGGCCTGGGGTTTTAACCAGATTCCACACCTCCTACATTTAAAATTGATAATAAATATGTAAATATTCTAAGGTGGGTCTAAAGTTTTTTTAATCCTCAAAATCGGTAGGTGAAGAGAACACACGCTATAGCTAGTATACCTGTCTCTGAGATCACACCAGCAGTCTAATTCTAGGCCACTGTTAATGGCTTTACAGAGCAACCTCAAAAACTGTTCTAGGAAAAAAATTCATGAAAAGTGAAGAAACTGGGAGATTTGGGACAGGGATCCCAAAGGTGAAAGAATATGAAGAATCCTGGTGGCAGGAAGTTGACTAAGAGGGGTCTTAAAGAAGAACTACTCTTGCCAGGTTTTCCCAGTTTGCAGTTGGCAGCCTCTGAGATGGCCCCAATGATCCCTGCCTCCTACTATTCATGCCCTGTGAAGTCCCCTCCCCTTGTGTGGGCTGGACCTAGTGACTGGTTTCTAACAAGGAGGCTACAGCACAAGTAACAGGACGTCAATTCTGGGATGAGGTTACAAAGAGATTGTGCCTTCCTTCTTGGGCTGCCCTCCCTCCCTCCCAATCCTGCACATTCACTCTGAAGAAAGCCAGTGGCCATGGTGTGAGCTGTCCTAGGGAGAGTCTCCTTTGGCAAGGAACTCAGGCCTTCCATCCGACACCCGACTAGGAACCGAGTTGAGCCATCAACCACTTGAGTGAGCTTGGGAGATCCATGCCTGATTGACCCTTGAGATAACTGCAACGCTGGCCACCTTGATTTCAGCCTTGTGAGAGACCCGGAAGCAGAGGCACTCAGCTAAGCCACACCAGATTCCTAACCCACAGAAAACGTGTGATAATAAATGCTTGTTTTGTAAGCCATTAAGTTTTGGAGTAACTTGTTACATAGCAATACATAACTAATACATAGCAACTCCTATTTATAATACTAAGTTCTTCCTTACTTCTCAAAACACATATCCTGATTTTTGTTTGTGTGAGGTCATCTGACCCCTTGGATGGAAGTAGAGACCACTCTCTTAGGAGCTAAGTACTTTTTTGGATACGTAAATTCAGGGAGCAAATCATTATAATCAAGGATTGGCCTATCGCCCTTCCCAAAAGGCCAATCAAGCAGAATGTGGTGAAACTGACCGTAGGGTAGTCTTCCTAACACCAGAAACCATAGCAGCTGCAGTATCAACCCATTCACTCATCATCTCATGAACGGTAGTGGAAACAAAATCATTTTATTCTTTAAACATACAACTGTATGTTCATTAATCTTTTCAATGCAGTGTTTTTATAGGGAACTGGAAAGCACCAAGAACTGCTTCTCTCTTCTGAATCACTAGAGATGCCCTCTACATGCACAAAATTGATACTAAGCACTTATTCTGTGAAGGAACATAATTGCTTGGCTGCTATGAGACATTTCTTTTCAGATTCTATTCATTGCTTACTCTTTTCCCCAAACAATTTCCCTTTTACGCAAACTTTCCTAAACAATACAGTATTTTATTAGATAATGTTTACTAACAAACTGAAGGCATGGGTAACTATTAAAAAAGATAATGTATTCAATTACAACAGCTTAATTACAATGTGACTTTTCATAGAATTCTAGCTTGCAATTTTATCTGATAGCAATGTCAAGGGTTGTTCAAAGTAAGAATTGCACATTTAGTTCTTTCCAGATTTAACCAGATGAGCTGGACAACACAGGGCTTGGACATGGATTCGTGGTCTCTAGGCTTTTACAAATAATGCTGGTATGTTTTATGATGGGAAAATATCATATTAGAACACCCATTTAGGGGCTTCTCTGGTGGTACAGTGGTTAAGAATCCACCTGCCAATGCAGGGGACACGGGTTCGAGTCCTGGTCTGGGAAGATCCCACATGCCGCGGAGGAACTGAGCCCATGTGCCATAACTACTGAGCCCACGTGACACAACTATTGAAGCCTGTGCACCTAGAGCCCGTGCTCTGCAACAAGAGAAGCCACCACAATGAGAAGCCCGTGCACCACAGCAAAGAGCAGCCCCCGCTCACTGCAACTAGAGAAAGCCCGTGCGCAGCAATGAAGACCCAATGCAACCAAAAATAAAATAAATAAATTTATAAAAAATAAAAAAAAGGAACACCCATTTAGAACTTGCACTTGTTTAGGTCTCTCAACCTAAGCTACCACCATGAAATTTTGTGTTAATGGTTCTCAAGTAGGGGAAAGAGCAGAATTTGTCATTGGAGGTCTGTTCCACATTCTCTTTTCTACTTTTTCAATATACCAATATATCTAAAGCTGAAGATACACATGAATTCTTCTCCTTGAATCTTTTTTTGAAGTCCCCTTTTTGAATGGATAGAGTGTTTTGAAGACTCACTTAACTTCTCACTCTCCCTATATCAATCCTGAGCCAGTGACATGATTAAATGATGGTTTTGTCCTGCTGGAAGACTGATTAGGATGCCTGCCACCATCTACAAAATTGCCGTTAACCTATCTCTTGGACAAATATAAACAAATCACTAGCTTCAAATACTGGCAGCTGTTGAAACAATGTTAAGGCTGTCATTAGACCTCACCTTGGCTTATTGATAGTAATTTAAGTCAGGCCTTTCTTGACACTGTATTTTTCTTATTATATCTCACATCGTTGTTAAAGCATTATAGATTCTTTTCCTTGAAATCTTGTTCCCTATTCAAAGAAGGAATAGATGTTGCTTCATTCACATAAACTCTGCTTAATTATCTACTACCTTTATATAGATATGTAACAACTCAGGTAAAGTGAGCTGGCAATAATCTGGAAATCTGTCAGAGAAAAATCTGAATTACACAGGTGTTTGGAACCAAACTGACTCTTCAGTTCTAAGTTATTTGTTTGCTTCAGTTTAGTGCTTTAACTTTGCCTCTGGTCAGATGGCCTCATCCCCAAACACCAGGCTTTCACCTTACCATCTGTTCTCCAAACTACCACCAGAAAGATTAGTCTAAAATACAAATATTTTCTCACTCCTCTACTTAAAATTGTTCAGTGCATCCCACTACCTTCAGGATAAGGTTGATACCCCTTAGAATGACACATAAGGCCTTTAATTACCTGGATCCTACCAGCCTCTTCATCTCACTCTCTGTCCACTTACTTCACAACCTACTCTTCAGCCACACTAAGCCACTTGCAGTTCTAACTTTACCACATTCTCTCACACCCTGTGTCTTACGCCTTTTGTTCCTTCTGCCTAGGTCACTGTCCAGCTTAACATCTTTACCTTAATCACCCAGCACTACACCTTCTTCAGATCTCATCTCAGGTCACTTTCACCTAGAAACGCCTTCATTTTTGCTTCCGATATCAACTAAATATCTTTCCTATTTTCTTACTTAGCGTTCTATTCTAACCTTGATTATCACATTTATCACACTGTATCTTTGTTGACAATTTATATCTCTCAATCCTCAACTAATTGTGAAGTCCTGTGGACAGGTGTTTCATCTTACTTGTTTTGTCTTAACTGAAAAACTAGCATTGTGTCTGGAATGTAGTAGGCACTCAGTAAATGTTTGTTGAATTAGCTAGTATGTTTATAATGTCTCAGAAGTAGTTTTGGGAAAAGATCTTTTTTTTTTAAAGAATGCTAAGAGAAAAGAGTTATAGCAGGACAAATTACTCAAATTACCATTTTGGGGGGGTCTTATTAAATAAAAGCATTTGTAAACTTTGGTAAACATATATCCCATGAGACTCTGAAGGAATCAGTTGTCAATCAAATGCTGGAAAGGTCAGCATGATAACAAGTCTTTTGATCAGATAAAAGCCAAAGTTACCCAAACTAAAAACAAAAAATTAATGCATATCATTGAAATATGAAATAAAGAAACATCAAGCATTATATATATACATTGTAAACTAAACGTGAAAAAATAACTTCTCTTCAAGAATTCCATCTTAGGATCTTCTTCAGGCCTATTCAGTGAAATTCACCACGCAATAAATTTTATATTATTAGAGGGTAAAATTTCCTGAGAAACAATCAATTCAATACTTTTCAACTTCTGGAATAAAAAGTAACCCCAAGTCTACAGTTTGAAACAGTAGTTATTTCAGAGATCTTCTTAGAATTAGTTTCATTTTGCCTTTTACTATCTTTTAAAATTGTCTCGTATAAAGAAAACTGTTACAAACACTTTTTTCCCTCTATTGTGGGCTCAATGAGCTCTGCTGAAGGTGAAGTTAAAATCTGAAGGAATCAGAAATGGTGGAGACACCTAAGTACTTACACAGATAAATACTGTCTTATTTCTCTAAACTAAAAGAATTGGCCAAGTCTCCAAATTATAACCCACTGAGCCCTGTGGGTGCAAATCTGGGACGAGGTAAAGACCCAGATGCCATGGGTGACGCTGAGGAAAACCCACATAATCTCATGGACCTTACATCAAGGAACACATTTGATTTGGGCTATTTTGGAGGAGATCCAGAAGCAAATGTCTATTCTGCAGTGACCGTAGGATCCCAAATCACTCAACCTACTCTGGAAAATAAGCAGATGCCTATAATAATCCCATGCTAATCATGGTCAATGAAAACACATTAGTCTCATACACCACTGTATCCCCAGGATCTTGAGTAATACACAGCACAGAGCAGATGCTCAGAAAATATTTGTTGAATGAATGAATTACTGAATAAATGAACCAGTAATGTCATACAACTAAACCATACTGCCCAGGACAACACTTAACTATATTCTATGTGTAGCCTATGGACCTTAAATTGGTTTTTTTTTTTTTTTTTTTGCCCAGTGTATTCATCGCCAGCATCTTTCCACTCCCACCTGCACCCCCAGGAAGAGCCAAGTTGAAACAGTCTTCCCAGTCTGGACACTAACACACAAGTAAGCATTTGTGACAGGAATCAAAGTCTGACGGTACCCTCCTACTCCTTGAGCCACTTCCCAACTTAGCTCACCGGAAACCTCTTAAGAAGCCTTTCCTACTTCCTCCCTCCCATAGAAATGACTCCTTTCTTTGTATTCCCTCTGTACCCTGCATATGCTTAAACATTTCTAAATTATGAAATATGACATGAAGAAAAGTGTATAAAATATTGTGTACAGTTTAACAAGTTATAACTACACAGTTTAACAAATTATAGTAGAGTGGATCCCTGTGTAACACTCATCAAGGTCAAGATAGTTAACATCATCAGCATCAGAGAATGCTGCTATCACTGGCAAAGCCCGTTGACTATTCCCGGGAAATGAAACTAGAATCTGGGTAATTTAAAAAGTCTAACCTTTCATTTTTCTTTTCCTCTGTGCGTAGTCTAGTTTCAGTTGGTCATAGGGGGCCGTGTGAAGAGACCTGGCACCCAGCACTTCAGACCAGAGTTCTAGTGCACAAACAGCTGCGCCGACACCTCGGCTCCGAGGGACACAGGGCAGAAGCTCCACGAACGACACAGCAAGTCAAGATGGCGGCTGCAGCCCGTCTGCAGCGTCTCTGCACCCGGCACCGTGATCTAAAGCCGCAAGCGGCTGTGCCAGCCCGGCGAGAAATCCGCCCCTGAGAGAATTCCGCCCCTGAGAGAACTCCGCCCCCAAGAGAACTCCACCCCCTCCCCGCTGAAGAAAACCCTGTAAAGCAGCGGTACCTCTGGGCTGCCAGGGAGAGCCGGTACTCTACAGGATGATCTCGCCTCTCTCCATTCTTTCATCAAAGAATAAAACTTTCTGGTCGTCCCTGGTGGCGCAGTGGTTGAGAATCTGCCTGCCAATGTAGTGAACGCTGGTTCGAGCCCTGGTTTGGGAAGATTCCTACATGCCATGAAACAACTGCGCCCGTGAGCCACACTTACTGAGCCTGCGCGTCTGGAGCCTGTGCTCTGGAACAAGAGAGGCCTGACAGTGAGAGACCCGCGCCCTTGCGGCCCCTGCTCGCCACAACTGGAGAAAACCCTGGCGCAGACACGAAAACCCAACACAGCCAAAAAGTAAATAAATTAATAAAATTAAAAGACAAAAAACTTTCTTTTGCTTGGTCTCATTCTATTGGCTCAGATGACACTGGGCAGAAGGATCCCTGTTCGGGACCAAATCAGGAGGATAAGTAACTTCCCCACCATGTTCCTTGCTCATCTCAAACTCTTGCCTCCCCTGGGGTAACCACTCTCCTGACTGTTAGGTTAATGTGTCCCTGCTTTGTTTCATAGTTTTGCGACAGAAGCAGGAACCCCTAATCAATGTGGGTTACTTTATCTGTTTTTGTCTTGTTTCTTTTGTTGATGTTATGTTGCACACAGCTGTAGTTTTAAATTTTTCACTACTGAATGTTATTCCATTACATGAATAAACCGTTTGTCTATTCATTTTACTGTAGATGGATGTTTGGCAGGATCCCATTTGAGGCTATTGTACGCAACATTGCACATTCCTGTCAAGTGTACGGTAGTGCACATAAGTATGCATTTCAAAAATAGAACATATCTCTGAGAGAGGAATTTCTGGATATGCACAACTGCACATTACTGGATAGTGCCAAAGCATTTTCCAAAATGACTGGATCAGTGTTTACTGCCACCAGTTTTTGAAAGTTCTTATTGCTCCATGTTCTTGCCTTGGAATTGTCCTACTTTTAAATTTTCTCCAATCTAGTGGGTAAGCAATGGTTTCTCATTGAGGTTTTGATGTGCTTTTTCTGCTTCCCAATGAGGTTGAACGCCATTTTAAATGTACATTGGTCATTTGGATTTCCTCATTAGTGGATTCTCTTGCCCATTTTTCTATTGAATTGGCAGTATTGCTTTTGGGTTTTTTTTAATCATTTGTAACAATTCTCTATGTATTCTGAATATTTTGGTTAAAATTGTTGGAAATATGTTCTCCCACCCTATGGTTGCTTTTTACTATCTTAATAGTGTATGTCAATGAAGGGAACTTAATTTTAATGACATCAACTTTATTGATCTTCTCCTTTTAGTTAGTGCCTTTTGCATCATTTTTTAAAAATTTATTTATTTTATTTATGTATTTTTGGCTGCATTGGGTCTTTGTTGCTGCACGCGGGCAAGTGAGGGCTACTCTTGGTTGTGGTGTGCAGGCGTCTCACTGCAGTGGCCTCTCTTGTTGCGGAGCTCGGGCTCTAGGCATGTGGGCTTCAGTAGTTGTGGCACGCGAGCTCAGTAGTTGTGGCTCGTGGGCTCTAGAGCACAAGCTCAGTAATGTGGCACACAGGCTTAGTTGCTCTGTGGCATGTGTGATCTTCCCAGACCAAGGCTCAAACCTGTGTCCCCTGCATTGGCAGGTGGATTCTTAACCACTGCACCACCAGGGAAGCCCTGTGTCATGTTTAAGAAATCATTTCCCTGCTCCCTTTGGCAGCACATATACTAAAATTGGAACGATACAGAGAAGATTAGCATGGCCCCTACACAAGGATGACATGCAAATTCATGAAGCATTCCACATTTTTCCCACGCACATATGTTCACCTAATCTATGACAAAGGAGGTGAGAATATACAATGAAGAAAAGACAGTCTCTTCAATAAGTGGTGCTGGGAAAACTGGACAGCTACATGTAAAAGAATGAAATTAGAACACTCCCCAATACCATACACAGAAATAAACTCAAAATGGATTAAAGACCTGAATGTAAGGCCAGACACTATAAAATTCTTAGAGGAAAACGTAGGCAGAACACTCTTTGACATAAATCGCAGCAGGATCTTTTTTGACCCACTTCCTAGAGTAATGAAAATAAAAACAAAACTTAACGAATGGGACCTAATGAAACTTAAAAGCTTTTGCACAGCAAAGGAAACCATAAATGAGATGAAAAGACAACCCCAGAATGGGAGAAAATATTTGCAAATGAAGCAACTGACAAAGGATTAATCTCCAAAATATACAAACAGCTCATGCAGCTCAATATCAAAAACACAAACAACCCAATCAAAAAATGGGCAGAAGACCTAAATAGACATTTCTCCAAAGAAGATATACAGATGGCCAATAAACACATGAAAAAAATGCTTAACATCACTAATTATTAGAGAAATGCAATCAAAACTACAATGAGGTATCACTTTACACTGGTCAGAATGGCCATCATAAAAAATCTACAAACAGTAAATGCTGGAGAGGGTGTGGAGAAAAGGGAACCCTCTTGCACTGTTGGTGGGAATGTAAATTGATACAGCCACTGTGGAGAACAGTATGGAGGTTCCATAAAGAACTAAAAACAGAACTAACATACGACCCAGCAATCCCACTACTGGGCATATACCCAGAGAAAACCGTAATTCAGAAAGACACATGCACCCCAATGTTCATTG
This sequence comes from Pseudorca crassidens, assembly GCF_039906515.1. NCBI lineage: Eukaryota > Metazoa > Chordata > Mammalia > Artiodactyla > Delphinidae > Pseudorca > Pseudorca crassidens. Next base: position 89,163,904 of record NC_090297.1, on the reverse strand, counting down.
CAGCACTATTTACAATAGCCAGGACATGGAAATAACCTAAATGTCCATCAACAGAGGAATGGATAAATAAGATGTGGTACCTATATACAATGGTGTATTAGCCATAAAAAGGAATGAAATTGGGTCATTTGTAGAGATGTGGATGGACCTAGAGACTGTCATACAGAGTGAAGTAAGTCAGAAAGAGAAAAACGTATATCATATATTAACACATATATGCAGAATCTAGAAAAATGGTATAGATGATCTTATTTGCAAAGCAGATGTAGAGAAACAGACATAGGGAACAAATGTATGGACACCAAGGGAGGAAAGGGGGGATGGGATGAATTGGGAGACTGGGATGGATGTATATACACTATTGATACTATGTATAAGATAGATAACTAATGAGAACCTACTGTATAGCTCAGGGAACTCTACTCAGTGCTCTGTGGTGACCTAAATGGGAAGGAAATCCAAAAAAGTGGGTATACATGTATACATATATCTGATTCACTTTGCTGTACAGTAGAAACTCACACAACATTGTAAAGCAACTATACTCCAATAAAAATTAATTTAAAAAAAGAAATCATTTCCTATCTAAGGTCATGAAGATATTCTCTTTTTTATTCAGTACAAGTTTGATTTTTTTTTTGATATGTAAGTCTGTAACCCACCTGGAATTGATTTTCGTGTTAGGTGTGACAGGAGATCCAATTTTTTTTTCTACAATAAATGTTGTCCAATAGTCCCAGAACCATTGTTGAAAATACTAGCCTTTCCCCTACTGCTCTGCAGTGTTATTTTGCCATATGTATATGGTTTCATTCCTAGACACTCTATTCTCTTCATTCCCCTGTTTGTCCTTGTGCTAATACCACAGGGTATAAATTAATGTAGACTTATATTAACTTGGCTATTCTTTAATCTTTGTAGTTCCATATAAATTTTAGAATCAACTTTTCACATTCCACACACACACAAAAAAACCCTACTGCAATTTTTATTGGATTTGAATTAAATCCATAAATAAGTTTAGGGAAAAGACATTTTGGCAAATTTGAATCTTCTAGTCTATAACCAATATCTATTTCTCTATGTCAGTCTTTTTAGTTTATTTTAATAAAGTTTTATAGTTTTTTCCATAAATTTATTTCTAGATGTTTGATATTTTAATCCTAAGTGTCTTAAGCCTTTTCTCTTTTTCCAAGTCTTTCTCATACACAACAGAACTAACATTTTCCTTTCAAGGAAAGCATGCAGAAGCTTACTGATAAAACAACTGCACTCAAACAGGAATGCTGTTGCCCTTGACAACAATCTGGTCCACCAGCTAATTAGGCCATACCTTATACTGATGATATGCATGAAGCCACAGGCATCCAATCAGCAGAGTCGGTCTACAAGAAGTATGCCTGGAAAATAGATGATGAGGAATCCTGCTGCGTAGCATAAGAGGAGTAGTCTGAACACACTTGCTACAGTGGTGGTTGTCTTTATTTCAACGTAAATTATAAATGTATAGCTGTTTGTTTTATTATTTTCATCATTTTTCAATTTACAATAAACCCTGTTAGCAGTAATGAGTTCAAAAGAATGGAACAGTGTGTTTAATGAAAAAAATAAGTGCTACATCTTTATCTCTGAGAAAGTTAATGATGACCATGTAACTTGCAAAACTTGTCAACATTTACCAACCACTATGAAGGTCATAGTGATATCACTGAACACATACGAAGACACAAATCTGCTAAAGAATTCTCAGCTTCTGCAAAAATAGCTAAAAAGACTGAGTGGGAAAATAAGGATTCAACATGTGCTACGGAAGAAAGTGCATTTACACAAGACTGTGACGCTTATCTTTCCAATTAGAGCCAATGCCTGTTCTTCTAAATGAATTTCACTCCTTTTGATTGCAGGCTTTTTGTGCACATTCAAGGAGGGGAGCAATGGCTGTGAAGGAGCCGGCTCCATTAGTAGCACCAGGACTTCACACACTGTTAGATGATGCCAACTTTACAGTGCTATTTCCAGATACTTTAAAGATTAAGAGACATACAGAGATTTTCAGGTGTGTATATGTACATCTATTAGTAAACTTGGCCTATTTCATACATATATTTGCATATGTTTCACTCTGATATGTCTAAGTGTGGATTTCTTTTTATTTGTCATCCTTAGGATATTTGAATCTGTGTATTTTATAAGTTACAGAAAATTCTCAGTCATTGTCTTCAGATATTCCACCTGTCACATTCTCTCTCTTTCCTCCCCTTCTTGGACTCCACTTATGGCAGCCCTTCTCACTGTATCCTCTATTTCTGTTACCCTTCCTTCAATATTTTCCATAAATTAGCTTCTCTCTACTTAATTGTGATTAATTTCTTCCATCATGTCATCCAGTTCACCAATTTTCTTATCAGTTTTGTCTAATCTGCTATTAAACTCATTCATTGTGCTCTTTATTTCAATTGTTGAAGTTAGTTCTAAAATATATACTTTAATGCGCTGTGTCACTCTTCATAATTTTCAGTTACCTGCCACGGTTTTATATTTGATGTTTATTTTCTCAGAACCATAGTAACCATAGTTTCATAGTTTTTGTCTGATAATTTCAGTATCTACAGTCTTTATGGATCTGCTCCTATTAACTGAGGTTTCTCACCTAGAGGAGTCTTGTCCTTTGGATCTAGATGTTCTTATTGTATGTTAAATATGTTATTTGAAAATTATTAGTAGTATCAATTTATTATCTTCCAAACAGGATTTTATAATGCTTTTGCCAAGCACCTGGGGAAACTAGGAATACAAGATCATTTGAATCCAAGTTCAGAGCTTGAGATTTTACACACACACACACACACACACACACACACACACACACACACACTGACATATTATTCAGCTATGAAAAGGAAGGAAATCTTTCCATTTGCATCAATATGGGTGAAACTGGAGGACATAATGCTAAGTGAAATAAGCCAGACACATGAAGAAGATATTGTATGATCTTAATTATATGTGGAGTCTTTAAAAAAAAGAGCTGAATTCATGAAACAGAGACTAGAACATAAGTTACCAGGGCTGGGCCAAGCAGGGAGGAGGGGAGGGGAAATAAGGGAGGTATTGGTCAAGGGTCAAGGGTATTGGTCAAAGTTGTTGGCCGTTATGTAGTATGAACAAGTTTAAAGAATAATATACAACATGATGACCATAGTTAATAATACTATATTGAAATTGAAGATATAATAAGAGAGTAGATTTCAGGTGTTCTCATCACACACACACACAAATAACTATGTGAGGAGACAACATGCTGATTAGCTTAACTATAATAATCATTTCACTATACCCATATATATATATATCAAATCATGATATTGTACACCTTAAACATACACAACTTTTGTTTAAAACTATATTTTAAAATGATTACATCCCAAGAGTCTGGAAAGAGTGTTGGATCCTTCTCAGGAGACCCGTCAGTAGTGCTCTGTGTGTCTCTTCTGATTTATCTCCTCTCACTCATCATCACACAGAATCTTCATCTATCTGGATATTAGAAAAAGTGCCTCTGACCCACAAGATATTCTTCCAAATCTATCACTTAGGCCATAAATTCTGCCCACTGATCTCAGGACTAAGGCCTCTGATGCTCAAATTCCAGATTCTTACAACTCATAAGCCAAGACCTTCACTCTTGTTGCAGAGCCATGCTCTAAAAACCTTCCCTGGAGCTAATGAATGACCATGAGTAAATGTAAGGAGGTCAAGACTTCAAGGTAAGAAGAGATAGGAAGACACACATGTCAAAGGAGCTAATCCATTTACTGGAATATATTAAGCTTGTAGTTATCAGACTGTGCTCTACAGAACCCTAAGACATAATAATGATTTGATAAACATGATTTTTAAATTGCCACATTATTTGCTAATATAAACAGTGTATGTAATTTATCAGTAGAAACAGACTACACTGAAGTCTGCTTTCGTGTTGTTAGGACGAACAGTCTCTAGCCATTGAGCCACTGAAACCTCAAGAAGCAACTTGCTGGAGCCCTGTCAAGTCCTCCCAGAATCTCCAGAGCTGGTTAGAGACAGAGCTTTTCCCTGGGGAGCCATTCTGTTGGGAGCATGGAGAGCGTCATGAAAAGGGCACAGGAAGGGCCACAGAACTATACTCATTGTGAGAAAGCAAGAAAGTTCCACAATTTCTCAGACTTTGTTTCTTACACGTTAACGAAAAAAAGGGAATAGAGGGATTTCCCTGGCGGTTGTCCAGTGGTTTAGACTCAGCACTTCCACTGCAGGGGGCGAGGGTTCAATCCCCAGTCACAGAACTAAGATCCCACATGCCACAAACCGTGGCCAAAAAAAAAGGGGGGAGGGGATAGAAATCCCTGTTTCTCAGAGTTATTTGAGAATCAATGACCTAATATGTGCAGTAGAACATAGCACAGCCCTGGACACAAAGTACTTAATGAGTGTCAGTCACCTGTCCTTGTCTTTCTTCTAACAAGTCTCCAGACCTCTTAGAAAGAAGTTTTCCAGCTCGTACTGAATCACAGCTTCCACAGAAGCTACTCTATCTATGTCCATATATGCAGAGCCATGAAAAAGGTAATTTTTGTGCTTAGGTTTGATGCCCTTAAGCACATCTTTTTCCAAACAGCTTCTCCTCATCTACCCATGCCTGCTAATCCAGCAGTACTTTACAGGGTTCCGATTGCTCTGACTCTAAAACAACCTACTTTTGCTTCTGATAGCCCATAACAGGAAACATTTTTATAGAGTATAACGGAGAGGCTGGCAGCATAATGGAGACTCTAGAACAAGACTTAAAATGCTGCAGTTATCCGTCAGTCACACAACACAGAATGTCATGCATAAGAAACAGCTGATTTATTAGCCTGATGGAGCAGGCTGTGAATATGAAATGATAGGGTACAGCCACAGACCAGTTGCAGGAAAATGTGCAGTTGTGGGCCAACTCATGGGTGCCATTGACAATAATGCCAGAGATCAATTCTGACCAACACATGTTTATTTATCAGGAAAACTCTGAGAGATGACAAAGCACGGGAGCCAGCCAGCCCCACAGCGAAGACAACCAGTGTCCAGACTGAACTCTTTTGTCAGTTGGTAACAAATCTACTTTCCTCCGCGTACTGCAAAAAAAAAAAAAAAAAAATGCACCACCTATACTGGTTTGAGAGTAGTAATCCCCACATTCCAGCTGAATGTTAAGTACATACAAATTTCTAAAGCCTCTCATAATATTATTTTGACATTTCCTTTTCAAAATAATACTTACGTGATTTCATTTTGACCTGTATAGTGACTTTTTGATCCATAAGGATGTCACAGAATAACATACTGCTGAAATCATCAAATTACTGAGTATGTGCCTCAGACTATGTCCAGCCAAACTAAAGTTGAGCATTTCATGGGAAAAAACCTTGCTTAATGACCTAGATATTTCCCATCTTAAAATTCTTTAAGATAGTATTTCAAGTCAATTTTTATTTCCCCGCACAATCCATGATTGTGCCATGATTTCCTATTTCACTTTGCCAGTATTCACACAACATTAGGTGTAACATTTTACAAGAACCCACTACAACCAGTTAAGCCTGACTGGCTCTATAGACAGTGACTTTACTTTCTGAACCAGAAATATTATAGGACACATGGGCTGCCAGCAGGGCAGAGCACTTTGTATCCAACCTGTATCCTTGAAACAGTCTCTCCTCCAACAAATGTGTCCTCAAAACTGCCACTGGAATTATCTTCATAAAATTGAAATCTGATCAAGCCACTCCAATGCTTTAACCCCTTTGAAATCTCTTCTTTTCCTGTAGGATAAAATCTAAACTTTTTGAGTGGGCAACAAAACTCCAAATAGCCTACCTCAAGACATCTCTTTCACCATTGCAGGTTCCATCCAGCCATTCCGAATTTCTCACCATGTCTTAACACAGCCTTTCCTAAATTCCACATCTTTGCACCTATATCCTCTCTCTGGAAATACTCTTTCCCACCACACAGACACACACACACACACACACACACACACACACACACACACACCCCACACGAGTGCATAAGCACATGTACTTATCCTTCAAGACAAATTCTTTCCCATGTTCTCCCACGCAGTTAGCTGTTTCTAAACAACTTATCTGTGCCTCTATCAAAGCATTCACCACATTTTATATCAACTTATCTATTTATACATTTAGGTCCTCTCCTAAGCTGGAGTTCACTATAGTTTTAGATAAACTATATTAAGGAATAACTCTAAATTATAACTGCTGAATTATGGAGTCTGCTTTCTCCCCACTGTCATTAGGTGGGTTCTATCATGATCAAGACAACCACTTGGGGGAGATGTTGTAAAGATGTTACCAGCATAGGGTGGGTGAGGGGACAGACTAGTGAGTGACCTTTAATAACTCTAATAACGTTAATATCTGCAATAATTCTTCCAAACCTAAGATGATGAGTGCAACAACAGAAACAAGCAGCATCAAAACAGCCTAGTTGTTTAATCAATAACCAGCAGTTGTAAAACCAGGGCTTCCATCAAGTTCCACTGTGTGGGAAGGCAGCATACTTACAGCTGTTCATTAGGTTGAAACTTCACATTCGATACAGCTTGGATTTAATAGCTGTGAACTTTCTATCTCTAGAAAGCTAATTAAAAGACCATCATTCCCCTTTTTGTTGGTTACTAAACAAGTTTAGGAAGTATACCTACTGAAGAAGTATGAGAAGTTAGAGAGGATTAATTTAGATAGGTGCTAATTCCAAAGAAGAGGAACAATAATAACAAAAAGCCTTTCTTTCCTTACACAGAAGTTCTCTTTGAATACAAATATAAACTCTAGGAAAAATGCTTTGGCCCAAATAATTAGACTCCTGCTGACAATCAGAGTCAGCGGTGGACTGATGTCATGCCAAAGGACACGCAGTCTGAGCCTTTAACGTGGAGTTCTAGGGCTAATTAGAAAAATTACACCATGCCACATCCAGTTCTGGAGTCTGTATTTCAGCTGCAGAAGGTGATAACAGTAATGTATGGTGTCACATCTTCAGTCTCAATCTAAGACAAAGAACAAAATACTTTTAAAAGAATTCCTGAAGAACAGAAGGGGTTTCAGCCTTACTTGCCTCTTCACAAACACCTAATAAAAGTGAGAGAAAACATGGTTACCTTCAACAAGCAAATCTTTCTCATTCTCAATTTTCATCCACCTGATTTGCAAGTTAATTTTTCCCCTCTCCTCCTGGAAGTAAAACAATAAAAACCTAAGCCACTTCTAGTCAGTTTCCAGTATAATGCAATACAGTGCCAGCTTTTGTTCCCAGAGCCTAAAACATGTGCCCTCCAATGTCCATGGACGGCTGGAACTTAGAAAAGGTGCCTTCAGTTGACATAAGCTGTTTCAGCCTTGTCCAGAGTCTGAAGCCAGTTCTGACCTGGGTGTCTCTCCTCAGACACTGGGGATACGGATTCTATTTGGTTCTAAGCCCCAGTTTCCTACTAACTGCGACGACTTGAACTAGAATCCTGTCCTGCCTCTCCCTTCTCAGGAGGCTCCACACCACCGCAAGGATGCTAACACAGTTTTTCCAGAAGCAATCATCTAAACCAAACCTAGGTCATCAAACAGCCATAGCCAAGAGGTAATCAGAAAAAAGAAGTTTCTGGGAGAAAAGAGGTCTCAGAAAGCATTGATCACAGACAGCATCTGATGAAAAATTTCCATTATCTCAGACACTCAAAATTATCAAAATAACAGAGCCAGGCCGCCCTGGGAGCTCCGCCTCCGCCAGCGGGACCCAGCACGCTGCCTGGAGCGGTGGTCAGGGGGCCCAGGCCTGCTGGAGGCGTGGGGGGCTGCCGCCTTCCGCCCCAAGAACCCCACGGGCCCTGCGGCGCAGTACCAGAGGCCTGGCAGGTCACCAGGCAGTCAGATGCCCGTGGCTGGCTTGCAGGTGGGATCCCCTGCCGGCTCCCCATTTGGCGCAGCTGCTCCACTTCGACCTGGCATGCCACCCACCATGACGGACCCATGCCGAAAACTCCTGCTTGTGCCCCAGGACCAGCCCCCGATGCCTGCCCAGCGCCGGGGGTTAAAGAGGAGGAAGGTGGCAGATAAAGTTCTACCTCAGCGAACTTGGGAGCCAGAGCCTCAGGTGTGCATGGATCTCTTGGCTTTTGAGCGGAAGCTGGACCAGACCATTGCTCGAAAGCGGATGGAGATCCAGGAGGCCATCAAAAAGCCTCTGACGCAAAAACGAAAGCTGCGGATCTATATTTCTAACATGTTCAGTCCCAGCAAGGCAGAAGGTGATAGTGCAGGAACCGCAGGGATCCCCGGGGGGAAACCCCGCAGGGGACAAGGTGGCTTCCTGGGAACTCCGAGTAGAGGGAAAACTGCTGGATGATCTTAGGAAACAGAAGAGGAAGTTTTCATCATTCTTTAAGAGCCTCGTCATTGAGCTGGACAAGGAGCTGTACGGGCCTGACAACCACCTGCTGGAGTGGCACCGGATGCCCACCACCCAGGAGACAGATGGCTTCCAGGTGAAACCGCCTGGAGACCTCAACGTCAAGTGCACCTGCCTGCTCGTGCTGGCTCATCAGCCTCCCCAGTACAAGTCGGACCCCCGACTGGGGAGGCTGCTGGGGGTGCACACACAGACGAGGGCTGCCGTCACGCAGGCCCTGCGGCTCTACATCAAACACAACCAGCTGCAGGACGGCCACGAGCGGGAGTACGTCAACTGCAACCGGTACTTCCGCCAGATCTTCAGTTGTGGCCGACTGCGTTTCTCTGAGATTCCCATGAAGCTAGCCAGGTTGCCGCAGCATCCAGACCCCATTGTCGTCAACCATGTAATTAGCTTGGACCCTAACAACCAGAAGAAGACAGGCTGTTATGACATTGATGTGGAGGTGGATGACCCACTCAAGGCCCAGATGAGCAATTTTCTGGCCTCTACCACCAATCAGCAGGAGATTGCCTCCCTTGATGTCAAAATCCATGAGACCATTGAGTCCATCAACCAGCTGAAGACCCAGAGGGATCTCATGCTCAGTTTTCGCACTGACCCCCAGGACTTCATCCAGGAATGGCTCCGTTCCCAGCACTGGGACCTCAAGATTATCACTGATGTGATTGGGAATCCTGAGGAGGAGAGACAAGCTGCTTTCTACCAAAAGCCCTGGGCCCAGGAACCAGTGGGGAGGCACATCATTGCCAAGGTGCAGCAGCAAAGGCAGGAACTGGAACAGGTGCTGGGAACCCACCTGATCTAACTGCTCAGGGATCCCTTCCTTTCTTCCCAGCCCTGGAGCCACCCCTTCCTCAGCCTGGAAGGGGACCACCCTCTGGGGCACAGACATGTAGGATGAGGGGGTGAGGGGTGTCTCCTGTCACTCTCTGCTCCCCAGCTTTAGTTTCATAAGTGTAGTGATAGGATTCCTTGTTGCTTGGTCCCCAAGGCCTTACTACTTACACGTTGGCTTTAATTGGATTCACAGCAGAGGCCTCCTCTGCCCCCTGCAGGCAGGCCCAAGTAGGACCTGGAGGCCGTGCTTTGACATCCTAATGGAGACCTTTCAGAACCAAAGGCCCCTGGCTTTGCTTGTTTACTGACCCCCTTGGGGCGAGTGTCAGCGCTGGCTCTGGGGAGCTTTGTGAGGAAGAGAGACACAGCTCACCCTCTTCCTAGCCTTTCCAAACCAAAGTTCTTTGCCATTCCTACCAGCCCAGCCTTGCTGCTGTTTTTTTTTTTTTTTTTTTCCTTTCCTTTGGGTATTTGCAGTATTCGTGGAGCAGGTTTTTCTATGCGGGAGCCACTTTTTTTGTACAGGGGTAAGCTTGGGTTTTTCAGGGAGCCGTACTTGGTGGCTCCTTCCTTATTTTCTTTTCTCAATCTATGCAAGCGGCTCTGGCCGCCATCATCTCCTGAGAAGCCAGAGGGCTGCCACCCAAGCTCTTGGGCCCAGGGGTAATGCCTCCTAGAGGGAGGACACACTAGTTCTCTGGTATGGCCTGAGGCATGGGTGTGTGGGGGCAGGGGGAGGTGCAGGGGAGGTGCAGGGGAGAGGTGGGGGGGGAGACTATCGTTGCCCTTCGGAGCTTGGTAAGGAGGGTGGACCTAGGGCTTGGCAAGTGCCACTTCTGGCAGGTTTGGAAATTTCCAAATAAATCTTTGTTCATTGGTGGTATAAATAAATAAATAAATAACAGAGCCATTACAAAGTTGCTCTTTCCTTATCAGTACATTTGAAGAAAATAACAGGTCTTGGTCTTAAGGTGTTCATTCAACTTACAGAGTTCAGTTCATCAGAAGCTCCACAATTTGTGTTTTCTAGTTGCCTCTTTCTGGAATCATTGAATATTTGAATATCTAGTGCTTATATATGAACCAAATGAAAGTTACTCTGAGACAAATATTACTCAAGCCAAATTATTTTAATGTCAAGTATGTTAGTAGTGGCTTTTCAAAAGTGTAAACATGGGGAGCTCAGAGAGCAAGTTTAAGCATTCCTTTATCAAATAAACAACATGGGTTTTGGCCCATTTTTTCTGCTGGAACAATAGAAATCCAAGTGATACATACAGAGAAAGCGGCAGAGGTCATAACAGCTTTTGAATCTCATACTAGCCTGTTTCACTTCCTTCTCACAATTACCATTCTCCTTGTCTTTATCCTAGGGATAAAAACCAAAATAACACCTCCAAATCAGATATTGAAACCCAAGATTATTTATAGCTGCCCAATTTCTTACGACATAGTTACATTAGATTTGATCCAGTTCTGCATGACTAGGGAAATTAAGCATGAAGCACCTTCTTCAACCTACTTCTCTAGTATCTAGGATGCTTTGCAGCAATTCAACATGTGTGTGCTTTCTCTTTGGTGGAAAGAAAAAGAAAAACAAAGATAGATGGCATCACCTGAAAAGCAAAAGAAGTGAGGGCCTAAGCCTGTGGAGGCAGCTTAATCACCTGCAAGCAGTTTATCATTCAACATAATAGCACAGGGCCTTAAAAAGCCTGCTCTGACACTCTCATTTGTCCTGTGATAGAATGCTCCCTGCATGGGAATTTAATATCCCCACTGCAATCAAACTTTGATGTGCACAGAATGTGTCCGTCATCTGTAAGCTGGAAGTCACAGTGCAACCCACTTCGCTGACCAGGACAGGGCCAGTCTGTTTCCCACAGGAAGGTTCTCAACCTCAGTTAGCACCTAAAACACAATTTTGGACACCCAGACTCCACCTCAGAATGCCCAAGACTAGGGCCTGGGCATTTTTTTCAAAGCTACACAGTGATTCTGTCACAGAGCTGCATTGAGAATCACAGGGATGCAGTGTTGACCTTTCAGTGTCGTTGCTGGTGCATTGTTTTAAAATTCAGTCCAGGGACTGGGTGTATACTGCCTTCCAGAAAATGAAGGCAGCCTCTTTTGTGGAGGCTACATAGTAGTTTTCCCTGGGGGTGATCAGCCCCCCGGGGAAACTCTGTGATGGAGCGTAAATCTCCCTTTTCATACAAACAAGCCAATCTCCTGGCTGTTCTGCTCCTCATTAGCCTGGGACAAAATCTCTTGTTCCAGGCAAAGTAGGTGTTATTATCATCATTTTATAAATAAAGAAATGGAAACCCTGAGAGGTAGAATGACTTGCCTACTTTCATACTACAGACTAAAAAGTGACTGGTTCAAAACGAGGATTAAGATTTTCTACCTCTAAGCTTTTTTCTGATTTTAAAATGTATTTTCTATTGTGTTAGGTTCACATGCAAACAAAATCTCAGGGTTAGGAAAGCAGGATGTCCTCTTTAAAAAAATAAAAAGCAGTTTATTTTAGAAAAGTGGTTCTCAGAATGTGGTTTCTGAATGAGCAGCTTGAGAATCACTTAGGGATTTGTTAGAAATGCAAATTCTCAGCCCACACCCTAGACGCAGAAAATGAGAACCTTTGGGTGTGGGCTAGCTCTCCAGGCATTTCTGAAATTTTAAAAACCACTGTTTTAGACAAAAGCCAAACTATAAACCCTTTCCCCCAAATTTTGTTGAAATAGAATCTCATAAATATATTTTTTTAAAAACTCAAAGGTAAAGTCAGAGAGAAGTAATAGTTTTTGGAGAAGTAAATATGCTTGGTTGCCAGAGGTGGAGTCTTCTTGGCTGGAAAATAATCATTAGACAATTGTGGGAAATCATCCCCAAATATTTTTCTCTCTTGAGAAGACATTTAAGTAAAAGTTAAGGCCAACAGGCAGAAACAGTTTAAAGGAAATATGTTAAGTAAAGAAAGAGAATTCTCTGGCAAGGAAGGTACTAGGGCTTAATTAGGTCCTCAAACTAGCAGAAAAAATGAAAAAAGGCCCTTAGGAGAGAGGTGGACAGGGTTACCAAATCTGTTTTCCTTTCCACTTGAGTACACAGCCCAGACTCCCTGGTAGTAGAGTGTGGCCCCAGGACTGAGTTCTGACTCCTGGACTATTAGTAGAAGGGGTGGACGCTACTTCCAGTCCAGCCCATTAAAATAAAAAATCTCTGTCGGGCTTCCCTGGTGGCGCAGTGGTTGAGAGTCCGCCTGCTGATGCAGGGGACATGGGTTCGTGCCCCGGTCCAGGAAGATCCCACATGCCGTGGAGCAGCTAGGCCCGTGAGCCATGGCTGCTGAGCCTGAACGTCTGGAGCCTGTGCTCCGCAACGGGAGAGGCCACAACAGTGAGAGGCCCGCGTACCGCAAAAATAAATAAATAAATAAATAAATAAAATCTCTGTCATAATGCTCACTCTTCTTTCTTCTCACATTGGCCTACTGGAAGCAGAGGATTCAGCAGAAACCTTCATGGCTTTAAGGGACAGTAGATCCACAAGCTAGAAGGACCCAGAGTTCATAAGTCACCCTAGGGAATGCCACTACCACACACCTACACAAAAACACTCTATGAATGAGACAAATTCCCAGTGGGCTAAGCCAGTGAAGTCTGGGGTTTGTTACAGACAGCATCTACCATGTGTAATCTAAGTCTTTGCGAGAGTGACTAAAATAAATGCATTTTTAGTCAAAGCAGCAATGTTTCATGCCGAGTTCTGATGCCTGCACCTCAAATGGCTATAGAGCAGTAGCTACGGAATTCCCTGTAGATCAAAAAGTGCCCCTGTAAGTAGCAGCCAAGCGCACCTGCACCTTGTGTTCTCTGTGAGCCCTCCCAGATAACACAGGGTCTCACTGCTCCTCTTCACCAGATTGCCCCTTCTGGAATTTGCCATTATATCCACGTGACGTTTAGAAGACAGAAAGGTGATCTATTTAGGGTCTATATTTTAAGTCTAACACTAGTAATTGACCACAAACATCATTCATGATGAGTATGTTTTCAGAAATCTCTACTTCTCTCCTCAGTCCCACCTTTTGTTATGACATCCCCATTTTCCCTTAATGCCCTATTTTCTATCTTCCTTGAAGATGGCATAACTCTGGTTCAATATTCATTCATTGCTTAAAAAATTATTTGTCCAGTGGGGGAAATAGACAATCATCTTTTCAGTCTGTACACAGCTTCTGACACGGATGAGTCTTCCATCACACAAGTCTCTCCTGGTTTATTCATATTCTCTGGCGCTTCCTCCTCTCTCTGCTTTGCATGACCATCCTTCTCTATCCAATAATTAAATGATATTAAGTGATGGAACTTCCTCAAGTCTCTGTCTTAGCATTTCTCTCTCTCCAATTTCTATATTCAGGCTCTTATATCGACATCAACAACTTCTATTTTTGCCCACCTACACGTGACTCTCAAATCTGTGAATATTTCTCAGGTACAGACCTTTCTTTGGCATTCCAGACTCACATAACCAATTACCTACTAAACGTGTCTACTTGGATATCTCAAAGGCATTTTAAACACAACGTAACACACAATTGAATTCATTGTTTCCAGCCGCATACCCCACCTCCACGTCTTCTTACAGTGACCATTGTCAGTGAACGACACAAGCTTCCATTCTGATAAGCAAGCCAGACATCTAAGAATCATCCTAGTCACCTCCCTCTTTCTTGCCCCTGGTAGCTACTCCAAAACCACATCTTACTGATTTCACTTCCAAAATACCTCCTGAATCTGTATACTGCACCACATCTCCTCTACAGTATCCCAACCCAAACTGCCCACATCTCTTGCTTGAATGATGGCATTGCTTTTCCTTTTTAAACCACCACCAAATAGTCCATTCTCTACAATGCACAGTGATTTTTTTCAACTTGCAAATCTGATCCCATCATTCCACTACTATTTAAAACTTATCAGAGGCTCTCCATCAATGCTAGGCTAAAGATACAAACGCTTAACATTGCCCACAAGACCCTACCTTGGCCTGGATCCCATCTGCCTGCCCAGCCTCATCTCAAAACCACCCTTTCACTTTCCCTCTGCGAACCAACCACACTGCTTTTTTTCTTGAATGGGCATGTTCCCTCCAACCACAGAACCTGGAACATACAAATTCCTTGGTCTCAAACAATTTCCTTACTTGTCCCATCTCCCTTTCACTTCTACTTTTAGATTTTATCTCACCTTGTTTCCCTTTCTCAGGGACCCTAGTGTGACCTCCATTTTATGGTTAATGGCCCATGACTAAGTCCTCCTAGAATGGCTCTATCTCCACACTAATGATAGCTGTAAATTTGCATTAAATTGTAGGATTCTTTGCTTAATGTCTATTGCCCTTGCTAAACTACAAACTGCCCCGCAAAATCAGGAACCATGTCCACTTCTGTCCCACCACTGTACTCTAAGTCTCTCACTCATTTAACAAATATTTATGTGTCAGGAAATATTCTAGGTGCTAAGGACATAGTAATAACAAGACAGAGAAGTTTCCACCTGTTGTGGTATGTACATTGTAGTAATAGGAGACAGAAAATTTAAAAAATATTTTTTAAAATAAGAAAAATAATAGGTAATAATAAGTGCTCTGCAGAGAATTCAAATAGGATCATATGATACAATGTGATTAAGATGTTTATTTCAGATTGAAAGAAAACCTTTTTGGAGTGGTGAAATTGAAAATTTTCGTTAAAATGAAACCAGTCATGTGAAGACTGATGAGGATAACCCTCCAGGAAGAGGGCTGTAAGATGGGAGCCAACACCTGACACAGGCTAGGCTCATTATGAATGTTTAATAAATATTAATTGACTGTTGTCAGATAAGCAGGGCCCAGTGAGGGGCTACTAACCCAGGCTTCTCTTCTTTAGCCTATGAGAGATGTAGGGGACAAAAGAAAAAGGGGCAGGTGACATGAATGGTGTCTGTTATAGTTGCTGTTGACTGATAGATCCTCAGTGCTGCTTTCCAGGGAAGCGAGATATGACACATTGATTTTTGTAATTTCTATTGTGAGACGGGGATGACTGGTCTTAGTGACAAGAGCGATTAAGTAACTTGCACACAGTAAGACTCTGGACAGGCTGAAGGAAAAGCTGTATCTGCTGTAACTATTACTGTTTGACTCAAATTATAGCTGACTCCAAGACCTGGCTTTGAACTTGGCACAGTATGGTTAAAACTATTTTCTTGATTTAGAGATTCTCCTTTCAAAGTTAAGCTAAGTGTGCAAACAAATTCATAACATCTAGAAGATATTACAAACATAAAATATATTTTTTAAGTCTAGGATCATCTCATGTCTTCTTCCCTTGCGTACTCTCTCAAATTGCAATTGTCCTTGGTTATTTTTCTCCTCCTCTAACTGTGGAGTAACAATAAAACTTTACACATTGAATGATGAATAAGACATGTTCTTCCCCAGGCAGAAAAGGGGATCAAAGCAGAGTATGTTACTCAAACCATCAGTCTTTTTCAAAAGCAAATGTTTCTTCCCAGGATGAACTAAAATATTTAAGGTTTCAAGAAAATATGGTCTGGAAAGTCCTTTAAAGTTGTTGTTCAATTACATAAGTAAATTGTTCTATAGAATAAGAGTTTTAAAACAATCAGGTTTCAGATTTTTTTCTACATGACTGTGTGTGTGTGTGTGTGTGTGTGTGTGTGTGTGTGTGTGTGTGTGAGAAAGAGAGAGAGAGAGAGAGAGAGAGATAAGAAAGAGAGGGACTTTGGAAATTTTCTAAATAAAACTGCAAATGAAAGAGCCTTTGCGGCTTTCTTTTTGAAAGATAACTTTTGATGACAAAACTTGAAGATGCTTCAGTTACTACAGATCATTAATGAACTAATAATCAACCTTATGCTAACCAAATCAATATATTCAATGGCAGTTCCTTTGGGAAATTTACTTATTTTCCCTGCTTTTCAACATCCTAGTCTGTAAGAGGGTGATAACATCACCTCCCTCACATTTAGATAATGCCGACAGCATCTAATACGTAGGCTACGAGTGGAAAGTGCAAAGGTGAAGATAAAAATTTCTATTACCATGATGTCTTCCTATGAGGAGAATAAGACTTTACAACTTGAAGGTAGGCAGTAGGAAACATATTTGGATTAAGTACATGATCCACAGGGTACTGACATCACCAGTCAGTTGGTTTTCTGAGAATGTGACATAAAAAGTTGTTTTCCACTCTAGCTGATCATCAGAATCACCTGGGGAGTGTTTTCAAAAGTACAGATCCCCAAGGGACTCTGATAGTCAACCAGGTTTGGGAACAGCAAGTTGGAGGACATATTATAATGACTAATACTCTAGAGTATTTTTCACACATTATCTCTTATAAAGCTCATGACAACTCTTACTGTATGGAAAGGAGAACAGAATTTGCAGTCAAAACGACTGGACTTTAGCTCCCACCTAGTCACTTTTTTTCTCTCTCTCTAGTGGTGGTGCACGGGATTCTCTCTAGTTGTGGTGTGCGGATTTTCTCTCTCTGGTTGTGGCACACAGGCTCCAAGGTGTGTGGGCTCTGTAGTTTGTGGCACGTGGGCTCTCCCACTGAGGTGCGCGAACTCAGTAGTTGTGACTCGCAGGCTTACTTGCCCCGTGGCATGTGGGATCTTAGTTCCCCAACCAGCGATCAAACCCACATCCCCTGCATTGGAAGGCAGATAGATTCTTTACCACTGGACCACCAGGGAAGTCCCCAAACCATGTCACTTTTTAGTGCACAAAAACTTAACTACTGTGATTCTCACTTTCTTCACCTATAAAATGAAAATTAAATGTAGTTATATCTGCCCTGCATGCCTGCTAGACCTTTTTTAAATGCCAAAGCACCTGAAAATATAAAGCATAATTATTAAAAATGAGAAATGGTGTCATTATTTGGGGTGGGTTATGTGTCCTGAGTGTCTTTATTAAACAGTAAAGCTAAATAAAAATCTGGGCATCTGAAGGAAGATGTGTAAGTATCTATGTGTATATGCAAAGATATGTGAGTGTGTTGATGACAATATTAGAGATAAGTTGTACCAAAAAGATTTTAGATGGTATCTACTTTAACAGCACTCATTTTTTTTCAAGTTTTCCAATTGGCTGAATGAATTCAGGTTGAGTGTTAAAAGAAATATCTCAGGGGCTTCCCTGGTGGCGCAGTGGTTGAGAATCTGCCTGCTAATGCAGGGGACACGGGTTCGAGCCCTGGTCTGGGAGGATCCCACATGCCGTGGAGCAACTAGGCCCGTGAGCCACAACTACTGAGCCTGCGCATCTGGAGCCTGTGTTCCTCAACAAGTGAGGCCGCGATAGTGAGAGGCCCGTGCATCACGATGAAGAGTGGCCCCTGCTCGCCACAACTAGAGAAAGCCCTCACACAGAAATTAAGACCCAACACAGCACAAATAAATTAATTAATTAATAAAACAAAGGACTAGTCTTTAAAAAAAAAAAAAAAGAAATATCTCAGTTTTAAATCTGAACTCTGGAAGAAAATTCATCTTCTAGAATGAAAGACAATATTTATACATTAAATTAAAGTATTTGGGAAAACTACTGTCATTCTTTAACTTTAACTTTTGCATTGTGAATTATTCTAAGAGTGTTTATAATAAGAAACCATAATGGGATTCTCACCCCTCCTCTGTATATAATTTTTGCTTGGTTTTACTTTAATAGTTTCCATTCTTCTAAATAACCACCTAAATTAAATTTTGTAGTAAATGGGAGCACTTATAAAAGAAAAGAACAAAATTAAAAAGTCATGTGGTTTTTAATGCATACGCTACAGAAATGAATATTTTTCCTGTGGATACAGAATCAGCTTTCACTTATGAGCCTAGATTATGGTTTATAAGACAACTACAATGGTTATGTGAAATGAGCATATAACTAGAATGCCAGCTTTAAGAAGAATGTGTATTACACTTCATCTGGAGAATAGACAGTGACCACTTATGGTCTAAGAGTAAAATATCCTCCTATTATTTTCTTAACTCTGGACATTAAAAATTAGAGCACAGGTGGAAAGAGCAAGGACATAAAAACGACACATTCTCTGAGACCAAAAATAATCCACATAAAATGAGTAAGAGCCATTGGCACCTAGAAAACATCCCAGAAGCAATTAGGAGACAGTCCATTGAAAAGGTAGTCACTGTAAAATTGGATATTGACATTGTAAAGATGTTTGGAAGGTATTTCAGTGAGGTAGAAAACTGCAATAGTTGAGTTTGGGGACAATGCAGGGACTACAGAAAGGAGAGTTGGAAGAAAATATTTTAGTCGTGTGCCTCAGCCATGTCCAATGAAAGAGATAATCTGTTTGTTTGTTTTTCTTAAAATCCAAATTATGAGAAAAACAAAAAACAGAATTTTATCAAGCTAATATATATCAAAGTTATTCCTAAAAATCCATTCCCTTTAAACCTGAATTTCTCAAGTTCTATTTTCTTATGCCATTTGGTTTCTTAAGTGAACCCAGCCACAGAGAAATCTCAACTATAATTAGCAAAATATATCTCCTGTTGTAAATCAATACTAACTTTCTGAATTCAAAGAGGTCTCTTGAGAGTATGGTTAATGTCAACAAATCTCCCAAAGACTGATGAAACAGAGGATGCAGAGGAGTAATATAGAGGTAACTATGAAAAAATATAGTAACCAAGAAGCACCGTCTGTCTGCCTAAAACACACACAGTCACATGCACAAATACATGCAAAGAACACCTTCAAATCTGAAAAGTCTTGGACCTCTGGAAATATACCCTCAAAATTGGGATTGCCAAATTTAGCAAATAAAAATACAGGATTCCCAGTTAAATTTGGATTTCAGATAAACAACAAAAAAATTATTAGTATAAACATGCCCCATGCAATATTTGCGACATACTTATGTTAAAATACTATTTGTTGCCTATCTGAAATTTAAATTTAACTGGGCCTCCTGCATTTTATCTGGCAACCCTACATAGAATTCTGTGTACTCAAATTTTAAAAACACACTAAAAATTAAATGCTGTCACTTTAGACAACCAACTGTCCCCAGCAATCATAACCCTATCACAGATTTCATGACTGAAATCATATGATGGTCCTCTGATGGGAGATGAACATCCAGATGATCCTGAATATAAATATTTATCATTAAATGCAAACACAAAAATTTAAATTCTCATTCTGAAGATCAGAGACTATGTCCTCTCATCCCCCAAGGTAATCCTGGGACCGTGGTGTATTATCAGGGTTCTCCAGAGAAACAGAACCAGCAAGAGAGACTGCTTGTGGAGGTTGGCAGGTCCAAAATCTGCAGGGTAAGCTGGCAGGCTGGAGACCCAGTGAAGAGTTTCAATTCAAGTTCAAAGGCTGTCAGCTAGCAGAATTCCCTCTTCTGGGGAGGTCAATCTTTTTCTATCAAGGCCTTCAATGGACTGAATGAGGCCCACCCACATTACGGAAGGTAATCTGCTTCACTCAAAGTCTAGTGATTTAAATGTCATTCTCATCTAAAAAGACACTGTCACAGAAACAACTAGAAAAATGTTTTACCTAATATCTCAGTACAGTGACCGAACCAAGTTGACACATAAAATTAACCATCATACTCAGTTTGCTCTACATCATACTATAGTACACTGCACACCACATTTCCCACCAGAATCACAGTGACCCTCATCACCTGATACCCCAGTCTATATACTGATTCTCAATCTTTAGAGAATCTAAATATCACCTGAGAAGTGTCTAAGGAGCACCTGAGACGTTTGTTAAAAATGAAATAGCTGAGCCCCACCTCCAAGATTCCAATATATTAAGTCTGGAGTGGGATCAAGAAATCAGAATTTTTAATAAGCACCCAGGAGATGTTTGGGGACCACTCTTTGAAAATACCACAATATTGAGTATGACTCAACGCAATATAGGATTTTAGTTAGAGTGAGGTATGTGGCAAAGACCTACAAATCACAGTTGAGTCAATTAGATTCCATGTTCTTCACATCTGTATCTGTGGAATCTATAGTTCTTTATTCAATTGAGCATTCCGTGTGCAATAAAATTTAGTGAGAACACCAGTAGGAATCCCCATAACTCTATCTTCCCTACTAACTCAATCCTTTTCTAGCTAGCCTGAAGGGAGTCGGTCTGGACTAAAAGTGTCCAGTGGGTCTGCCCCAGGAGAGACTCAAATTATTCCTGATTTGAATTCCTACACAAAGGCCCAGAGTAGTGAGAGTCACTGATCAAAACAACAAATTCAGGTAAGTCATATAATTGTTTTTACAAGCAACATCAAATTACTGAATTCAGGCTTATTTCTCTATGGTCCTTCCACCCTTTAACAAGATTTCATCTGCCTCATTTTTATGATGTTAAAATGCATCTTAGAACCAAGAAGATAAGGAGCTTTCATGTTAGAATTCTGATGATGATAGTAGTGATGTGTATCAGGAACTGTGAAGGGTCTGAGATTTCAATTTACTTGCAAACAAACAAGTTTCATGGATGTTGCTAAAGACATGAGTATCCTGGCTCAGAGACCCAGGACCTCATGATGCATGGGGCAACAGGCAGCATAAGTACTAGCATATTTACATCAGTTCCACCTGCCCCCAAGTCCCATAGAGGTGATGTGGATGGGCCCAGAGAGATGTGTACATGTGCAGTGAGTTGCATTTTAAAAGAAGAACCCTGAGCTTCCCTGGTGGCCCAGTGGTTAAGAATACACCTGCCAATGCAGGAGACACGGGTTTGAGCCCTGGTCCAGGAAGATCCCACATGCCGTGGAGCAACTAAGCTCATGCACCACAACTATTGAGCCTGTGCTCTAGAGCCTGTGAGCCACAACTACTGAAGCCGACACACCTAGAGCCTGTGCTCTGCAACAAGAGAAGCCACCGCAATGAGAAGCCCGCACACCGCAACAAAGAGCAGCCCCCCACTCGCTACAACTAGAGGAAGCCCATGGGCAGCAACAGAGACCCAGCGCAGCCAAAAATTAATTAATTAATTAATTATTAAAAATAAAAAAATAAAAGAAGAACCCTGAGTTTAGGGATCTAAATCTTTTATAATGGGCAGTAAGTATATCTGTCCTTTGGTCTGGAGAGAGACACTGTCTCTGTGCTCCAAGCCTGTTTGCTATAGCAAGATTCTTTTTTTCTTTTTAAATTATTTATTTATTTATTTTTGGCTGCATTGGGTCTTCGTTGCTGCTTGCGGTCTTTCTCTAGTTGCAGAGAGCGGGGAATACTCTTCATTGTGGTACACAGGCTTCTCATTGCAGTGGCTTCTCTTGTTGCAGAGCACGGGCTCTAGTTGCGTGGGCTCTAGTAGTTGTGGCCCATGGGCTTAGTTACTCCACGGCATGTGGGATCTTCCCAGACCAGGGCTTGAACCTGTGTCCCCTGCATTGGCAGGCAGATTCTTAACTACTGCACCGCCAGGGAAGCCCTAGCAAGATTCTTAAAATGATCATCTGGAGCAAAGGGCAAATTGGTACCCTTGTTTATAGAAACTCACAGAACAGGAGAGACCCATAGGGAATTGTCTTCAAAGAAAATGTTTGTTATTTGGTTTGTATGTTAGACTGCAAGTTGCATAGAGTCAGGCACATATGTTTTATGTTGCCAATTCCCCTGAATCTAGTATAGTGTTCTATAATTATTATTACATAAATTATATATAAATATAATTAATATATTAATAAGTATATAAACTAGCATTATATAAATATTTGTAGTATGACTGATAACTTTTTAAAATGTAAAGTATGAAACTGATGAAGGATAAATGAATATCTTCCATTACTACTGCTACTGTCTATCTATCTATCACCTCAGAAACAATGTTGTTTATGAGATGCCTCATTTATTTAGTAACAGCATTTGACAGTGGCTTAAGAACAGGTGAAAACTAAGGTACTTAAGTTACATATTTAATATACAATATATTTCAATTCCAAAATAATTAACGGTGTGTAAAAATGTTAAAATTAAGCCAAAACTTATTAAATTTGAAGATTTGGTTTGAAAATCAACCTAAAAATTTCAAAAAGGATCTGATGTTCTGACTCATTCATTTATTTGACAAATATTAATTGGTCAGCTCTTATATTTCAGACACTGCTCTAGGTGTTGGGCAGATACGCTGCTCTAGATGTTTGCCCAATGAACAAAGCAGATAATAATTCCAACTTTCATGAAAATTTCATTCTGAAAGGGAAATCAGATGGCAAAGATAAAAGTAAAATACAATATATACCAGATTGTGTACCAGATTGTGGTACACAATCTGGTACAATGTATACCAGATTGTGATTAGTGCTAAGGAAAACAATAAAATAATGAAGGGAATAGGAAATATTGGAAAGGGACATTGATTTTTTTTAAAAAGACCTAAGAAAGGTTTTACTGAGATTTTTGTTGAGTAAAGATGTGAAGAAAGTGAGGGATCCAGCCTCACGGTTATCTGGGAGACTAACATTCAGGTCAGAGGAAATTGTAAATCCAACAATATTGAGACAGGCACAGCTAGGAGGCCAGTGTGATTGAACCAGCGTGATCTAGGGAAAGAGTTGGAACATATGAAGTTAGAGTTATTGATGAGGGGTTTAGAGGTGAAGATGAGGGAAGAGCATGTAAGGACTTGAGGTCATCATAAGGTTTTGGCTTTTACAGGACTGAGATGAGAAGCCAATGGATAACTTTGAAGAGAGAAGGAACATGACATATCTGTATTAGGGTTCTCCAGAGAAGCACAACTAATTAGACATATATAATATATATATTATTATATATAAATGGATATTATATATTCATTTGTATTCATATATGTGCATATATATACATACATATACAGGGGAGGCTGGCAGGCTGGAGACTCAGGAAAGAGTTGCAGTTTAAGTCCAAAGTCAGTCTGATATAGAACCAGGAAAAACTGATTTTGGAGATGAAGTCTGAAGGCAGTCTGCTGGAGAATTTTCTCTTCTCCAGGGGAAGTCAGCCTTTTGTTCTATTCAGACCTTCCACTGATTGATTAAAACCCACCCACATTTTGGGCATTCTGCTTTTCTCAAAGTCCACCAATTTAAATATAAATCTCATTTAAAAACACCCTCACAGGAATATCCAGAAAATACGTGACCAAATATCTGGGCACTGTGGCCCAAACAAACTGACACATAAAATGAACCATCACAGCATCTAGAAAGATGAATGAAGTGGAGGAAAGAACAGACTTGTTCTGTCAGGTAAAGATAACAGAACTTGTTCCTATGGATGAAAGCTATACCTAGGTAGATCAGAGCTTCATATAAAGAAAAATTACTTGATAAATAATTCTAGTAAAGTCTGTGTGATATTTAGAAAAAATTATTACTGCATTGGTGGGTAGCTGAGCCAAGTGGCCAAGTTTCTTTCTCACCTGTCAATCCTGTGATTCTGTGATTTACCAATAGAGTTAATCACAGTATTTCAAAATTTCTGACTGTCAAATGGAAACATTTTTGCATGTTTAGACAAATGAATTACATGTTTCAGAGGAAATCCTTGATATTTGGTCCTTAACTAGTAATACTTAGTGATACTGTATCTACTGTCTTAGGTTGCTTGGGCCGCCCTAACAAAATACCATAGACTGGGTGGCTTAAACCACAGAAATGTATTTCCTCACAGTTTCGGAGGCTAGAAGTCCCTAATCAAGGTGCTGACTCATTCAGTTCCCAGTGATAATTCTCTCCCTGGCTTGTAGACAGCCACATTCTCCCTCTGTCCTCCCATGGCAGAGAGAGAGAGGGAGACTGAGATTGAGAGACACCTCTCCCGTGTCTCTTCTTATGATGATACCAGTCCTATTGAATCAGGGTCCCCATCCTTTTGACCTCATTTAACCTTCATTACATCCATAAAGGCCCCATCTCCAAATACAGTCACATTGGGAGTTGGGGCTTCAACATACAACTTGGTGGGGGGGGGGGGTGAGGTGGGGCAGTGGAAACAAACATTCAGTCCATAACATCAACCTATCTCTTTCTGCCAATAGCCAGCTCAGTAGGATTCATGTAAACATACTAATAAAAAAGAATTTACTGAGCTCTCCAATGTGAGACAGATTCTAATACTATGTCATTCCTGCTTTTGGCAATATGGGGACCCAGAGAAGTTGAGTGGCCTAGATTTCATCTAGCTTGTCATCTCTAATCAATTAGTTGTGGCTACCTGGAGCACTGTGCTGAGATCTCAGCTACAGGGTCGTTGTCTTTTAGTAAAGTCTTGCAGGATTATGGCTACATATTTGCATATACCTATCATGGACATAAAGGACTCTGAAGAAAGACAGGAATAATTATGCCATTATCCTAGTCTGGTCATCCAATGTAATTCTTTATTATTGTTTACGTCAGCAAAAATAATAATGGGGGTAAGTTAGGTAAGTTATCTCTTCCCCTGCAAAAATATTCAACCACTACATATATGATTTAAGTATTTATTAGATGAGGTAGAAAGATGTTTGTGATGGATTTATTATGAGAAAAAGTGGGTTTCAAACTACACAAAGTATGCTCACATTTTCAAAATAGATTGTTGAGATAGAAAATATTGAGAAAGTATTTACAAATGTAAACACAAAGCAAGTCAGAGTTTTCTTCCTTCCTCCCTTCTTTATTTTCCTTCTCTTCTACTCCTTCCTGGGAGGAGTTTTGAGTTTTGTCATTATGTCATTATTGTTGTTGTTATAGTTATTTTACTTTATGTATTTTTTTAATTTTTGGCTGTGTTGGGTCTTCATTGCTGTGCGCGGGCTTTCTCTAGTTGCAGTGAGTGGGTGTTACTCTTCGTTGCAGTGCATGGGCTTCTCGTTGTGGTGGTGTCTCTTGTGGCAGAGCACGGGCTCTAGGCTCACAGGCTTCAGTAGTTGTGACATGAGGGCTCAGTAGTTGTGGTTCACACGCTCTAGAGCACAGGCTCAGTAGTTGTGGCGCATGGGCTTAGTTGCTCCGTGGCATGTGGGATCTTCCTGGGTCAGGGCTCAAACCCATGTCCCCTGCATTGGCAGGTGGATTCTTAACCACTGCACCACCAGGGAAGTCCCAGAAGGTAGATTCTTAACAACTGCACCACCAGGGATGTCCTGTAGTTATTTTTTTATTCCATTTTATTTTGTTTGTGTCTTTTTAAGGTAGGAAAAAAAGAGGCAGAGAATCTGCTAGCCTAGTAAGGCACTGAATTTATGCTATAAAAGGCATCAATATAACCAAAGTGTTTTTTTGTCCTATAAATGTTTAACTCTGTATAAAATTTCTTCCAAGGAAGAGCAGGATGAAAGGTGCTAGTACCACCTCTCCAGGAGGGGAAATCAATCAAACCAATAAACTAGGAGACAGGGAAAGAAGATAAAAAATTCTAAGACAAGAAGGAGACCAAAGACATAGAAGCAGCATAAGAGTCCATCAAGAGGTAAATGGATAAAGAAGATGTGTGTGTATATATATATATATATATATATATATACAATGGAAACAACTCAGCCATAAACAAAGAATGAAATTTTGCCATTTGCAGCAACACAGATGGACTTGGAGGGCATTTTGTTAAGTGAAATAAGTCAGAGAAAGACAAATAGTGCATGATATAACTTATATGTGGAGTCTAAAAAATACAACAAACTAGTGAATATAACAAAAAAGAAGCAGACTCACAGATATAGAGAACAAACTAGTGGTTACCCGTGGGGAGAGGGAAAAGGAGAGAGGAAATAAAGGGGTAGGGGATGAACAGGTACAACTACTATTAAGTGTAAAATAAACTACAAGGATATATTGTACAACACAAGGAATATAGCCAATATTTTATAATAATTATAAATGGAGTATAACCTTTAAAATTGTGAATCACTATACTGTATACCTGAAACTTACATAATATTGTACAGCAACTATACTTCGATAAAATGTTAAAAATGCAATTTTAGAGAACACAAAAAGAAAGGAGGCCAGAGGAAGCCCATCTGAGGCAAACCTAGATGGACTGACACATAACCCAAAATAGAAGCAAAGGACCATCCTGTCCCTCCTCCAAACTCTAGACGTATCCTGAACATCTAATAGTGACGGTTTCTTAATGCACCTCAACCTTAATAACCTTCAAGATGCCACTGACATAACTAAAGTGTGTGTGTTTTCAGAAATATCTGAAACAATGCCAGAGGTACTGTATACCACAGTGTTAATAGTAGTTATCCAAGAGTGGTGAGAGTATGCATAGTTTTTATTATTTTTGTTTATCTACATTTTCTAACTGTTCTGTACAACAAGCATGTAGCGTTTTTTTTTTTTTTTTTTTTTTTTTGCGGTACGCGGGCCTCTCATTGCTGCGGCCTCTCCCGTTGTGGAGCACAGGCTCCGGACGCGCAGGTACAGCGGCCATGGCTCACGGGCCCAGCCGCTCCGCGGCATGCGGGATCCTCCCGGACCGGGGCACGAACCCGTGTCCCCTGCATCGGCAGGCGGACTCTCAACCACCGCGCCACCAGGGAATCCCCATGTAGCGTTTTGAATAAGATTTTTTAGGTTATATCTATGACTTTAAGAGAGAGAGGAAAAGGCTGCAAGGGATATTCAGACAAAGAAACTCCGATATTCTCTGCATGTTCTTTCCTGCACAGCAAGCAGTAAAACATGTTATATACTTCTGGAAACTGCAAAGCTGGAAGGAATCTTAGAGGTGATATGGTCCCTCACTTCCACTGTGTAGGTGAAGGAACTCAGGCCTAGAGATCCCTCGTATCGTACCCAGTAAAGAGTCACAGCAGCAGAGCAAGGAAATAATTTAGATTTATTAATTCTTAACCCAATACTTTTATTAGGTGGCAGGAGAAGCAGTATCATTACAGTTTAGAGTTCTACGGTGTCTCTAATTATGTCCAAAAGTAAAAAATAAAAATGTGAGGATTTTTTGGCCAACAGCAAAAGAATAGAATCAGCAAAACTTTAAGGTATTAGTCCAATCAATTTGGAGAGGCCTTAAGTCAATGGCCAGTCTCCCAGGATGTGGTGGACTGGATATGCATCTATAACATGCCCCTCTTTAAGTGCTGACGTCTGCACTATATTCTCTCCCTTTATAACGCCCTCCCTTGGGGGAAGCCCTGGGATTGGGTCACCAATGACCCTCTTATCCCCTCTAAAGAGAGTGAGGGAAGATTATTATAAAACCCCAGCTTTTTTCAGTATCATATTTTTTAAATGTGCCTAACTGACACATAGACAACATTTTTCTTCTATCTCTCTTTTACACTTAAGAGTAGAACTTTAAAGAAAATTTTACAATAAAGCATGCCTCCACCCTGCCTCAGGTAAAATGAATGTGACGGTGTATACAAAGTTCTTTGAGCTCCCCAGACACAGACATCAGAAGCCAACAGCAGTTATCTTGCCCTCATGAAAAGTATCTGCTGAGCCTGGCAAGACTCCAAACCAGAAAGTAACTTTCCTGTATTTCTCAGTGAGGTCCAACCCCATTTGTATTTCTCAACTAGATACAGAAATTGAAACTAGGAACCAGTAGTTTGGGGGAGAATCAAATGCCAAAACTGTTCGGCAGCGTGGGTAAAAAATGAGGTGAGAGGTACAAAGAGGAAGCTCTCTGAAAGCAGAGAGTATAATTAAGTCAACTTTCAAATTTAACTTCTTTCTTTCCCACGTATTTCAAATCTGATGTCTTTCCCATAGGCCTGCAGATGGTGCCTCTAGGGTGGCCCTCACTGATCTCTGAAGGGTGAGACTGGAACTGAAACCCACAAGCCTTGCACCTGTGGGGTCAGCTTCATTCACAGTGTTGACCCTTGCTGGTTTCCAAGACCTCCCCCAATAAATGTCACCCCCACAAGGAGCTCCTAGAACATCAGCCTCTCTTTAGTAGTCCAGTTTTAAGTACTGCTCCGAGTTGATCCAGGGCAGATACCTTAAGTCAGTACTCTGTTTAGTGAAACATGAGATGGATACTTGCTCTTTGACACATCTCATCCAGCAAAGGGAAGTTTAACTATTCATTTACAACTTGGGCTTCAATTAACATCTTTTGATTTTTAAAATGACTTAAATTGCCACAAAATAATGGTTCTACCCTTCCTCAGACAGATTCCATCACCTTGATTTTCCCATTTTTAGCCCAACTGCAAGGAAAGCATGCAGAGGACATATTGGTAAGGCCAGGTTTAGGTCTTATCCTGCATAGAATGTCATTTTCTGCCGTAGGAGCTGTCCCCACGTACAGAGGAAATTTTCCGGAGATTCCTGTGAATGGTGGAAATATTAGACCACATCTGTCGTAGGTAGAGGAAAGCTGTGGAGTAGAGGAAGAAATACCAGGAATTACTGAAAAAAAAAAAAAAAGACCCTGAGTTTTGTCCACAATACTTACCCTCATTTTACAGAATTAAAAAACCTAGGCACAGAGAGGTTAACCTGGCCAAATGATACAACTAAATTATAAATATTCTTATAAATACTTTGTCAATATGTAAATCACATTATACATCTATTGAAACATTTAGTATTACTAAGTAATTATCATTCTAACAATTTAGGAACATATGCCTTAAAGAATAAGGAATGGAATTGATCATTTTGAAGAAGGCTTTGGGCTGGCAGTGAACCCAGACAACAGTTTTATACTGTTTGAGAACAGCAGCTCTTTGCATAGTAGAAATAGTCCTTACTCACAAGATAAACTCAGCTCCAGGGCAGAAAAGGATGTTTTATTTCAACTCTAAATATACGTTTAGTATCTACTATGAACTAATAATCCCCACGCTGAGCTGGTATGCCATAGAGACATGTTTATTCTCTCTTTTTTCAAAATTCTGAGAGTCTAAGAAGGGTGAAGAGATAACCAGCTATAACATAATGCAGAGTAAAGAAGTGTTCAAATAGAGCTACAAGTGAGGAGAATTTGGGACCCACAGGAAGTAGCAAGATGACCAAGGAGATGTTCCAGAACTGTTTGCCCAACATTCACTTTTCAGCCACAACCACAGACATGAGCACTGTCCCCTCCTCCACTTCCCAAAATAAGAATCAGCAATAATTACAGGTTTGAGTTGGAGATAAATTTAGCCCCTAGAAGGTGCTAACAAGGTGAAAATGATTAGAGGAAATCCATGAAGGTTTCCTGGAGGAAGAGTGGATAAAGAACAAAGTAAGGTGTGGTAGGGCGTGTCCAGCAGAAGGGAGAATGGTTCAGGCGTGTTAGATGCCAAAAGGAAGTAAAAAAAAGGAGGAGGGAAAACAAACAAAAGCAACATGGCCAAAACCTGTTTTAAGCCATTTGATAAATGGAGACAGAATAAAACCATCAGAATGAGCAAAATGGAAAACTCTTAAACAACCTGATGCTCTTGGGAAGTTATGCTTCTTGTTAAGTCTGAAAGGCAGATAGAAGACAGCCCTTGCACTCAAACGACATACAGTGTAGTTAGGAACGCAGGAAATGCCAAATATATGAAAAGTAAGTGCTTTGGGACAGAGGACACAGTAATCAGAGACTCGGAGGTTAAGAGGCAAGAAAGAAAGGGTCTATGGTTAAGCAAGGATGGGATAACTGGGGCTCAAGAGAGAAGTAAGGATGTGAAACACTTTGTAGTGAAAGCTAAAAAAGAGCGATTTGAGACTAAACTGCTATAAAGATACTCAAATGAAGCATATTATTCTGCGGTACAGAACACGTCCACCCACAAACTCTAAAATCATCTGGACCCCAGAGACTTTCCCAGGATGTGAAATGGCAACCAGGTCCTCCATGAGTTAGAGAACAGTTCATTGAGGGTATGTACACTCTTAAAAAAAAAATCATTTCCCTTATGCTCACCATATGTACCGCATGATGTCCAAAAGGCAAGTCCTATTTCAGAGGCTGGAGAATGATGCCTCTAATACAAGTGACACAATTAATTAGCAACATCTTCTGTGAAGGTGTTTATTAACTGTGCATTTCTGTGTTTAATTATTCAGGTGTGTTGCATTTATATACAATAACTTTCAGAGAGTTCCGTATACCTAGCATGGCATGGGAGTGGTCTTGTATTTAGAAAATGTGAAATCAATCTCTTTTGCTTAGAAAGTACAGTGGAAAATTATTATGCTTGTTTGGAAAGTGCTTTATTTATGCAAATATGCATTGTACTTATGTAGTAAATAATTAATATGCTTTCCATTCAAAACGCAAATAAAATAACTATAAAAACTTTCAAACCACTGTGTCTGTCATCTGACCAGACACAACCATTGCCATGGAAGCTTTCTGGAACTGGATTTAGGAAATGTAAATTAAAACCTAGTACTCTGGCCTCACCATGTTCTAATCAACTAGGAATGTTTAGCAAGCTTTTCCTGTAAAGGGTCAGAAAGTGAATATTTTTGGTTTTTGTGGGTCATACGATCTCTGTCAAAACTAAATTCTTCTGTTATAGTGCAAAAACCACCATAGACAATGTAATTGAAGGGGTGGCTGGCTGAGTTCCAATAAGACTTCATTTATGGAAAAGTTGGTGGACTGGGTTTGGCCATAGCCTGACCCCTGAACTAGGTATTGACATCAATCAGTAATAACAAACAAGGTTAAATAGTCCTCCTTTACAAGGGCTTAGTATGTGGGGACTATTGGTGATCATGGATGGAACGCTTTGCCTAAGCAAAGAAAGAGCCCTGGGGACTCCACATCAACATATCAGAAGAGTTTAAGAGATGGTATGAGAGTTACTACAAGGGATTAAAGATGCTTTTGTCACGAGGTCTCACCAGGGATTAGAAGAAGTCTGAATTTTCATTTCAGGATTCTATCCATTAAAAAGCATTTCTTCTAACTCTCCCACATCCCTTCCCACTTCAGATCATCCCATATTTTCTCCAACAAAGGTGCTTTTAGCCTAAAGAATTCTTCACTCTAGTGCTGCTATGACAAAGCTTAATTTCACCTCATAGACTGGGTTCAAAACCAATATACGGGGAAGGTTGACAGGCTGCATGTCTTCCTTTGTTCTCTGTGTACAATTTACTTCCTGAATTTTCTACTCTAGAACATATGAAATGTTTCAATTCCAATTATCTCCACAGGAATGAGGACTTCCGCTTCTCTTATTTTATAGTTCGGAGGGGACTGAATATCCCCTGGGATGGTAAAAGATTTTCTAAGGGGGGGGGGAACAACTCCCTACAATAAAAGAGTTCTTGATAAATAATTCTTCCTAATATTTTCAGTTGCTGCATTTAGTATCCTTTACTCAAAAGAAATCACATGAAGAGTCTGGGAGAAGAATGCAAAGATTCTCATTTTAATTTTAATCACTCTTCTAAAACCCTGGAGTCATTATCCTAGAAACAGGGTATACATTTTCTGAAGTGGCTACTCATCTTGCTTCCCAGCACTCAATGTGCTTCCCAGTGTTTCTCTGTCATTTTCCATCCATTCTGTTGAGCAAATCAATCCTTCATCAGGAAGGCAGCATCATTTATAATGAATTCTCCAGGAAGGGGTATTTATCTCACACCCAGACAATGGTAACCTTTCCAGTGGCTTCTCCATTTCTGCCCTGATGTGCCCTCTTAGCATCTCAGTTCCTTAATATGGTATTGAAGAGGCAGCAGGATGAAAGGACACGGAGGAACACTGTGAAATAGATGCACTTAAGGGTCTGAGACACTTGCCAGTGCGTGAGAGAAGAGAAATCTCTTATACTCTAGCACATTAGAATGATGTCAGGGGAAGCAAACAAGCAAGACTGAATCAGGAAAGATTTGAGATTGTACCTGTATCACAAAGAAGTGTTGAAAGGTTAACAGATGCCCAAGTGGTCAATTTAGGTTAAAACACAAGTGTGATGACAGACATTCGATACAGATGTCAATAGACTTGGGCTGATTGAAGTGACAAGTGCATAAGGACTGAATCTTAATGAAATCCTTTTTTGCCCTCACAAAATTGTATATATACAATATTTATATATACACATAGATCTTCTATATACATACAAATGTATGTACATACATATGCATACATATAAATACACGCAAATATAATGATTACACTGAGTTTTAAAAACCACGCATTGTTTTAAAATAGACTAAAGAATTTTCCCAGACTATTCACTGTATCTAGGTGTGATTTTTATCACTATATAGTTCTGTATTTTCAAATGTTCTTTAGTAAGTAAATATAACTTTTATAATTAAAAAATTAACAGTAGTAAAAACCCTCTTTTCATTCCATTTCTTAAAAAAGTAAGATAGGCTCTCAGGAATGCCTCCTGAGATTCCTGCTGAGGAAAGACTGTCAACAGAAAAAGAACTGCAGACGACGAGTGCCTGTGCTTACACGGTGGTGGGGGAATGCCCCAAAGCCTTAATCCTGGGCCCATTTTATGCCTTAGAGGAAGGGAGGAAAGGTGGAATAGAGGATGTAGAATAAGGCAAAGGTCCTAAAATAAAGGAGGAATTAAAAAGCAGGCTGAGTGAAGTGTGAGTACAGGAAAGCAGGTGGGGCTCGCAGACCCTGAGAAGGGCCAGTCTAGAGACAGTTCTGCCCAAGTGTGAGGCAGGAAGGTGTGCCTTTTTTGGTCTTCAAATATTGTATTTATTCATGAACAGTGTAATAAACTTTTATCAGGATAATTCTCTTTACACCCTCCACCCCCATGGTCCTTGTCTTATATCTCACTTATATTTTTATTTTTAACCCCAAATACTGGTTATTTTGCTTTTAACAGTATCAATCTTTTAAAGAAACATGTGTGTGTGTATGTGTGTGTGTAAATAAAAGCAGAAACAAAGAAAACTCTTGCCATAAAGCTCTATATCCAGCAGAATATCCTTCAAAAACCAAGGTGAAATAAAGACATTTTCAGAAAAACCAGCCAAATAAATGTGTCACCATCAATGCTGAGATACATGAAGTAATAAAATGAGTTGCTTAGGCTGAAGGGAAAAGATATCAAAGAGAACCCCAGACCTATAGGAAGGAATAAAGAGCTCCCAAAGCAGATATATGCATAAACATAAAAGGGAGGGTGTTGTTAATTCCGCTCTCCCTCCCTGCCCTCCAATCCGGGGTTCTTCCCTCTCATCCAGTGTCTTAGATTCTCTCCTGACTCACTACCTTAAAGATCTGATGAACTTCTCAGAATGAGTTTTAACTCCTATGGGTTAACTCCATCCAGTGGTATTTGTTGACAGGAGGAAAACCCCTTCTGTGACTAAAGCCAAAAGAATGAAGACCACTGTGAGGAAAGTCACATATTAAAAAAGAGGAAGGGAAGAAGTGGGGGGAGGAAGTATTTCTTCTTCTAGGACTAGCTTCCTCCCTCCTACCTACACACCTCCACTAAAGTGGTGTAGTTCATGCACCTGATCCTACCTCTTCCTAGCAGTGTAAACTAAGATAAGTCCTTAAGTTCAGTAGCCTCAGTTTAATCATCCCTAGAATGGGTATAACAATGGCGTGTTCCTCATACTTTTGACTGTGGGGATTAAATGAACTAATCCATGCAAAGTACTTAGAGCCTACCACATAGCACACAGACAGTAAATGTTAGCAATAATGATTAGCACAATGTACACACAATACACATGTTCTGCGTCCCAAGGGAAATGAGAATCCTTCAGAATGGGACCCATGTCAGGGTTATCTTTGAGCCTAGTTGACATTAGGGGGTCCATGAATGTTGATTATTTTAATATATTGATGAAGTCAGGTATTGCATAGAAGAAAACTAAAATGTACATCCAAACACATCTCCCTAGATTTCCTGAAACCTGAGGAAAACCCAGTGCCACTCCTTCCAGGAAGTCTTCCCTGATTGTGTCCTAATCAGAGCTATGAGGTGCTATGAGCATCCCAGTTACACACTGAACTTTTCCCTTGTCCTCATTTTTTGAAAACTTTTGTTAGATTTTCTTCCTCATCACCAGAGAAAGCTTCTTCAGAGCAGCAACCATGTTCATCACTAAGTTTAATCACCACTTTCTCCTTAATTCCTTATACAATATTGGTACATGGTGGATGCTCAATAAGCACTTTTGAATGAATAAAAATAATATTATTACCATGTAATAACATTATTACATTTAGTGCAGTCTTATATTGTTCAAA
The DNA here is from genome assembly GCF_039906515.1 of Pseudorca crassidens. NCBI lineage: Eukaryota > Metazoa > Chordata > Mammalia > Artiodactyla > Delphinidae > Pseudorca > Pseudorca crassidens. Next base: position 89,129,348 of record NC_090297.1, on the reverse strand, counting down.
GCACTCATTTAATCCTCATGGCTAGTGGTACTTTTATTAACCCCATTTTATACACCAAAAAAAAAAAAAAAATTGAAGCTCAGAAAGGAAAATTATGCTGAGTTCACACACACATAGGATGCAAGCACAGGCCCATTTGGCTCATAACTGTGTTATACAAACTCTAAAGAGTTAGACCCAGGATCATATACAGAAAACTAGAGGGAGAAGTAGTGTTCATATACAAATTCCTTACCAGCTCTATTATTTATATTTTCCCAACCTAACTTTGTATTTTAATTAAATAGTGGATTTGATGGATATGTTCTGTGTAAGTCTTATTACTAAGAACCTCTGAGGAAAGAAAAGAGGTCAGCATATTTTAGTAGTTCTGTTTTGAGCAATGCTGGTGACAAAGGGGAAAAAATCAATAAAGAAAATTGTGCATTAGGAAAGAAACATTGGGCTAATGGTAAATCAGAATGTTTTAAGCAGAAACCAGACAAAACTGGATCTACTTAGGTCTTTCCACAGTTTAATTGGTTAAAATCCATGTGACAAAATTCAAGGGGAAATAACATATATTGGTGTTGGTGAGAGAGAGAACAGATTTAAAACATTTCTTGTAAATTTGAGTTGGTACCCAAGAACTTCAGTTCTCCCCTTTTTACCAGCATCCTTTGTGCCCAGCCAAGAGGAAATAGCCCTCAGCTTGCAGGAAAGCTCCAAGAGCAAGGGACCAGAGAACTGACACGATAAAGATGATACTCAAGAAAGGCCACAGTCATCTGGGAGCGTATGAAGTGTCTCAGGAATGTGACGGGCCTCCGAACTAGTCAGAAACCTGATTTCATTTTGATTGTTGTAATGACACTCTATCAGACGACGTGGTGTGTGTGATATGATTGCATATATGATTTTGTGTGTGATATGGTGTGTGTGAGAGGGAGAGAGAGTGTATGTATGTGTATGCTGTGGTGTATTTGTGATTGTGAATGTGTGTGTGATTGTGTGTGCATGTAAATACAATGAGAATCTATGTCAGAGACAGAAAGTAAAACTACCCCTCTGCTCAGCTAGGGGAGCAGACAGACTGCGGCAAAAGACCAAGAACGACCAGCAACGACGCACTCACAAGCAGGATGGGGCAGAGGTTGAGAGCAAGGGAGTGTTCCCCAAGCCAAAGGATAGAAACTTCTCCTGAAGAAAACATATCTAGATCTAGGTTCAGGAAACCAAACCAAACAAAACAAAACAGTTCTTATGTAAATTATAGAAAAATTAGATATTGGTTTTTGCCTATCGGTTTGATAAATGTTAAGAAGACTGACAATATCTGGTTTAAGCAAAGGTGTGGGAGATATAATGCTTTTGTAAACATCCAGCGGGAGTGTGTTTAGGACATTTCTGGAGGGCCATTAGCCACATGCACTACAATGTAAATCATGCATACTCTTCGACCCCACAATTCCACATTGGGAGATTTCTCATAGGAAATGAAAGGGTAAGTATGGAAAAATATAAGTGGAAAGATACTCCTTGCAGCACCATGCATAACAGGGGCAATGCTCATCACTGAAAGATCTGTTAAATAAATAATAATAATGCTGTTTGAAGAGTGAGCTGTAGGTCTGTAGATAACGACTCAGGGAGATGCCCAATACATAGTGCTAAGGTAAAAGATCACATGACAAAACAAAAGTGTATTTTCGTTTCAGAGAAACAAAATTGTGTTCACATTTTTAGAAAATACTTGGAATGATTTATAACAAAATATTACCAGTGGGTTATGTCTGGGAGGTGATGACATTGTGGGGAGGGAAGAGAATTTCACTTTCTACTTTGTGCATAATGATTTTTTTCCTTAAAGAGTATATATCATTTTTGCAACTAGAGATTATCGTACTAAGTCAGAAAGAAAGACAAATACCATATGATATCACTTATATGTGGAATCTAAAATATGGCACAAATGAACCTATCTACGAAATAGAAACAGACCCACAGACATAGAGAACAGGCTTGTGGTTGCCAAGGAGGAGGGAGGAGGGGAGAGGGATGGACTGCGAGTTTGGGGTTAGTAGATGCAAACTATTACATTAAAAAAAAAATTTTTTTTCACCGCTCCACGTGGGATCCTAGCTCCCCGACCAGGGATTGAACTTGGGCCACTGCAGTGAAAGTGCCAAGTCCTAACCATTGGACCACCAGGGAATTCCCCAAACTATTACATTTAGAATGGATAAACAACAAGGTCCTACTGTATAGCAGAGGGAACTATATCCAATCTCCTGGGTTAAACCATAATGGAAAAGAATATTTAAAAAAATGTATACATTTGTATAACTGAGTCACTTTGCTGTATAGCAGAAATTAGCATATCATTGTAAATCAACTATACTTCACTTAAAAAAAAAAAAAGAGTATGTATTATTTCTACATTTGGAAGAAAAACACCAATAAGGATGTTGCCATTTAGGATGGAAAGAAAGGAGCTTTTTCTAATATGCCATAGTAGAGCAGATTCACTTTATGTCTCTCCATTTCAGGTTTGAGTCCCTGGCCAGATTCCCAAGCTACGTAAAAAACTAAAAGTTTCACTCCCTAGATTTCTGAATCTGTTTTCCCACTGATTCATAGCCTGATGTTTCTTATGCATCCTGTGCATCTGCAGCCATCTTGGCAAAACAGAGCTGCCACAGTAGACAAGCAGGGAAGAAGTCCTTTCCTGAGAGCTCAGCTAGTGCTTGCTGACAAATAGAAAAGAAAGAGCTTTGCTGTTTAGGACCTTATAGACGGTTTAATTTACTTTGATAGTAAAAATGAAAGCAAGGACTAAATATGCTCTTACAACAAAATCACCAATAGACATTAAGAATGCACGCTATTCAGCATACAAATATACAGATCACCTTTTTGTATTTGGCAATAATGTTTAGATTTCAAAGTGCATGGTAGAATAATGAAACAGTATCCTACTTTCAACAGTGCTGAAGCTCTATCCAGTTGTCTGGGGTTTTGTTTTCTGCCCGCGACTTGCTGAAATGGAGCACTTCATCATTCTCATCACTCGTGGCAGGTCTTGTTTTCACAAAGTGCATGACCATACCTCTTTTCTGTGTGAAAGATAGCTTTTACTACAAGGAAAAGACAATTTCCACCTTACGAACCATAAAAACTTTCATTTTGTATCACATTTTCGTGAAACATGAATTTAATCTTTTTCTCTTGGCTTAACAATTTTCTAAGTGTTTTTTTGTTTGTTTGTTTGCTTTTCACTTTTTATTGATCTTTAATCACTATGGTTTCCTAAAACATTTTACCTTTCTCTGGCTTCTCTCCTCTTCCACCACCACCTCCTATTTCCTTGTTATCCATAAATAAAATCTAAAATATATTAGATTCATCCCGTTTAAAAGAATTCTTGAAGAAAAGCCTTTTAGAAATCAAGGAATTACACAGGCTAACTCTATAACTTATCTGTTTTGTAAAATTTCCCATTTTGAATGTGGATTCTTTTCTAATAGGATACATCTGTAGTTTTCTTTTCCTTGTTGTATCACTATAAAAAGTAAATAAGGAAAGTAAAGGAATATCTTGAGACAGTTTGCAAATTAATGACAGTTGAATCAGGAGCCCTAATTCTCAGTTACAACCAAGGTATGTTCACTATTAATCCATAGAAATTTTTTTTTAATTCCTGAAAATAGACCTTTCTATGAAGGAAAACACGGATCTATTGCTGGTGCTAATTTCTCTGAGAAGACTACAGGTCAGTTCTACCTGGTGTACAGCTTCTTTTTTCTGAGTAACACCAAAGGCTTTTTTAATCTTCCTGGCATCAACACTTTGTCAATAACCTGAAGGAGGACATGAAGAAGCAGTAAAGCAAAAGTAAATAACTATGACCTCATATACAAAGCCTGAAATTAAAGGAAAACAGTCAGAAATACAACCCATATGGTCATTTTTCTTTGTACATGCTCAGATGACAACAGGAAAATATGCGAGGCACATACAGATGGGCAAAGGCAGGTACCAGACAAAATACATTGCAAACGATCCTAAACTAGGTTCAGCTCTGACTGCTGAATGACCTTGTATGAGGCGGGCAGCAGCTCTCAGCCTCAGTCTCCCTCGGTTGCTTGGAGTCTTGTTGTAAAAGATGCAAACACTACAGAGGTTTAAGGAGAACTGGAGTCTTCCTTCATCTGTTTGACATTTCTAGCCCTATGCCAGAGGATTGCTAGTACTTTGATGGGTATCTTTTTAATCCTTTTTTATGTCACCACATAGAGATAAATATAGAGAAAACATTTATCTTCTCATTGCATTAATAGACTTGTGGTAGATTGCATTATTGCTGTCTGCTATTGGCTCCCCTCCCTGAATGGATAGCACACACTGCTGCCTGTTGCTATATAATTTGCAGTATTTCCCAATAGGTACATTTGAGACCATGGAAATTTGCATATGCAATTGGAACTCCCCATCTGGATCTCAGAGAAGTACATTATGTGAAAATTTGGGGATTGTCATATGAGTGATGATGCAGATCTCTGAATAAGGGAACCATGGAGAAAGGCCAGTGTTCTATTTACTATGGCTGCATAATTACCCCCAAACTTAGTGTCTTAAAACTACAACGAAATTTAATGTTTTCTCACATGGTTGTGGGACTTCACTGGACCCCACCGGCCAGATCCTCCTCTGGCTTTCTTACATGGTTGCAGACAGAGGGAACCCACTTACTTACATGGTATCATGTGAGTATCTGGTATCATAGCTGGGAAGATTGGAGCATCTGGGGATCCTCTGATACTTTTCTCTATCTCCTTTTAGTCTATCCACCTGGTCTCTCCAGCATGGTGGCTTTAGAGTAGTTGGATCTCTTACACGATAGCTTGGGACTTCCAAGCTGCATGTCCCAGGAGAGAGCAAGTCACGCACAAGCTGCATCCCCTTTATGGGCTAGCCTCGGACGCCATGCAGCATCACTTCTGCTTCACACTGAGTCCAAGTAGCAGTTGTTAGTCTCCTTGGGAAAACAACCTCAAGAGAAGAGAGAACACGCCCCACCTCTTGGTAAGAAGGGTGTCTCAATTCAAGAAGCATATGGAGAATGGAATATGTATCTAGCCATTTTTGGAAAACATAGCCTCCCCTGGCAAGGTTTAGGAGGCTAGTAAAATGAGCTGGTAGAGATCATGTCAAAATCCCTGTGAGTTAAAAAATATTATCACCATCATTGGGACTTCCCTGGTGGTGCAGTGGTTAAGAATCCGCCTGCTAATTCAGGGGACATGGGTTCGAGCCTTGCCCTGGGAAGATCCCACATGCCACAGAGCAACTAAGCCTGTGTGCCACAACTACTTAGCCTGTGCTCTAGAGCCCGCTAGCCACAACTACTGAAGCCTGCGCACCTGGAGCCCGTGCTCTGCAACAAAAGAATCCACCGCAATAAGAAACCCGCGCACCACAACAAAGAGTGGCCCCCACTCGCCGCAACTAGAGAAAGCCCATGTACAGCAACAAAGACCCAAACCAGCCTAAATAAATAAATAAATTTATTAAAATATATATATATATTATCGCCATCATTAAAATAACTACTTAGATATTTTCACCCAACCTATTGGTAAAATTTGAGACGATTAGTATTAATTGAGTTATAATTATGCTTTTCTTTGTCATTAGGAGGAAGCATTTTACTCATCTTTATGTCACTTTAATCAATATATTAATAAACATTTATATGAATAAGTTCATTAATCCCTGCTACTCAAAGCTTTTTTTGCATGACCTTTTCAGAAGATGATTACTAAAAACATGTGAAGTACAGTATAAATAAGATTAATGGGAAGATTTTATTATAAATACATTGATAAAGTGTTCATAATAAACCTAATTTCCTTACCTTCTGGGGATAAATATCTAAGAGTAGAAATAGGACTATAAATGAATTTATTTATCCAGAAAGCTGAAAGCTTCTGGGATCTGTGTACTGTAAAAAGCAAAAGGCCTCTTGGAGAATGGAGCTATATATATGAAAATGATCAGGTAGAGATTTTTATCAGCATTTCTGAATTATTTACATCAAATTGATTTCAGCTATTCTGTTAATACAATTCAGAAAATACAAAAAGAATTCTTATCTTCATCACCTTTCAGTAATGAAGATAAGAACACCTGAATAAAAATACTAGTATGAGATTTACAATTTTATGGAAGCTAATGTGCTAATTCATGGACACAATTTCTAGTTATCAAATGTTCCATTAGCTACTGGTTTGTGATACAAAAATTGCTATATCTATTGTATTAGATTAAAGTTAACTAAGCTATATAATGACACATTAATAGAAATAGAAAGCCCTTTGCCATCAAATTTGTACAGCTCCCAATGAAACAAAATAGTTTTCCTATTGAATGTCAAACCTTAATCTTTATATTAGTACTATACAAGAAGCATATTTTCAAAGGAGCTAAACATCACATTATTTTATATTTATAAGTCTCCATAGCTGAATATTATAAATTTAACATTTCACCTATTGGATAACAATAGCAAGAAGACCAAGTTTATTTGGGAATTAATTTAATTTAAGTACTATTATCTTGAAAAAAAGTTTTGAAATCATTGTGCCAAAACTTCTGGTCAGCTTGAAAATTTTGCATGTGCCATAAACACAACTCGATGTCCCTCGAAAATAGAACGCACTGGTTTATGTAACTGAAAGATCCGGGATAAATCTTCCTGTGCGCTGGTGTCAGCAACTTGGGTGATGCAGTCAGAGTCTCTTTTTCACTATGTATATCGAATGTAGTCTGCCTCTCAAGCGGAGCTCATCCAGTGTCGTGACTTAAAATACTGGTATTTGCTTTAAAACACTTTAGCAAGGGAGGAGAGAAGAGAGGGAGAAGGAGAGAAGAGTGGAGGGGAGAAGGATTGGGGAAAAAAAGAAAATGAGGCATGTACAATAGATGTGGCAAACTTGTGACAACTTTTGAATATGAGTGATAAGTATGTAGGGATTCATTACATTCTCATCCTTGAATTGTACATTTTTTACAATTTAAGTTCTAATCTATGAAGGATTGCTCAAAAAAGTGGTGGCATAAAACAAGGAAGAAGAAAGCACATGATCAAGGAGACAAGAGATCCCACACAGAAGAGAGGCGAGGTCCCAAGATGATTATGTGCAACAGGCCTAGAGAAAAAAAAAAAAAAAATTGGAGCAGAAGTATCTGTTCACCAGAGGGAAGTGGGGAGAAGGGTTGTGGTGACAACTAATAAATTAGCAGACATGTTAAACTGTTTGGGGAAAGCTTCTTAAACATGTACAGCAGATCTAGTAGAGCATTTGGAAAAAATTAGTGGGTATAAAGGAGATTATGGGACTGGAAAAATAAGAGAGTTTTAAATTCCAAGAGAAGATTTTTAAAAAACAAGAAGGAAAGTACAATCATAATATAATAGTAGGTTCTTCAGTAAAATATATTTACTTAGATCATAATAATAATGTAAAGGGCTTCCCCCGTAGTGCAGTGGCTAAGAATCCGCCTGTCAATGCAGGGGACACGGGTTTGAGCCCTGGTCCGGGAAGATCCCGCATGCCGCGGAGCAACTAAGCCTGTGTGCCACAACTACTGAGCCTGTGCTCTAGAGCCCGTGAGCTACAACTACTGAGCCCGCGTGCCCCAACTACCGAAGCCCACATGCCTAGAGCCCGTGCTCCACAACAAGAGAAGCCACCGGGATGAGAAGCCTACGCATCGCAATGAAGAACAGCCCCTGCTCGCCGCAACTAGAGGAAGCTCACGTGCAGCAATGAAGACTCAACACAGCCAAAAATAAATAAATAAAATAAAAATTAAAAAGAAAAAAATAAAACAATGAAATCCAAGTATCTGTACCTGAGTTGATTGTATGGTACCAACATCAATTTCCTGGTTTAAAAAAATGATAATAATAATAATAATGTAAAGACTGAATTTTGACTTCACTAAAATTGTGGTCTTATTATTTATAGTGGGAAAAGGAAGGGAAGAAATTTGGAGGGTGGTGGAGAGCCAAGTCCTCAACTGTCACAAGAAGAAGCCAGTAAAAAAATTCTAAGTTAAAAAAACTAAAAATTTAAATTATTTTTTAAAAATTTACACTTGGAAATGTCTAGCTAAGTTTTACCCTTTTCAGGAGTTTGTAAAGTGCCAAACACACCAAGCAAAAATGAGTATTAATGTCTGCCTTTGACCATGGCAGGAGACACAGTCTCAAACAGATCACCACTAAGGTACCCCTAGTCTTAGGAAAGAAGCCATTCACTGAGGGCTTTTAATTATCCTGCACCACAGTAGGGAATGAGGGTGGTCATCATTCAAAAACTTATTCTGATAAATTAATTAGCCAGCTTATAAAATGATGTATAAATCTGTGGAAGTGGAATGGATTTGAATTAGGTCTTAGTGTAATAAACATCACAAGTGTGTTTCTCTGAATCCTTTAAGGATTTTAATAGTTATGGGATTGTGGATTCAAATCAAGGGTGGTAGGGTAAATCTTGGTGCAATAGAGCATTGAAATAGACACCACAAGATCTGTCTTCTGACACCAAATAAATGAGCGACACTATTGTGTAACTTAAATACTCTGAGCCTCTGTTTCCTGGTCTTTAATTTCCTTCAAGTTTGAAAATATGATGATTTTGGACTTGGTTCTGATCAGAAATGTCAGCGTATGTGAGCAGAAAATAGAAAGCTGCGTTTTCATTTTGTGGATGGTTTCCTTTGCTCTGCAAAACTTTTAAGTTTAATTGGGTTCCATTTGTTTATTTTTGCTTTTATTTCCTTTGCTTTAGGAAACAAATCCAAAATAATATCCCTGAGATTTATGTCAAAGAGTGTCCTGCCTGTGTTTTCCTCTAGGAGTTTTATGGTATCTGGTCTTACATTTAGGTCTTTAATCCCTTTTGAGTTTATTTTTGTGTATGATGTTAGAGAATCTTCCAATTTCATTCTTTGACATGTAGCTGTCCAGTCTTCTCAGCACCACTTAGTGAAGAGACTCTTTTCTCCATTGTATGCTCTTGCCTCCTGTGTTGTAGATTAACTGACCATAGGTGTGTGGGTTTATTTCTGGGCTTTCTATGCTGTTCCATTGATCTATGTGCCTGCTTTTGTGCCACATGTCTAAATTTTTCATTTTATCGTCTTTTGATGATCAGAAGAACTAAAATTTAGCACAGACAAAACAAAAATCATTTTGAATTTTAGGCCTGTTGTCTCATGTTTGTTTGGAATTATAACTGTTCAGAGCTCATAAAAAGAATATATTATATATATAATAAACACCTGCAACACAAGCAAGATAAAAGCTAGGAGAGATTCTTTTGAAGCCAGAATATCCTGTCCTTTAAATTGCAGGTACATTTTGACACGAAGATACTCACACAAAAAAAATCTAAAAAGACAAGAGAAAACTGGCTCTGTGAGAAGGACTATTTGATCAGTTGAACAGATGAGGCCAAAACATTCACTTACTCTCTTTACCAGAGTCCATCTACTTGGCCTTGTGCTGCAAGGACTCAGGAAAAAAAGTAGTATCCCTTCCCTTGTGTGACCGGACAGATGCAGGGAAATAACATAAGTCAACAAAACGGTGCCAGGCTTTTGGGCCACACTGAAAACAGCTCCGGGCTTTATGGTCTGTTTTGAGCTTCCAGAGAGTCTTCTTCATTTTTCCTGACTACCCTCTTCCACCTCCTCTACTATCTCTCCTCTAAACATGTACAAGCATGCACATCCCTCCTCTAAGTGTGCATGAAAATGCATTGCAGAGTCCTGGAGCGTGTAACAGGAGGACATGTGTGTCATTATGAATGTGGACAAGAGTTGTAACCAAACAGGCAGTGAACAACTTCCAAAAGGAATCTTCCTATCTGCTCACTTGTCACCAGCACTACCCAGGGAAGAGTGTTTTTCCTTTTTATTTTTCCACTCAGCTGTTAGGTCCCAAAGTCCTTTTTATCTTTTCCTTTGGTATTCCTCCCACTGATGTCAACTGGCATAGAAAACTAGGAAGACAGTTTCCCCTACCCCAGAAGAGACAGGTCTAGCGGGTCAACAGCATATAATACACTACTGGGAATAGGAAATAGGAAGGAATCATAGAAGAGCTAGTGTTTACTGACTGCTTACCTATTAAGTATCAGATATTATGTTAAGTGATTATTATGTAATACTATTCATTATTATTATTCCATTTGACAGATTAGGAACTTAAAGCCCCGAATGGTTAAGTCCCATTGTCTGAAGTCACCCAAATAGAAAGTGGCACACACAGCACCTGAACCCTTCTCTATCAAGCTCCAAAAATCTCAGTGCTTACCTCTGTGCCACAGTGATACCAATGGAGGGTAAGGATATGCCACTTCAGTCACCTGCTTACTACACAGAGCACACAGGAGTGGGTGATGGCTTAAAAGAGCTTCACACAGTTTAACAGAGCGGTTCACAAACCTTAGTGACATAAGAACTCTCCTGGGGAACTTGTTTAAAATAAATTTGGAGGTTCTTCTCCGAAGCTACTAATCCAAACCTTTGAGAGTAGGGACTGGATAACCAGCATCTTTAACAAGCTCTACTGGTGATTCTTATATAGATGGCCTTTGTCCCACCTATGAAAAAACACTGGTTGAACAGCTCTTAACAGGCTATTCCTCTAACCCAGCAGTTCTCAAAATGAGATTCCCAGAGGAGTGAGCAACAGCAACACCTGGGAATTTGTTAGAAATGTAAATTCTTTTTTTGTTGTTGTTGTTTTGTTTTTGCGGTACGCGGGCCTCTCACTGTTGTGGCCTCTCCCGTTGCGGAGCACAGGCTCCGGACGCGCAGGCTCCGGACGCGCAGGCTCAGCGGCCATGGCTCACGGGCCCAGCTGCTCCGCGGCATGTGGGATCTTCCCGGACCGGGGCACGAACCCGTGTCCCCTGCATAGGCAGGCGGACTCCCAACCACTGCGCCACCAGGAAAGCCCTAGAAATGTAAATTCTTGAACCTTACCCTAGATCTAAGGCACTCTAGGGGTGGGACCCAGCAATGTTCGTTTTAACAAGACGATTTGGATGCACGTTAAACTATGAGAAAGAATGCTCTAACAATCTAACCTTTTATAAGGTTATCATGTAAAATATTATCATTTGTTTACCCAAACTCTGATTTGGCTACTAGAATATCCCTTTGCCCTTTGCATCCGTTCTTCTTTTTTTTTCCCTTTGGCTGTGCAGCTTGTGGGATCTTAGTTCCCTGACCAGGGATTGAACCCCGGCCCTCGTCAGTGAAAGCCCAGAGTCCTAACCACTGGACCGCCAGGAATTCCCAAATATCCCTTTGTATATCAATACTTAATTGGAATTTTGCCTAACTAAAAAATTGGCTCTTCACCATCCTTCCTTCATCCAGTCCATTCTTCACGGTCTGTGAATGTCAGTCTGCAACACCATTGTGAGGAGAGTCCTGTGCTGAGTGACAGAAGGTTCATCATTATTCATTTAACAAATGGATATGTTGGATGCTAATCTCTAGAACCTGTGAATATGTTACCTCATACAGCAAAAGGGACTTTGCTCATGTGATACATTAAGGATCTTGAAATGGGTCACTACCCTGGATTACCCAGGAGGGCCTAAGCGTTCTTCTAAGAGGGAGGTAAGGACCCAGAGTCAGAGAAGGCAACTTTATACATACCTTGTACATCAGAGGACTGAACTAAATAGACTTGAGAGAGCTACCTGGAAATATTGTCAACAGGAAAGAGCTTCCTGAAATTGTTTTAATAGTAATAACTCTATCACAAAAACAAACGAGGAGAAGAACATAGTCTTTGTCAGAGCCTCAGGGATCCTCCACTTATTGTACCATCACCCCTTCGAAAATGGACAGCCTTGGGTTGACAGAGGCTCCCCACTGAGGCTGCAGCACGTAAATGAATAAATAAATTACTTCTTATTGGTGTTTATCTGAATTGGCTCAAGGCAATGCTGGTGTTGTCCTTTGCAATAACAATAGAAGAATTTGGATGTGGGCTACACAGTTGTAAGTACATGCATTACAATTTATCACAGAAGTTATTGTTAGGGATAATGATGCCTAGTTATTTCATCAGATGCTAAAACAATGCATTTGTAAGCTTGTGTGGCCCTCTTGACTTGGGACAAGCCAAGCTACTTTTCTTTTGGAAACCTGCCTGTTAAAACTCAAGGTAGTAACCAAAACTCTAGCAAACACTCCTGATGCTACTTTTGTCCAGCTCTGTTCTGGCCGGTGAAGAGGAAGAATAAGAGGACATGACTTCTTCCACTCATTCATTCCTTCATCTAAGTAGTAAAAGAGTCAGATAATGTTTGTTACAGTAATAGAATGGACTACCTCAGAGGGAGTTCAAAAAGAGGTGCATATCTAACCATAAGAAAGGGGTGGTGGAAGGGCTTCCTTGGTGGCTCAGTGGTTGAGAGTCCGCCTGCCGATGCAGGGGACGCGGGTTCGTGCCCCAGTCCGGGAGGATCCCACATGCCGCGGAGCAGCTGGGCCCGTGAGCCGTGGCCACTGAGCCTGAGCGTCCGGAGCCTGTGCTCCGCAACGGGAGAGGCCACGACAGTGAGAGGCCTGCGTACCGCAAAAAAAAAGAGAAAAAAAAGAAAGGGGTGGTTTATGGAGGTGTGCTGTACTAAAAATGGTCCCCAAAGATGACCACACCCTAAACTCTGGAACCTATGAATATATTGCAGGTGTGATTAAGTTAAGGCCCTTGAGACAGGGAGATTATCTGGGGTTATCTGGGTAGGCCCTATAAGTTGGTGGGGTGGGGGGGCAATAGAATAAGAGTCAGAGAAGGAGATGGGATGATGGAAGCGGAGGTTGGAATAATGTGTCTGAAGATGGGAGAAGGGGCCACAAACAAAGGACCATGGGCAGCTGGAAAAGTCAGGGAAACAGATTCTCCCCTAGAGCCTCCAGGGGAAATGCAATTCTGTTGATTCCTCATAAGATCCATTTTGGATTTCTTACCTCCAGAACTGTAGGATAATGAATCTGTCTTGTTTTAAGCCGTTGAATTTGTGATAATGTGTTAGAGCAACAGTAAGAAAGTAATACAGGCAGGATTCTAGATTCTATGAGAATTAGACCAAGAGACATGTATTTATGATTCTAAAATTCGAAATGTAAAATGTTGATGTATTAAGATCACTTGCAAATTCTATACCCACCATGCTCTTTCCAAACTCAAAAGACTGTATCCCTCCTTTAGTGTATATATGTGTGTGTTTTCAATTAATGTACACCCCACCTCGGTTTACAAACTGATGAAAACGAAATCAAGATACAGAAACAGAAAGGGGATATAAGGCCCCTCTTTCCCATTTGCCCTCATTAGTTCCGTCATTGCCCCACTTTGGCCACCAAAAACTCTAACTTATCTAACTCATTTGCTCATTTCACCTGGATCTGTTATACCATGTATCCTTGTATTCTTCCAACAAAAACAAGTTCTACTTTGCCTTTATGTAAATTACCAGGTCTCACTTCCTACCCCTAACACTGAGATAACACCTCATTTCCAAGAACCTACCTCCTACCTATTTTCATTACTTGAAAGAGCTAGCAGTTTGGCATAAAAGCTAGCATTTCTTATAAAATCCAGAGCAATAATTTTGGTGCCCCATTCTAACTGGGGTAAAGAATGGCCTCTGGAGGACCAGTCTAGCAAGGCTAATATGACCGGCCATTAAAATGTTAGGAAAGAAAGGGTGGAGACATTAATTGAGCATCTACTATGCACCAGACGCATTACATAAACATACATTTTATCCTTAAATGAGCTTGTGAAGTATTATTTTCTCTTTTTAGATGAAGAAACAGAGGCACAGAGTGGTTAAGTAACTTGCCCAAGGCTACCCAACTAAAAAATGACAGTGCTAAGACCTGAACTCAGGTGTTCCCTGACATTTTTAGCTAAGTAACTGCAAAAGGATTTTGGGTAGCATAAAAAGCTTCCACCATCCGCGTGGGTGACTTGCCTTAGGTGCCCACAGTCCCAGGGTTGGCCCCCTGCTCTTTGATGTAGAATCTTCAACTGCCACCTCATTCCAATCCCTGATTTTAATTCCACCCTCCATTTGATGGTGCATTTGTTTCTTGTCAGCCTGAGAGCAGGAAATGGAAGCAATCTCTTTTAGCACTTAGCACTTCAGTATTTTGCATCAAATGCAAAATCTGGTGGGTTTTCCCGGGCTCCTGCTCTGCTGTCAGCGCTCCCACCCAGCACCAGCTGCAGGAGGGAAAAATTACTTTTCTGTGGGACCGAGCTCAGAGGCCTGAGGAAAACACCAGAATCATTTCCTTGGGTTCCATCAAGAGCCAAAGCCTCTTGGCCAGAATCAGTGTCGACTTACAAGTGAGGGCAGGCTATCCAATGCCGTGATTCTCCCCTCCAGGGTCATAGGCCAAGCGTAAGCCCTAGAGAGGCAGGACAAAATGAGTCCAGACGCCCGGAAGAGAACTTAGGGCTAACCAAAAATTGGCCTCCTATTTTCTTTTTATTTATCCCAGAGAGACATCAAGAGAAATATACTGCTCTTACTAACCCCCAGTTCTCAGCGGAGGCAAAAAGAATCACACGCAACCATTCCCTAAAAGTCAATTTTGAAATAGGGGGCTCCACAAAATATCGAGCACGCAATTTTGTATTTCTTGATAAATTGGGGTCAGAAAGTGTTACCATAATTGGCATATAGTATTTGTGTCCCTGGAGCCTAAAGGTGTAGGGATGGGAATGGGGGTAATTAAGCACTCTTGTTTCTGGAGCTTGTTGGCCGGCAGCTCATTTATGCTTGATGACCATCCAGAAGACACCAGACCCATCTGCATATGCGTGTCATGCCGTGCCTGACTAATGCTTCCTGACGTGCTGTTGATTTAAGGTTAAAATCTCATACAGCGGAGAATTTCCCTGGTCTCCAAAGGTTCAAAAATAATGATGTGTGGACGATAAAGATGTGCCATTTATTTTATTCCTCTTCCTGCAGCAGAGACCAAAAAAGAAAAAAAAATTATTTAAAGGCAAAGATAAGAAAAAGGCACTTTAATACAATTACATTTTCAAAAGACTTGTCGAAAAAATATCTTCGGCTGCCAAGTCAGCAATTTTCCAAAGATATCCTAACAGGACAAAAGGATTAATGGAAAAGAAATTATCAGGGGAAATTTAACTGCAGTTTAAAGAACAGCAGGTGGTACGCAGCACATTATTACTTTTTTATTCATGACTTGCCTCAGAGACCCTCCCCCCAAAAATCTAACCAAACTGACTGTCGCCCAGTATTATGACCTTGTGAATACCAAATCTGTGCAATAATTATATCTGTCTGATCTGCTGTGCTCTGACTCACTACATCCTTTACTGCCTTCTTTAAAGCACGCAGCAAACAGCATCCTTCCTGATTTGCAGAGAGAATCTGAAGCATCAGGAGACAGAAAGACCTTCCAAGGAGCAGAGGAGAGGCCTGTGGGGAGAAATATGCCAAGAGCCCTCCCCTCTCCCACTCCCACCCCTGTCCTCCCCTCCTCAGCCCACCCCCAATCCTCCATCATCAGCTATGACTCCTTTCTAACCCCCAGCCAAACAGAGCCTTCTTTCCATCCAGACAATGGGGAATGCCAACCAGGCTTGAGCAATTGGTTTAATGTGACTCCTGGGTTTTCCTTAGAGATTTTAATTTCAGAAGTTAGAAGATTTATGCCAAGGGGTGATTTGGTGAACATTTTTTATCTTGAAAAGTGCATGAATTTTGGTAAATTTCCATGGGAAATATAGAAGCACTATTCCTGTGCTTACATCAACTTTCCATTTATTCAAGACCTGCTTATCCAGTTTGTGTGTTATTTATATTTTTAATTCTCCTCTCTCTCACTGTCTACCTTTATAGCCATTTTAATGCTCTCGAAACTTTCATAGTAGCATGGCAAGGAATACATTTCACTACCTTATAGTGAAATACCGGAGTATGGGGAGAAATTTAAAATCCTAGTTACTTCATATTTTCAGCAATTTAATACAGTACATGGTGGGAGAGAAGAATAAATCATTGCTATAATTAAAATTTGGTGATTGGGTGTACATTTTGTTTATTTTACCATTAATATTTCAAACAGTATTTAAGAGCTGACTATATGCAAAATATTCTGAAAAAGAATTATGTGATAGGAGAGAAAGAAGAAAAAGACATAGTCTGCAGCCTGATAATCACATCTTCTATTTGGTTAATGCAATTTTCAAACTGTTCTCACTTTGAAATAATATTTATTCCTTCGTAATACATATTGAACATCTACTGTGTATCAAGCTCTGAGATAGGTTCTGAATATACATTAAATTGCTCACTGGCAGAAATTGAGTCTCATTATTTTCAACTAAACATCCAGCTCTTAATGGCTACCATTTTACTGAGTACATGTCATATGCTAGGTACTAGATTAAGTAATTTATCAACAATAATGACACCCGGAATTCATTAACTTCATCAGAGCCAAGTTTTGTGTGCTGGGAGACAATTCCCAATGGGTCTCTTGCGTTCCTGCACATCTTGCAAACAGATGCCCTGACTGACTTTGTTCTGGACTGTCTTTTCTAGGACGTTTGTATAGCTAATAACCTTGGAAGATACAGAGATTTTTTCCATCGGGGCAAAGGTGCAGGTTTACTTTGGAGTTCCCCGAGATCAGGATTTCTCTCTGTAACAAACCCATGGCATGTGCAGGCTTCACCTGGCTCTCAGGGTTTTGCCTCATGGGAAGTAGAGCTCAGGTAACCAGCGTAATCGCTGATCCTCTAGCTACTGCTATTGCTATGAGTAAGAAAGTCATTCATCTCTGACCCAGGAGTTTTGTGTCTTTTGCCCAGCATCTGTGAAACTGTGGCAGGCTAACTTGTTAGCTTATAAGTAGGGTAAAACCACAGGCCCTTCGGAGTTCTTGACACTGTTGAGTGTTTTACCTATGTTACTTCACTTCCCAAGAAACTATTCATATTGTGCTGACTTTAGAGATAAAGAATCCAAGGCTTAGAGATGTTAAAAACCTGCTCAAGGTCACAGAGCTGGTCTTCCCCTCCCACTTCCCAATACTTTTTGCTTATAGTGAATGCCCTACTTCCAGCCCAGGGTGCAATCGTCCAGAGTTATGAGTGTGAGAAATGCCTCTAAGGGAACACAATGATTGAGGCAGGGGACCCAGCAGGCCTGGGAGGGAAATAATAAGCCCTTTCTCAGTGAGTTGAGTTTCTTTGAGTTCTACAGATCAAGCTCCAGGCTTTGCTCTTGATGAAACAAACAGGACTAAAGTACTGAGTCGGAGGAACATTGAAGAGTCATGTTTTGGAAAGTGATTCTCTTGCAAGAGCTGTCACGGGGCAACAGGCTGGGCTTAGAAGCAAGAATGGGAGCCAAGTCAGAGAAGGGAGAGATGGCGGCACAGACAGCACCTGGAAGGCTATTACTGCCGCTCAGAACAGGGTGTGATGGGACTAGAGGCACACCCACAGTCAGCATTCTCACTTCAGAGCTACTGAGAATAAGGTGACCTATCAAACTCTAAGATCTGACTCATACTGAGAAGTTGCTCTGGAAATAAAAAAGCCTGTTGGCTGCCAAAGCTGTTGGCTTAGAGTATCTTTCCCATTTGACTTAGAAAGACGACAGAGACCACAGGGATGGGCCTCTGAATATCCTCCCAGATGTAGATCTACTAACCAATGTTCAGTGCAGCGGCCTGAGCATTCCCAAGCTAACAGGCACTGTGGGCAATGATAGGAACCTGTCCCCTGAGAGAAAACAGGAAGTGGGACCCTAAGGTCTGACTTCTGCCACTAGAAGGCAGTTTCTCAATGAGATAGGCAGCATAGGCTGTCAGCATAGCCTCTCAGTAGGAAAATGAGAGTGTGAAAATGATTTTCCTCGTATCAGAGGGCTTAGCGTGTCCCAAACTTGAATTGCACCCCAGAGTGTGTCAGAATCCTAAAGAGCATATCTGGGGTGATTTACAGACTACCCTCCCAAATTCAGCAGATCTAAACACATGGACATTCCTGATTTCCACACACTGGGACATTTTTTTGTGATCCTCTGGGGAAAATTCACAAGTGCTATTAATAACCTTTGACCTTAGAGATACATCACGGTCAAACAGACGAAGTCATAATTAGGAAGTACAGTCTAAGAGGTAAAGGTCAGGCAGCGCACTAAAATACCGCGCAATATACAGAGCACTGTGCAGAAGTGCTGATGCAGGAGAAATGACTCTTGATTAAATCTGGTGCTTCAAATCACTGCTAATGCCATAAAATTTAATGGATTACAAAGGGAACCACAAACCACAAGGAAAGCTGTGGGAAACACAGCTTCAGTGACTCTCCTAATTAAGGCAAGTTCAGAACACATACACTGAATTTCTTTTTAATCCAAACCTTTAAAGATGGGATAAACATGGCGTCTTTATTTAAACTTGCCTAACATAGCTTTCCATCCCCTCTTCTTGAAGAGAATTTACTACTCACATAAGGAACAGCCCTGGAGACTGCAGGGCTGTGTCTTTTCTTTACAGCCAGCAGAATGTGGACTTTGAAAAGTTCAAGCCAAATGTCCCCACAGTCCTCAGTCAGACTCCCTGCTTGGTGCTGTCAGTGCCGGACAGCAGCAGTGGAGGGCCAGCTTGGGTCAGCTCTCCCCATTGTCATTCTCTGTGGTCAGTCAAGGCTCCAAGAAGGACGCTAACGGGAGGTCTTGTTCTCTTTCTGCTTTGCTCGGTGAGGAAGATGATTGTTCAGCACATTGCGAGCAGCCTTAGCAGCTCTCCTCAGAACATGGCAGAAGGACCATCCCACCCCCTGATGGCAGTGCGTTCACTTGTCCCCCTCATTTTCATCCTGGGCACAGCTGCCAGGGTGAGCCACCCCAAAGATGCCTGAGCCTGTGACTTCACTTTACAAAAAAAGGTTCTTGGTTACACAAAATAGACATTAACTTTGGCTTTCTTAATTAGAAAAAGAATGTTCTGGAAGGAGGACCGAGAGGTCAGAGAATCAATATGCAGCCTAGGGAACCCGGCACAGAAAACAGACATGCATCAGGTGAGCAAAGCACAGCTAAGATGGGGGCACGGAAATGATCTACCCAGAACTCTGTTCTAGGCACCACTTCCTGTGTCAGAACCACAGCTCGGCTCACCACCACACTCGTGGACTCAATCTCTTTTCACTCTCAGGATTCAAAGTCCCAGGCTGGAGCATCCATCTGGCAGAACATGATCACACGCCTAACCCAGACCTGCCTGGTAGCTGTAGGGGAGAACGTCTGCCTCCAGAAACAGGATGGTCTTCAGATGGCAAGGAGCCACCGACTCAACACTCTTCAGAAAATCTCTATTACCTATGGCCTAGAGTCCAAATCCCATACCTGCTGTAGAAGTAAGGTGACAATGTGTCCCAGGTTTTCTGAGACAGCCTTATTTTAAATTTTTGTCCTTGAATAATTATTGGGACTTCTTTCACTCTCAAAAGAACCTGTTTTTTGTTTGTTTGTTTGTTTTGCGGTATGCGGGCCTCTCACTGTTGTGGCCTCTCCCGTTGCGGAGCAGAGGCTCCGGATGCGCAGGCTCAGTGGCCATGGCTCACGGGCCCAGCCGCTCCGCGGCATGTGGGATCTTCCTGGACCGGGGCACAAACCCGTGTCCCCTGCATCGGCAGGCGGACTCTCAACCACTGCGCCACCAGGGAAGCCCAAGAACCTGGGTTTTAAAAAATTATATGGTCACCCTATTTATGAAGTTCTTCATGACATGGCCCCTGCCTACCTTTTCAAGTTCACTATTCCCTGATCCATCTTTATTCTTCAGCATAACAAAAATATTATGATTCCTTACATACAGGTGTTATTATTACTTCCAAGTGTTTGCTCTCTGCCTGGAGTCTCCTTTACATGATTTCCATCCCATCCTTTAATACCCAAAAGTCTTTCTTGTGTTGTACGGGTTACTGAGTTATCTACGTCCACCCTTGTTTTCTGTTTGTACATACATCTCTCCGTGTGTTTACCAGATTATATTGCAATCACCTATTTTGGAGTCTAATTGCTCCCTTAGACTGTGAGGTCTTTGTGGGGAGCAGTGACTTGCTTATCTTAGATCCCTCAGCACCTAGCACAGTGTGTGACACATCTGAAGTGATTCTCTCAAAAATACGCGATGGATGTTTGAGTCCTGCAAGTTCGAAATAAAAGATTGGTCTGAAAATTATCATAATGGAGCAATAAATGGAAAGAGGAAAGAGAGGCAAGAAAAGACACAAAGGAGAGTTAAACAAATTACTGGGCTGACCACACAAGGCAAAGGCGGTTAGTCATCCAAATCACAGACCTCAAAGTCATTCTTCAGATCAAACTCAGAGACCAAAGGGGTTCGATCTGATGGGTGGAATGGTGCAGAGCCTGAAAAAGTAGAGGAATGGTGTTTCCAGTTGATATGCTAGATTTTAGAGAAAAGCCCTGGGGTACAATCCACAGACAGGCCACACAGCTCGGGGAGGATGAAAGAAACCTCAGGTCTGGAAGATGCATATACACCCCACCTCCTTCAGAGATAGCAAGCCCACCAGAGCAAGACCACTTCTTGATGTCCAGCTCCATGGTCAGGTCTGACTCCAGGCCCTGGACTAGTAGAAACTTCAGGTTAAGGAGCTGCAGCACCTGCCCTTCAGCAGGGCTGGGAAAGGTAGAGGCTGTCACCTGCAATTAATGGCAACTGCGAGCAAGGCTTTAGATAACAAGATCTATTGGGAGGGGGCGGGGAGCATCCACATGCTTACCCTCTGAAGAATCCAATATATACGTTCTGGTCTATTAAGTGACATGTTTATCTTCCTTCAAGGCAAAAAGGAACATCTGTCCCCAGGCTCTTGACTTAATTTCCATCGTGAACCCCAAGCTTCATCAGATGCCCAGTCAAGTCACAGAACGCGGAAAGCTTACCGGCCAGGGCAGCAAGAGAAGCCGCACGGAAATACCCCTTCAAAGTTCAAAATGGGCCCCCAGGTGTCCCCAGTATGTGTCCTCTGTCCAGCATTTTTTAATCTAAACTCTATTCCCTTGTTATTCATTTTGTTCTGTGTCTGGGCTTCTTCAGAAACAAATTAGTGCTTTTTCTCTCTTGATTCTAGCATAATGCTAGTCTTGTTGAGGAGAGGACAAAGACAGAAATGGTTAGGAGACTGCAAAATAGATACAGAAAATTTTTTTTGTTGTTGCTGTTTTTTGTTTTTTTGTTTTTTTTAATTTATTTTTGGCTGTGTTGGGTCTTCGTTGCTGCACATGAGCTTTCTCTAGTTGTGGCTCGCGGAGTCTAGAGAGCAGGCTCAGTAGTTGTGGCGCACGGGCTTAGCTGCTCCGCGGCGTGTGGGGTTTTCCCGGACCAGGGCTCAAAACCGTGTCCCCTGCATTGGCAGGTGGATTGTTAACCACTGCGCCACCAGGGAAGTCCCAGAAAATGTTTTTGATTGCCACCTGAGCGTTGTGATGGGTTTTGGAGTCAGACAGACCCATGCTCTAGTCTCAGTTCTCCTGGGGCCAGCTTCATGCTTTTCAATGAGCTACGTCGTACAGCCTTTATGTACCTGACTTTGCGTTAGGGTAGTTCTTTTCACGTAGTAAACATGCAGTAAGTATTAGCTATTATATAATTTCATGTACAAGGTATATTGGATAGTACTGGTCCCTAAACCAAGTAGCTGGAGGGTGAATGAATCCCCCTCTTGCACTAAGCTTTGAACAGTACGCATCTGTCTCTGTATCATCAATACAATTTGAAATCGAATTCCAAAACTCAGACTCTCAGTATGTCCAGAACTTGGAATGTCCCGATGACTAGAGCACTGAGACCTTGCCAGTAACTTAGGGTTCTAAGCTCCTGATGTCTTAATAACATTTCTGTTTCCAGGATGTTTCATTATCATTTAGGAAAATAGCACCTTTAAGTACCTCCCTAACTTTCAAAGCCCCCTTGTGGGCAAACCATAAACTCTTTTTCAAAGGAGATGGTATCTAGTTTTGCAGAAGAAGGTTGTCTGTCTCACTGGCAAAATTCCATCAGCCTTGAATACTTTTTTTCTGCCTAGAAAATGACACATAATTAACTTATCCTCTAATAAATGCCAGCAAGGTTTTCCTGCAGAAAAACCTAAGTGATATTTCGAGCTATTCTTCCCTCTTAAAAGTCTCTTGCTGGAAGCCCTTCACTGAACTAAACCAGCCTTGAAATTTAAGATGCTGGTGTGCACTGCGGTAGGGGTCAAATGGCAATGCGGTTGTGAAATCAGGAGAGCTCACAGAGGAAGATCCAAATGGATGTTCTCTTCCTCAGTCCTTCCATCTCCTTATATTCTTGTGATTGTCTTGCTGCTATTTGGACAGTTTCCTCTTATGATTACACTGCATTTTGGCGTCAGGCAGGTCTGCTCCCTTCCTTTTAAGGAGGGACCCAGGAGGCACTGTCCTTTTACAGCCTTTACCCAGGCAGGTCCCCAGATCTTTGGGACGCCAACCTGAGGCCAAATCAAGAAGGGCCTGTAGCCAGGAAACCCCTGAAATTGTCTCTAGGATTATTTATCTTTTCATTCACTATTGAAATAACTCCTCTTCCAGAATCACATGTAGATCTTCCTGACAGCTTCTGAATTTCCATACAGAAGGTGTTCAGTGGTTGGGCTTCCCTGGTGGCACAGTGGTTGAGAGTCTGCCTGCTGATGCAGGGGACACGGGTTCGTGCCCCGGTCCGGGAAGATCCCACATGCTGCAGAGCGGCTGGGCCCGTGAGCCATAGCCGCTGAGCCTGCGAGTCCGGAGCCTGTGCTCCGCAATGGGAGAGGCCACAACAATGAGAGGCAAAAAAGAAGGTGTTCAGTGGTAGCAATCTACTTAAAAAGATAGCTAAAGGACTGACCTTGAAGCTACTTTTGCATGGAAAGTACACAGTTTGGGGTTGCATTATATGTCCCACATCAGTTCTTTTAAATAGCAAATTGTTCTAAAGATGTATATATAATACATAACATTCCTTTAACTGTCCTTATCAAAGAATGGGTGGTTCATGGAGATTATGGGGGTTAAAGGCCCAAATCATCCCATGACACCATTATGGCTCCAGTCTTCTCCTAGACACTCTCAGTATACTCAGTGAAAAACATTTTCCTAATCTCTCCCTCCAATCTAGAGAATTTCCTCAGAGCTGAAGGCTGTAACCCAGGCCGTGGCACTGCGATGGCGCTGCTGCTGAGACTGCACTCTCTGGTACCTCCTGGAACCCCCTACTCCACTGCTGGTTTCCTTCCTTACCTCTGCCCTCTCTACTCCCCTAACTCAAGGCAGATCTCTCTTAAACTTCCTGAGTCACTGGGGAACGTTAGTTATGGTCGGTATGTCTCATTCAAGGAGAAACAATTCAAATTTTCTTGGTTGTCTAAAGAATTTGCTTCTAATTTATATCGTCCCCAGCTTCCCCAGATTTGGAAATAACTAAAGGCTAAAGTAACAAACCCAACATAATCCTTACCCTCCAAGGCTACACTGACCCCTCTTCAGTACTGTACTGGAAAAATGAGCCTGTGTCCACCTTACTTTCACCTCCAGGTCACCTCCTCTCCCCAGCAGTTCCCAATGTCTCAGGCAAACTGAGGTCCACTCTTGCTTGCCTTCCCCCCAACTCCACCCTTAGCTCTGGCTATTCTTTCCTCTACCACATGGTGGCACTGTTCCCCGACAGCTTTTCCCCTGCCCACGGGTTGAAAATGAAGCTCCCAGTAGAGTCCTCAGAGTTGCTGGAGGTGTTCTCCCTCAATCTGGATTTATAGTGAATATTGCTCCACATTAAACTCCCAGATTCAGCCCTTTCTTTCCGTTTTTATTGTTCCCTCTTCCAAGGACCTGGATAAGAAACTGTTTGAGAATACTTGAACCTCAGTAGGCTGCATTACATGAAAAAGTGCCCCCTCTCCATGAAACATGAACCAGAACCTAAGGACAGAGTTCAGTGCCTTGAATCTCCTAACTTAAAGCAAGTTTCCTGTTTCCTGCTGGAGGGAGTACAGCATCCTAAGGTCCACCCTTGAGTCAAAAGTCATTTGTACCGTTTTCCCCAAGAGACCCTCATATAAATAGGACCCGTGATGGTCCCACTACAGATTTCTATCACATCCATAATTCTCACACCACCTCTTCCCCCAGCACAGAGGAGAAGACAAGACTTTAAGATCAGATCTGTTGCTAAACTCAAGTTCTATCCTTACTGGTTAGTAGCCAAACATTCCTGCTAAGTCTCAGTTTCCTCAGATACAAAATGGGGATAATGATACTTAAGTCAGGGATTAAATGAGGTGTCTTATGCAAAGCACCTGACATGGTACTCACTGTATAGTAGATGCTCAATAAATGCTTGCTCCTTTTTCTTCTCTCCTTGTCCACATGCCAGGCTCCTTCATTCTGTAATCTTTGTTCAGACTCCAGGGCCCATCAAACTAATCTACTTTCAATATATAGCTCTATTTGTTTACATATCTAAACAGCAATTACCAGCATGATATACAGGAGATAAGGTTTTAACTGTAGGATTATGAAAAAAAAGACCAAACTGTTCTACTTTTTAGGATATGATTTTAATTGATTAATAAGATGAAGATAATAATAGTGGCTTAAACAAGGTTGAAGCTTTTCCTATCACAAACTGGGCTCATACGGTAAGAGCTGCTCACGTGGGCACCCAGGCTCCTTCTAGGTTGTCACTTATCCATCCCTAGAGTATTGCATTTGCTCTATAGCCCAAGATGCCTTGCCACCGTATCTGCATTGCAGCCATCAGAGAAAGGGGAAAGCAAAGAAGGAGGGTAAGCCGTATCTCCCTAAGGACACATGGAAGTTTCTCAGTTACACCCAGCTCCAAGGAGGCTGGGAGGTCAGACAGGCTGCTATGTATTCCAGTCAAAATGCTATTTCTATGGAGGAGAGAGAATAGCATGCGAGAAAACCAAGTTTCGGCCAGAGTGCTAATCAGGAGTTTTTCTCTGCCAAAATAAATAGCAAAGACAGGATAATACACGTAAGCCAAAAACTATCCAAGCTGCAAGTGATGACCCATTTATTTCAAACAAATCCATAAAGAAAATTTAACATCAGCCTAGAACATATCTATAAGTGACAAAGACTTTCAGCTAAATCAAGGGAATATAGCCATATAAGAAAACATTAAACATTGTATCCTATAAAATCACCGATTCTTAGAGATGGTAAGGATCCTAAAGGTGATTTAGTGAAAACCTTCCACTCAATGCAAACATTCTCTCTACAGTAATCTTGACTACAGCTATCCCATCTTTGCCAGAACACTTTCGGGGATAGTGCCTGCAGCTTTAAGGTCCACAGTCCCTGAGAGTTGTGGACAAAAGCAGAAAGGGCGAGCCAGCAAGGGACAGCGGTCAGAGCCTGCACCTAGGGTGCCCAGCCAGGTGCGTGGCCACGGTGTAAAAGCTCCAGCCCCAGGATCAATTAAGAGTATGAAGCATGGTGGAGGGAGAGGGGTTCCCATTGGTTTGCATCTAGAGGTAAATTTTCGTATATATATATAGAGAGAGATAGATAGATAGATAGATATAGATATAGATATATGTAATTTTTTTCCTGCAACATAGTTTTGAAAGCTCCAAAATAAATGATTTTTGCCAAAGCTGCCTATACCTGAAAGGAGTAGCTGTCAATAATATTGCATTGAAGGTGACTATGAGATGTTTGGGTGGAGATTTCAAGTGAATACCTAGGAGTATGTATCTGGAGTTCAGGCAGAAGGTCGCTAAGTATATTTAATGAGCTACACAGAGGTTATACATTCGAAGTATTGAGATAGAACTAAAAGAAGCTGGGAAAGAACCTCTCTTTTAGAGAATGGAAAGTAAAAATGTTAGAAAAGGAGGAAGATGAAGTGTTTTAATAAATAAATAAAAGAGAGGAAGGAAGGTGTGAATCTCTGGAGGAGCCCTCATTAAGAGGCAAGGAATTCCTGAGGTGTCAGCCCAGTGAGGGTTTCTGAGGTCAGGCTTAGACCTTCATTTAGGCCACAAGATGAGTCATTTTTAGCAATAATTTAAGGATCAGTTCCATGTTTTAGAGAGGGTGCAGTTAAGGGAAGGGAGAGTCTCTTTCCCAAGGCTAAGTAAGAAAATGAGGGGGTCAACAGCAGAGGACATCAGTGCCCAGGAGACTGGGATCTGACTGAGGTCACTGGCAGTTGAGTGTGGCAATGAGACAAGAAAATAGGATATGGAGAACAGGAGTGACCTAGGACAACCCAATTTGAAATGACAAGAAGGACGTGCTGGAAAAATGGCACAGTAGAGTCATTTGGGTTGGTCCCTTAATGTGACCTGTGACAATCAGAGTAAAATTTGTGAAACGTGAAAGACTTCCTTGGAAACGTCCAAAGATGTTGAGAAAGAAAACTCAATGAAATACTAGACTTCCTTCAGGGGAGCCATGATCATTTGAATATAAAAGGCAATTTTGGGCTTCCCTGTTGGCGCAGTGGTTGAAAGTCCGCCTGCCAAAGCAGGGGACACGGGTTCGTGCCCCAGTCTGGGAAGATCCCACATGCCGTGGAGTGGCTGGGCCCGTGAGCCATGGCCGCTGAGCCTGCGCCACCAGAGCCTGTGCTCCGCAACAGGAGAGGCCACAACAGTGAGAGGCCCACGTACCGCAAAAAAAAAAAAAAGAATTTTTGTGATAATAGCTTGGTAAGGCCTGGGATATACAGATAACAGAGAAGGAAAAAATTCCCAAGGTTTGGTTTAAATGGTGTCTCATGCTCTAGACAGAATGAGAAAGATGGGGATTAAAAGAAATGTCATCAGATGAGTGGCTGCTTTTATTAGTGACTTTCAAGAGCTGTTTAAGAAAGTAGATGGGGCAGAAAGCAAATTCAAGGGAGTGAAGAGAGGGGTGAATACTGAAAATGTGTGGGCAGCAAGAACTGACTATGCTTCCAAGAAGTTTGTGGAAAGAGGGAAGAGCTGGAATCACAGAAAACAGGATAAGGAGGCTGAAGGGAGGGCGGTTGGCAAAGAGAACGGAGGAGAATGTGAAGGGAGGCTGAAGAGATCCCCTAGGGGGCAGGGCTCAGCCTCCAGATCCAGCTAGTTCCTGCGGCGGGGCTCTGCCCTTTAGGAGCTGCATCATCCTGAGCATGCGACGTACCCTCTGTCAGGGTGATGTGAGATGTAAGTCAGCTGAATGACTTAGCGTGTGGGAACAGGGGCCTGGACAGGGATACAGGTTGAGAGACACCCAGGCACTCCTCAGCTTTGGGTAGCAGGAGGTGCCTGTTAGAAAAGAAGGGAGGGAAGACAGGAGTCAATCTAAGTGCGACTCTCTGGTCAGGTGACCTTTGTGAGTGGACTGTCATCCTACCACCCATCACTCACCACTGAAACAGGGCAGGGGACAGGGGAGAGCGTCTTGTGTTCCCATCTCCCTTTACTAAGATTTACACATATAGTTTCATTCAAAAGGCTCAAATAGCTTTTTCCTTAAAGATTCCAGTAATAAAATACAGACTCTGGGGGAATTAAAAAGTTGGCCATTGGTCAGCAGATAAATGGATAGACCAAGTGTGGTATATCCATACGGTGGGATATCATTCAGCCTTATACAAAGGAAGTTCCGACATAGGCTATAATGTGATGAGCCTTGAAAATATTATATTAAGTGAAATTAGCCAAAGAAAAAAGGACAAATATATTATTCACTTATATGAAGTCACTAGCATAGGCAGATTCATAAAAACAGAAAGGAGATTGGAGGTTACCAGAGACTGGAAGGGAAGTAGAGGGTCATTGCTTAATGGTTACAGAGTTTCTGTTTGGGGTGATGAAAAGGTTTTAGAAATAGATAGTGGTGATGATTGCATAACATCGTAAATGTGATCAATGCTACTGAATTATACACATAAAAATGGTTAAAATGACAAAGATTAAGTTATATATATTTTACCACATTAAAACAAATTTTTAAAAGTTTGGCCTTGGGTGTTGTGCCCCTAATCCAGCTAGTGTATGCCATTGCAGTGTGAAAGATCAGAGCATCAAACCAGGACTTCTAGGAGTCCTTGGTCTACACTGGGTGCTCCAGCTCTGGGACCTCTTCCTCCTTTCTGTCCACACAGCACCCTTTCTCCTCCCAGCTGCTCCCTTGGGCCTTTTTAACTCTTTGTTTCTTCTCAGAACTCTCTCTTGTCCTCCTATTTCAAAGTTGCTGTATTTTCCCCCAGCAGAAATATTAAGCTTACTCTTCAACCTTGCAAATGTGTTCAGCCTCTTGGGTGGGTTATGAAAATACAGCCATTCTCTTCTATCTCCATTTTTACTGCTTCATAATGAAAAGAAGGGTGTCCCAAGGTGGAATAGGGATGGAAGTTTCTCCCTAAATACCTCAATAATAACAACAACAACAGTAGAAATAATAATAACGCACAGTCCATACTTTAAAAGTTAACTTTCCTGAAAAAATAACTTCTCACTGTTTTTTGTTTTGGTTTTTTTTTTTGGGTTTTTACGGTACACGGGCCTCTCACTGTTGTGGCCTCTCCCGTTGTGGAGCACAGGCTCCGGACGCGCAGGCTCAGCGGCCATGGCTCACGGGCCCAGCCGCTCCACGGCATGTGGGATCTTCCCGGACCAGGGCACGAACCCGTGTCCCCTGCATCGGCAGGCAGACTCTCAACCACTGTGCCACCAGGGAAGCCCTCACTGGTTTTTCTTATGTGAGTTTCCTAGTATTTGTCCCCTTCTTGACCTTCAGTTATGTTGCAGTGCTCTCTGTCATCACCTTAGCACTGACAGAAGTCATTTTCCTGTTTGACTTGTGAATGATTAGCACGGGAATTGGGGAGTGGGACAGGGAGGAAAGAATGGAAAACATTAAGTCAATATGTAAGTTCCCAAAATGAAATGGAAGAATACAGACTGAAAGAGAAGGTACAAGGGTTAATGGTGGAAAGGAAGCGGGATTCTCTGATTTGCGAAAATTGTTGGAAAGAATCAATGAAGATAAATAGAAACCTTGAGGAAGAGAGAACATGAAGGAATTCAGGTAGCATGGTCTCAGTCATCCACTAAGCCATACCCTTTGGATATCACTCTTCAGCTAACTATGAATCCAAACGACTCCACCTTGCCAAAAGAATCATTCATCCTTTTCGTTTTGTTCTGTCTTGCTTTTCAACATTAACTCAGTATGTGTATGTACCATGTACATGACAGAAGGAAAGAGGAAAAATGTATCTGGCCAAGATCAGCTCTCGAAGATCTAGGTGAATGGCTAGTAGAAGGAGAGGAGTAAAGAAATAACTTCTAACCCATCTGATAAGTTCAGTAATCAAAACATGAACAAGCTGTTGTGGGAACATGAAAAAGGAAATGGCTACCTCTGCCTGAAGTGTCAGAAACGACTTCAAGCATGTGACACTGGCCTGGCTTTGAAATATGAGTGGCAGTTTGCCAGACAAAAAAGGAAATCAGACGTAGTAAACAGAAAGGATCGCATTGTAAGGGCAAGGAATTAAAAGTAGAGTGCGTTGAAATAAGAATAACAAAAAGTTCAGTGTAGAAAAATTATAGGTTGTATTGAGTGCTTTGGAAGGTCATTGATTTGCTAAGAAAGCCAGGAGCAAACCATGAAGTGTTTTCTGTAGGTGCTGGGACTTTATCCTGTGGATGTCAAAAAATCAGCAAAGTTCTAAGCACAATCACATCTGCATTTAGAGAACTCTGGCAGCAGCATACAGTATGGTCCAGAGCCAGAGCCGTGAGAGAGAGGTGATGTTGTCACAATAATCCAGTGGAAAGAAGCAAAGCATCAAGGAGTAACTAAAAGGACTCCATCTTAGAAGACTGGTGGCTCAGTGGTCCCCCTAATAGGACATAAAGAAGAACAACTTCTGTGGAGGAAGATTGTAAGTTCACCTCAGGTCACGCTGTGGACGAGGGAATGACTTACAAGTAGGCAGTTAAAAAAATGGGTTTCATTCGGACTTCTCTGGTGGCACAGTGGTTA
The DNA here is from genome assembly GCF_039906515.1 of Pseudorca crassidens. NCBI lineage: Eukaryota > Metazoa > Chordata > Mammalia > Artiodactyla > Delphinidae > Pseudorca > Pseudorca crassidens. Next base: position 89,099,181 of record NC_090297.1, on the reverse strand, counting down.
AGAATCCGCCTGCCATGCAGGGGACACGGGTTCAAGCCCTGGTCCGGCTTCCCACATGCCGCGGAGCAACTAAGCCTGTGTGCCACAACTACTGAGCCTGTGCTCCGCAACAAGAGAAGCCACCACCGTGAGAAGCCCGCTCACGGCAACAAAGAGTAGCCCCAGCTCGCCGCAACTAGAGAAAGCCCACGCAGCAACGAAGACCCAACACAGCCAAAATAAATAATAAAAATAAAATAAATAAATTTTTGAAAAATGGGTTTCCTTAGACACAAATACCTTAATAAAATCAAGATCAAGTGTATCTCAGACGCTCCCCTCATCCACCAACTGGTAATTTTTCCCAAAACACAATGAGCTTGATTTGGCATGAATTCCTTTTAGTGACATGGATGTCATGAAAATGCATGGAACTTCAAATAGCAACGATGGATGCCAACTAGTGACTACTGCTTTCTTTTTTCAGTGTTTATAAACCATCTGCTTAATATTCTGTTTAATAAAAATCAATGGCAGCTCAATCATGCATAATTTTTAGAAATTATCTTCTCTCTTTTGGAAAATTAACACATTGTGTATCTCTAAATGTCTTCATGTTGTTAGCTGCCATTATTCCGCAAAAATGAATGATGACTTTTTGGCATCCCACCTGCACATCTTCTCAAGGCTCAGGGACATTATTCATCCAGGTCTGGGGTTTGATCTCATTAAAAACAATTAATTTTTCATTTGCTATCCCGACCTAGTGTGGATTAGAATTCCTTTTTTAAATTACTTATTTAGACTTTCCAATTTTGAAATTATTATTCTGGGTGACAGATATGAAAATAAAATAGGACTTGAGCAGTTTTGCTTTCTCTTTGTCAGAAACATTCCTTGTTTTTTGGAGATAAATCTGTAATATAGTCAGCTAAAAGAGTTCAAAATAGATGCCTCTGCGAAAGTGGAAATGGGGGAAAAGGTAGTGGACTGCCTTCTGTTTTCATAGAAAACCTTATAATACTTGTTATTTCTTTAAACCATGCATATGTATAACTTTTGTTCTTAAAAGAATGTAACTTTCCTGATAGCAGGGACCGTGAGAGTCTTGTTCTATTAAAATCCCCAGTGTTCCACCTGAAAAAAAAAAAAAAAAAGAAACATTCCTTGTTTTTGTGTCTCTAACACGTTAAATCAAAATTGACATGTTGCTGTCCTTAGCATTTTGAGGAGTCTTGGTGCATTCTTGTCTGCAGGTTTCCCAACACTGGTCGTATTGATTTACGCCATTCTTCTATTCACTCTTAGCCCTGCGTCCCTCCCTCCGTGTTTTATGAATATGCTGCCTGTGGATCTTTTATCTGAGCTCCTCAGTACATCCTCACTGAAGTCAGGTGTAAAAGCAACGTCAGACTGATGTTTTTTAGACCCACCCGTGTTTCTTCCCAGTTGGCGTTTTTGATGATGAAACTAATACCTATCTTTTCCCTTCACAGTTCTAAGTGTGATTTCCCCAAGTCCAGTGTATATGTCTGATAATAACCAATATCCTTGACCATCAAACCCCAAGATGACAGAGTCACTTCCTTTAGCATTCAGGTCACCATTATGTACCCATATGTTCTCTTCTTTTTTGGTGATAGGTAAGCCTGAAGTCCAAATGCATCATATTCTCAGACTTCTGAGAGAGAAAATTACTTCCAAGACATCAATGTACTGGCTGCTCTATTTTTGTCAGATTAGCCCTCCCAGCAGATATGCAGAGGCTGGACCATCCTTACCCTCCCATCAAGTCAATATCTTGTTTCCATGCCAACTTCAAGTTTCTATTGAGAAATCATCATCTATGTTCCTTTTTTGGATAAGTGTTCAACAATGTCACTACCTTTTATCCTTACAAAAATGTTCCATACCATTTATTTACCTTAATAGATACTTATTAAGCATGTGTGCTTTATTAGTTTGCTAGAGCTACTGTTAACAAAGTACCGTAGACTGGGTGGCTTAAACAACAGAAATTTATTTTTTCAGAGTTCTGGAGGCTGCAAGTCTGACATCAAGGTATTAGTAGAGTTAGTTCCTTCCGAGGGCTCTGAATTAGGGATGTGGTCCAGGCCTCTCCCCTTGGCTTATGCATGGCAGTCTCCTCCCTCTGTCTTCACATCATCTCCCCTCTGTACGTGTCCATGTCTAAATTTCCTCTTCTTACAAGGATACCAGTCATATTGGATTAAGGCCCACTCTAATGACCTCATTTTAACTTAATTATCTCTTTAAAATCCCTATCTCCAAATATGGCCACATTCTGAGGCACTTGGGGGTTTTGACTTCAACATATGAATTTTGAGGGACATAATTCAGCCCATAATATGTACTATGAGCCAGGCCCTGATCTAGGCCCTGGGAATATAGTAATGAATGAAACAAAGTCCCTGTCCTCATGGAATTTACTCATGCTCTGGTGGAAACTGGAGAGGATGGGCAATAAACAATAAATAGATGTTGTATCTAAACACCAGAGAGTAACATTTAGAATCTAAATAGGCCAGGAGATGGAGGGTGACAGTGGGGATGCACGGGCCTCTCACTGTTGTGGCCTCTCCCGCTGCGGAGCACAGGTTCTGGACACGCAGGCTCAGCGGCCATGGCTCACAGGCCCAGCCGCTCCGCGGCATGTGGGATCTTCCCGAACCGGGGCACGATGCCGTGTCCCCTGCATCGGCAGGTGGACTCTCAACCACTGCGCCACCAGGGAAGCCTCTCTCTTTTTTTAAAAATTGAAGTATAGTTGATTTACAATGTTGTATTAGTTTCAGGTATACAGCAAAGTGATTCAGATATATAGATAGATAGATAGATTCTTTTTCAGATTCTTTTCCCTTATATATTATTGCAAGATACTGAGTATAGTTCCTTGTGCTATACAATAGGACCTTGCTGTTTATCTATTTTATATGTAGTAGTGTGTATATGTTAATCCCAAACTCATAATTTATCTCTCCCTACCCACTTTTCCCTTTGGTAACTGTAAGTTTGTTTTCTATGTCTGTTAGTCTGTTTCTGTTTTGTAAATAAGTTCATTTGTATCACTTTTCTTAAGATTCCACATACAGGTAATATCATATGATATTTGTCTTTCTCTTTCTGACTTTTTTCACATCTGCTTTATCCATTCATCTGTTGAGAGACATTTAGGTGGTTTCCATGTCTTGGCTATTGTAAATAGTGCTACAACGAACATTGAGGTGCAAGTGTCTTTGAATTATAATTTTGTCCATATATATACCCAGGAGTGGGATTACTGGATCATACGATAACTCTATTTTTAGTTTTTGTTTGGTTTTGGTTTTGGGTTTTTTTTTGCGGTACGCAGGCCTCTCGCTGTTGTGGCCTCTCCCGTTGTGGAGCACAGGCTCCGGACGCACAGGCTCAGTGGCCATGGCTCACGGGCCCAACCGCGCCGTGGCACGTGGGATCTTCCCGGACCGGGGCACGAACCCGTGTCCCCTGCATCGGAAGGCGGACTCTCAACCACTGTGCCACCAGGGAAGCCCCTATTTTTAGTTTTTTAAGGAACCTGCATACTGTTCTCCATAGTGACTGCATCAATTTACATTTGGAAGGGTAGTGATCCTAAAAGAAGCCACATTTCAACAGAGACATGAAAAAAGTGAGGGACAAACCATGCGGTTGTATAGGATACATGCATTCCAGGCAGAGGCAACAGCCAAGGCAAAGACCTGAGGCTGCAGCATGGTGAGCGTATTCAAGAAACATGAAGGAAGAAGTCAAGTAGTAGTAAATGACACCAGCGCTGTATGGGGTCTTGTAAGGGTCTGGATTTTACCCTGAGTAATATGGGAAGCAATTAATTTGAGGTTACAAACAGGGAGCTGACATGGGAAAGAAAACTGTATGAAACTTGGATTTTATGAGATGTAATGTACCACAGTTTCTGGGAAATATATGCCATTCCTAATAATGCTTAAACAATATTCTGGTATATTTTAAAGAAATTAAGAATTTCTTCTGGAAAAGGAATTACCCATCACCCACTTACCTAACGGGGATCTTGTAAGGAGCCTAACAGTCTTATTGTCTCCAATTAAACATTCATATAAAATATCTCTACCAAGAAGGAGTCTTTGAACTGGCTTTTTCAGAAGCCTCTTCCTTTATGGCAAGTTTGAAATTAAATTTTGCCACATGCTTGTTGTCAATTTGTCTAAGAAGTTGTTTTAATGAAGGAAATCGTGTTTACATTTCTGAAGGATCACTCTGGTTACTGGATAATTCACTGTAGGATTTCCATCTGGGTGTATACCTTCTTCTATTAAAACTGTTTCTTCTGCATATTCCAGGCACTGTTCTCTTAACTGTGCTAGTTCTTGCAAAATCTAAATTTACTTCTCAGGTCCTCTGCCTCTAATACAGTCTACTTAAATTACAAGAAGATAAATGATTACAAAGTATCTGAAATGCCGAACGAAGCCCATTTCTGATACAAACTGACCTTTCGTCAGCAATAAATAAAAAGCTTCCTAAACTCTCCTTTCTTCTGAATTCCCTCTTTAAAATCTAAATTATGTATACATTGAGTCATCAATAGTTTGGAGCCTGCATAACCAAATAAAACTGATTATCCCTTTTCTACTTTAGAAAAAAGGCAAACGACAGGGTTTTTCTTACATGATTTACATCTTCTGACCTAAACACAGCATTAGTATTCATTAAGGGAGTCCCAGTAAATATCAAGGAGAAATTACACTGTCAGCAGAAGTCACTTCTTGTATCATCTGGTAATACTGAGGTGTTTTCAGTTCCAATTTTTAGATTAAATCTTATTAATGGAAAAGGGCAAACTAAAGGTCCTTAGATAAACCAGGGCTCTATAACATTTTGTTTTGTGTTTGTAAATAAAACTTATGAAATTGTCTCCTCATAAATGAGATACTGAAAAGGCAAGTTTTTAAATCATCAAATCAAATCCAGATACATTTTCCCTTTCACCATGATGGGCAAGTACAATATTAGCTATTTTTATGGCTTTCTCTCTTCCCAGGGCTACCAATGGTCCTGGAAACCAGGTTGAGGCAGGTCCCTTGTTGCCATTGTTTGCTGCAACCTTCCCACCAACTTTGTTCATTGAAGAGTAAGTACCTGCGGGAAATATGAATTTATCAGCTAGTTGAGATTTTATTTAGTTATGGAACCCAAAGAACAAATGGGTGAGGGATACGAGGGATGGGTTAGGAAGGAAAGGCAGTAAAGAAGAAGGGAGGAAAAAGAAAGAGAAAGGGACAGAAGGGAACGGTAAAGTTCATTTAAAATTTTTATAAGGAATCAGTATGTGCAAAGTAAATTGCACTCAAAAGATTATTTACTTTGGGGCTTTCCTGGTGGCGCAGTGGTTAAGAATCTGCCTGCCAATGCAGGGGACACAGGTTCGAGCCCTGACCCGGGAAGATCCCACATACCGCGGAGCAACTAAGCCTGTGCACCACGACTACTGGGCCTGCACTCTAGAACCCGCCAGCCACAACTACTGAGCCCATGTGCCACAACTACTGAAGCCCATGTGCCTAGAACCCACGCTCCCCAACAAAAGAAGCCACCGCAATGAGATGCCCGTGCACCGCAACAAAGAGTAGCCCCCGCTCAACACAACTAGAGAAAGCCCACACACAGCAACGAAGACCCAACACAGACAAAAATAAAAAATAAAATAAATAAATTAAAAAAATGATTATTTACTTAAAGATAAAATCACGTGAACGTATTTCAAGTTAGAAATTATTAGTGCCACATTAAGCAACTGGAAAATTAGGGGCTTGCACTGACAGGCAGCACATATACCAAAAATTGAAACTTGGAAATTAGTAATTAATGTCACAGTAGTGATGTATTTTCTTCCAAATGAATTGTACCATTTTTTGCTTAGGGATTTCAAGCTTTCTGCATTTAATGTTACTGCTGGTCTTCATTAACCAACGTTAAATATTTCTAAAATGTTGTATTATACAATATACTGAGTCCCTTTCTGTTACTAAAATTCTAACTAAAGAACATTATAGAAAATGCCTTCACTTTATTGACTGATTTTTATTTGATAACTCTCATTTGATGGTCATTTATTTCACAAAATCACCTTAACTTTGATATAGTCCATTATTCTGAAGATATTATTTTCTTTTTTTTTTTTTTTTTTTGCTATCAATACTCAAAAATCTACAAGTCACTGTGGGTTACAGCCCCTGAATAAGAAGCATGACTTCACATGTGCCATCCTTCCTTGAGTTCAAACCCTCCATAAAAGGTACTGCTGTGGCTTCCAAGAACCCTAATGTTCTCCCTCCACAAAGCCATAATTGTGCATCTTAGGCATTGTAAATCCATGGTGTATAAAGATTGGGGCTGAGTTAGGTGAAAAGGTCGAAGAAAAGATTGTTCTCCCATATACATCAAATGAATGGATTTAAACATACTGTAAGTTTAAATACTTGATACCTTTTTGAGCTAAGTCACTCGGCATACAACAGGTTAATTGAAGCATTTGGAAAGGTTCTAACAGTGCCAGGCTCAGCCTAGCTCAAACACTGAGGCTTTTTGATATTGACTAAAGAGTTAGGAACTAATTATCCATTTTCAAATTTTAAGGTAATTGCGAAGTATAGAGATACTGAAAATAATTGCTTGGTTCATGTGCTGTCAATCACCCTGAGCTTGCTGGAGCTTTAACTGCACAGGTTCTATGTCAAAGTGGGCTGTAAGCCAGTATCTGCAGGAACACTCACTTAATTCCCCTTTGTTATGCTGCAGAAAGTTAAGTGGTAGATTCACTGAACTAAAATAGCATTGATAAACACTGTGGTGCTTTGTGTCCACCTAGAGGGGTGGGATAGGGAGGGTGGGAGGGAGACACATGAGGGAGGAGATATGGGGATATATGTTTATGTATAGCTGATTCACTTTGTTATATAGCAGAAACTAACACACCATTGTAAGGCAATTATACTCCAATAAAGATGTTAAAAAAAATCAATAGGAATCCTGCAGGCATTTCTATTGGACATTTAAGTGAAATTTTAAACGTGACCCAGGGTTTCTTTTTGTTTTATTCACGTTTATTATTTAAATGTTGCATTTGCAGCCTACCTGTGGTTACCCTAGCCTGATTTTTGGCTTGAGAAGTTGTCACTCAGGCAACCTACAGCCCTAGGCCCCCAAATTAGATCACTCTCTCCATTCACAATGACAATTGTTGATCTTGTCTCATAAAATAATGGTGGATTCAAATCTCCCTTTCAGTGCCATCCACTCCCATCTATCTCCAGCTCTTTCCCAGGATAGTTCTCAGAGAATGATAGCAACTACTAACCTCTCTGTAGAAGACAGTTAACGACATATACAAATAACGTGGCTCTGGGAGGCTAGCAACAGTGTTGACTGAATCACCACGGATGTGCTCCTTCTCCCTGCGTCCAGAACACACACACATACACACACACACACAGTCATCACTAGAGTTCATAGCCCTTTACTTCAGAGAAGCAGAAACCCAGGTCTTTGTCTAATTTGTTGAGCTTTGAGAAAATCACTCACTTATCTACACCTTAGTGTTTTTAAAACATTATTTTAAATGTTTGAAAAATTTTTAGTGGGACTTCCCTGGCATCCCAGTGGTTAAGACTCCGTGCTCTCGGGCTTCCCTGGTGGTGCAGTGGTTGAGAGTCTGCCTGCCGATGCAGGGGACACGGGTTCGTGCCCTGGGCTGGGAAGATCCCACATATCGCGGAGCGGCTGGGCCTGTGAGCCATGGCCGCTGAGCCTGCGCGTCCGGAGCCTATGCTCCACAGCGGGAGAGGCCGCAGCAGTGAGAGGCCCGCGTACTGCAAAAAAAAAAAAAAAAAAAAAAAAAGACTCCGTGCTCTCAATGCAGGGGGCCCAGGTTCGATCCCTTGTTGGGGAACTAAGATCCCCCTTACCGCAACTAAGCACGCACACCGCAACTACTGAGCCCATGCGCTCTAGAGCCCGTGCACGGCAAGGAAGACCCAGCGCAGCCAAAAATTAATTAATTATTTTTTAAAAAAGAAAAATAGGGCTTCCGGGGTGGTGCAGTGGTTGAGAGTCCATCTGCCGATGCAGGGGACACGGGTTCGTGCCCCGGTCCGGGAAGATCCCACATGCCGTGGAGCGGCTGGGCCCGTGAGCCATGGCCGTTGAGCCTGTGCGACCAGAGCCTGTGCTCCGCAACGGGAGAGGCCACAACAGTGAGAGGCCCGCATACCGCAAAAAAAAAAAAAAAAAAAAAAGAAAAATGTTTAGGAAATATTTAAGGTATACAAAAGGCATAAAAATAAAATACAATGGACACCTGTGAAATTAACACCTAACTTTAAAAATAGCATAACCATCCAAGTTGAAGTCCCCTGTGCACCCCTCCCAGATAGAGAAGATGACCACAACCCAGGGTCTGTTGTTTATCTTTCACACACATCTCACTATACCATTACTGAGTCCAAGCTCTTACTGCTTACCGCACGACAGGCCAATAAATCAAGAAATGAGCTGTTGGGGCAAGGAATAGTGATTTTATTCTGAAAGCCAGCAGACTGAGAAGATGGTGGACCAGTGTCCCAAAGAACCATCTTCCCTGAGTTAAAATTCAGGCTTCTTTTATACTGAACGGAGAGGGAGTAAAGTCCTGGTTCTGGTGGGAATGTGTTCATTTCTTCTTTCCTGCAGCCATTCACAGGTGGACCTGCTCAGGACGTTTCCTGTCAGCTACACAAAGGTATTTTAGCTTAATACTCATTACATGGGAGGCAGGGGTCTCCGATATGGGCCGTTATGTGTAATTTAAACTTATAGCAGCATCCCTTTAGTAATTGTGGCAAAAGCAATAGAATATAAAGGTTAGGGTAAAAGAAACAGCTCCAATATGTAGTTAGATTTGTTCTTCCCTATTACAATAACCTTCATAGGTGTCTGTGCTATCCAACGTGGAGCGTTTTGTGTATATAAAGGTTATAATATTGCATATATTCTTTGGCAACTTGGCTTTTTCCCTTAAGATTGTATTTATGAGTCATATATTGATATGTGTGGTTGTAACTCATTCTTTTTCACTATTGTACAATACCCCATTTTATTTGAATATATCAAAATTTATCTTTTCATTCTCCATTCAATGGATGTTGAAATTTTTTCCAATATTATGTTCTTACAAATAATGTTGCTATGAAAATTTTTGTATTTATTTCTTTTGCTAAGACAGAGATGCTAAGCCAGGAAGCTGACCACTTGGGGTATGAATCTGTTAGAGTGTACCAAGGGATGTATCTCTCCGGCCCTCAGATTGGCCAGTTCAGCGCCTGGGTTGACCAGAGCCCCTCCCTGGTCCACTCTCTCCATGAGCTGCCTCACCTGTTTATGGCAGTGCATGCAGTGAAATAGGAACCAAAGTCGTCTATTCCCACGCTCATTTGGGACACTGAGAATAGAAATCAGATCTTACTGTTTACAATAACATGATTTTGTTATTTCACTACATTAGCACTACTTTACTTCCCAGGGGTCTTTTGCTCAGGCAATTTAATTGATTGTTCGTGGCAGAATTTTCCCAAAAGACTCATTAACTCTTCAATGGAAAACATCAGCAGACTGTGCCCTAATGTTCTTTGAATCTCTTGCCTCAAAATCCTCACCTTGCTGTTTCCATCATCCTGAACTGTTGTATCATGATCCTTACCCAATCGTAATCAGGCTCCCACAATGAAGTAGCTGCCTTAAAATTCCCATTTCCCAATAAATTCTGATTTTGCCTTTCCCCTTCCCAAATACTGCCAAAGTTATGTGTCAGTGGTAAACAATAAACTAAGCTTTGTCTTATCAACAGGTTGTGTGTGTGACCTTAGAGGAGCTGGTATTTGCATTCAGAGGAATATTTTGCTGTCACATGACATGACAGCAAAAGCTTTGAGAAGCATGGCTTATAGAGTACAACCTAGGTGTGGAATGACTGAATCTCAGGATAAGTGCGTTGTCAACTTCACTATATACTGGCCCATAGTATCAGTTTAAGACTTGTTTTCTCATCTGTAAAATAAAATGTTTGGACAAAATGATGCTTAAATTCTTTTTTGATCTTAAAAATAGTTTCATCTTCTGATTTCCAACAGGAACTCATTCTAAGAACAAAAAACATTACACTGATTTTACACACACACACATATTTGTGTGTGTGTGTGTGTGTGTGTGTATAGCAAAGCCTCGTCTACCTTATCTTGCAAGGTAAGGTATTTTTAAATGACTTTGATTAAGAAAGAAAATAAAACATAGGGAAGAAAAATGACCTACTTAGTGTTTTGTGCTTTTTGTTTCTTTCTTTCCTTTTTTTTTTTTTTTTTTTTTGCAGTACACGGGCCTCTCACTGTTGTGGCCTCTCCCGTTGCGGAGCGCAGGCTCCGGACACAGGCTCAGTGGCCATGGCTCACAGACCCAGCCGCTCCGCCGCATGTGGGATCTTCCCAGACCAGGGCACGAACCCGTGTCCCCTGCATCGGCAGGCGGACTCTCAACCACTGCTCCACCAGAGAAGCCCTACTTAGTGTTTTTTGATGATTTAAGAAGTGGAAAAAAAGAACCAAGCCTCCAAGCCTTCTCCAGAATATCATATAAACACATTTCTTTTCATAAGTTCTATTGATAGGATATCTACAGCAGGAATATCAAATACATGACACGTGTGCCAATGCCTCCCTCTTCCTTGCCTTTGGCAGACATTACAAAGCAATCACAGCACTCATTCCACAGCCCAAAGTCTATTTCAGAATCCTTCTTAACACACCATTCTAGATAGCCAACACCAATAACCTCAGGTTGGTACTCAAGATAATACCTATTGACTCTTCCTTGTTTGTCTCTGCTTCTCCAGTCCAAGCAACCTGGTTTGCTTTCTGCCTTCCCTAATTGCCAGGTCATTCCTTCCCTGGATGCTCTGATGATATTCTTTCCCCATCTAGGATTCCCACTTCTCTCACTTTACTGTCCTCATGGCCATTTTCAAAGTTAAATTCAAGTCAAATCTCTTCCAAGAAAGTTTCGTCTGCAACTCCACATCATGGTAACCTGTCCCACGCATAAACTCTAGTGGAACTTCAGCCTACAGCCATCCCCAGTGATTTGTCATTCTCTACAGCTCTTCAGTGCTTCTGTGCCTTTGCATATGTTTTCCTGAAACCTGGAATCTCTTCTCTCCTTTCTCAGCCAGGCCAATGATCACTTCAAGATTAAGTTCAGATGTCACCTGCTCTTTAAACTCTGAAAGAAAATGCCTCCTTCTTCAACAGTTAGACATTCCTTTTCTTTGGCTCCCAAAGCATCCTTTGCTTTCCTCCATTATAGCAAGTATCCTGTTGTCATGGAGCTGTTTAATTGTCTTTCTTCCCCAAGAGACAGTGAGTCCCTTGAAGGCTGGGATTTGCATTCACATCACCTATCACAGTACCAGGTGCAGGATTAGTAATCAAGAAATGCTTGCTGAGTTGAAATGAAATGAAATAAACTAGATTTACTTCAACTTATAGACCTTGCCCAACTTTCTCAGGAAAATCTCAATTTCAAAAAATTGTACTATTTTATTGAATGTTATTCATTAATATATAACCATGATTTCAGTTTATATAATTCTGTCAGACTTTTCCTATAAATAAATTCACAGATCAGGAGAAAAGTCTTTTCCCAGATCCTATGTCCTCATCTTGGGTTTGAGGGGTATTGTTGCTGAATACCACACTTGCTGCAATTGGGAACATGGCTTGCAGTTGCTTGCCCCTTTCCCTACCTCACCACCAAACTTGGAGCTGATCACAGAGCTAGCAAACAACAGACTCACTGGTTGGCTTTTGATGTACTTACATACAGTCACCTGAAAGGAATGGAGAAAACATGATAACCATCTAATGGGGCTTGTCACTGCACTCAGGAACAATCTCTCAGGTCAGCATAACTGTAAAAGTATAAGGACAGGTAGGAAGGAACCTGACACTTTACCCAGCACATATGCTGGATGCTTGAGAGAACACTAAAGAAAAAAACAGATGAACTCTTTGGAAATGTATTGCCTGGTTGGTTAAGAGTAGAAAGGGGGAGGACTCAGGTGTCTCCTTCAGTAATTGTTTTTTGCAGTTGGGTCATTTTTTATTTATTTATTTATTTATTTTTAAAAAGTAAATATATTTATTTTGGGCTGCATTGGGTCTTCGTTGCTGCGCACAGGCTTTCTCTGATTGTGGCAGGGGTCACTCTTCATTGCAGTGCGCGGGCTTCTCATTGCAGTGGCTTCTCTTGTTGCGGCACACGGGCTCAGTAGTTGTGGCTCGCAGGCTCTAGAGCACAGGCTCAGTAGTTATGGTGCACAGGCTTAGTTGCTCCGTGGCATGTGGGATCTTCCTGGACCAGGGCTCAAACCTGTGTCCCCTGCATTGGCAGGCAGATTCTTAACCACTGCACCACCAGGGAAGCCCCTTGAGTCATTTTTTAAAAGGAAAGTGTATGCGAATTGTGATGAAGATGAAGAGTAGCTGAGAGACAGGACATTTCTACTTCCTGAATTCTATTTTGCAGGCTTTTTTTCAGATATTGAAGTTGGAAAAAGGAAATGATATTAGAATTAAAACATCTTCTCCATTAAGATGATCAGCAGAAAGGGTTCACCTTGACTACAGAGATTTGGTGATTATGTACAACTAGCCCTAAAATGGGAAGGCCAAGACTAATAGGGAATCACCAAACAACTGTCAGACCATGCTCCATCAATCTAATTTCACCATTAGGGTAGCCAAAGCAACTGGATTGATAATATTACGACTCTTTGTTGTCTTGGAAAGAAAATGGCTCACCTCAGTATGCAGCTGATTAATTGCACAGCAATCACATTGCAAATAATGCTTTGGCTGGATTGTATACCTGACAGTTTTTGGACACCAGAGTAATTAGAATTCTAGTCAGGCTTTCTATCACAGAAGTTTAAAGAGACTTAGCCAACACAAAGGATTGAGTTCCTATATATTTGAAATTACACAATTTTCTATTTCCTTGGTCCCTTCCCAAACTCACAATTGCTTTCAATAAAGTTGCCTGTTTAATTGCTTTCTCTGCAACCAGCAAGACTGCTTATTTGAATCTAGAAACTAAAGGTACTGATTACAAATACAGCATTTTAATCACTTATGTATATACAATTTCTGAAGAAGTTATGTACATTTTTTTATCCTGTATCCTTTTGAAAACAGCATAAATATTTGGTTAGATGGTTTACTTTTGAGGTATTAAGCAATTTACCTCAGTTCTATATAAGAGGTCATGAATGAGAATCTGAATAAAGGAAAATCTTAATGCAGCTGTTGGAAAGCAAAATGAAGGAAACAGAAAGTTTAAGAATGCTGTGACTGTTCTTTAAAAGAAAAAGAAAAGCAAAATGACTGGGGGAAGAATTTAGAAGAGTAAATAATTATGAGGAAGAAATAACCAGTGAGCTCCCCAACGTGTAACCCATATTCTGCCTCGTTCTTTCTTTTCTCTTAGAGGAGATGGCCCTCCTCCCTGGCCAGTTCTATGCTTTGGAGCCTTTGAAACCATCTCTGAAACCTTCTTTCCTATAGAAGTCAACTTCTCCCTTTCAACTGGATCTTTCCCATCAACAGTTATACATGCTCAAGATTAGCATATCTTAAAAAAAAATTCTCTTGTTACTCTACAGCATTTAATTCCTCTGCTTCCCTTTAGAGCTAATCTCTTGAAAGAGTTGTCTAAACCCAGTTTCCATTTCTCACCTCCCACTCACTAAAACTAACACCTATAAACTTACTGGTCTCTGATCTCTTTGCCTGCTTTGCTCTTTTGGCCTTTAACAGACCCTGTGATAAATCTCCTCAAGACTGTGCCCTCTACCACATTCTTTTCTTATTCTTTGTTCTCTTCTCAGGCAATTTCTTCCAGGCCTATGCCCTTGACTAACAGTTCTAGACTCTAAGACTCTCAAGGTCATACCTCTCTTCTGAGCTTGCAAACAGTATATCTAACTCCCATTCTGAAACTGACAATTGAACGGCTTCAAGGCATCTTGGTCTCAACCTGTACAAGACTGAACTCGTTATCTGCCCTCAAAACCTAATCTTATTCCAGTGTTCTCCACCTGGAGAACTGCATGGCACTGAACCAGAATCCTTGCTTAACTATTTCTCAAATACGCCCACTGCTGACCGCATCCAGTGCCACTCCCCTAACCCACGTTACCCCTTCTCTTGCAAAGTCTTCTGTTAATGGCGCACTACTAACTGGTCTCCTGACACTCTAACCCTCCTCCAGCACACTCTCCATGTAGCAGCCTGGGTGACATTTTCAAAACCAAAGTCTGATGATGGTAACACCATGATAAACACCATTATTGACTTCCCACAAATCATAAATTGAGGATTGAAAATCTCCTTGTGGACCACAGGGTCCTGCATTTCTGGCTGCTGCCCGCCTTTCAAAGCATCAAATAGGGGACTTCCCTGGTGGTCCAGTGGTTGAGACTTCGCCTTCCAGTGCAGGAGGTGTGGGTTCGATCCCTGAGTGGGGCGCTTAGGTCCCACATTTCTCGCGGCCCAAAAACCAAAACATAAAAAACAGAAGCAATATTGTAATAAATTCAATAAAGACTTTAAAAATGATCCACGTCAAAAAAAACCAAAGCATCAAATAATACCATCCTCTGCCTCATTCTCTAATCTCCAACCTCACTGACACCTTCCTTCATTCCTGGAGTTCAGCAATTTCTTTCTACTGGAGAAACATGGCACACGCCACCCCCTCTGCATGAAATGCTCTCATCCTCTCCTCACCCCCACCTCCAGCCCACGCATCCTTAATGCTTCAGCTAAACCACCGCTTTCTCCCAGAAAATTCTTTGCCACCCCAGTCTAAGTCAGTTTCCTTTGTTCTACATTTTCACAGAAACTCACTCTTCCTTTGAGAATTTAGCTATGCTTATAACTACACATCCACTAGTACATTCATTTGTTCAATGTCTATCCCACCCACCTGCCCATAGGAGCAAGCTCTAGATCTGCTTTTGTTCACCACTCTTTCCAAGGAGCCTAGCAAAATATCCAGCACGTAAAGATCAGTTAATAAATCATGTGTTTAACAAGGAAGTGTTTTAAAAGTATTTCACCATATTTTATGTTTCTGCCATTGAAAGTGTGATCAGGGACTTCCCTGGTGGCTCAGTGGTTGAGAATCCGCCTGCCAATGCAGGGGCACACAGGTTCAAGCCCTGGTCCAGGAAGATCCCACATGCCGCGGAACAACTAAGCCCATGCGCCACAACTACTGAGCCTGCGCTCCAGAGCCCGTGAGCCACAGCTACTGAGTCCGTGCGCCACAACTACTGAAGCCCATGTGCCTAGAGCCCGTGCTCTGCAATAAGAGAAGCCACTGCAATGAGAAGCCCGCTCACCATAACAAAGACCCGCCGCAGCCAAAAATAAATAAATTTATTAAAAACGAAAAAAGTGTGATCAAATATCCCAGAATGGCTGTGGGAGGCCTCACACAACTGCTCTGTGTGAAGGCAGGTGTCACAAATGTTGCATAAATATTCTGGAAGCTGTGAGGGATTACTAAGTCCATTTATTTTGAGGCAAAGGGTTGGAGAATCCATTGAACAATTCCCCAACTGTCACTGTGCTCAGTGAGAGAAATTACTAATGGGAATGTGCTGTGACCATAAACGTGTAGAAGGAATAAAAGCTTGTACTCTTTTTTTGTGTCGAACCCTCTCAATTTATAAAGTAGATGAGGTCCAGAAAGGTAAAAAGACGTGTCCAAGTTCCTATAATGTAGGACCAATAACACCCCTTTATTTGTATCCTTCCATGTACCTAACATTGGGCTCTGTTCTCAGAGGACATATGATAAAGTGTATTAATTAAAAGGAACATGGTAGGTATACAATAAGTAGTACTTATTTAACACACATTTATGCAACATATTCTAATTCTTGGACCTGGATAAGTACTGCAGAACTGAAAACAAGACAGACATGATATCTTCCCTCATGGATCTTACAGTAATTAAAATAATTATAGATTGTGAGAGTTTTGCTATAAAATGTATAAACAAGGCAAGGGGACAGACTAGTGACAGGAGGAAAAAGCAGACTGGCCAGGGAAGACCTCTCTGAGGAATGACATTGGAGTTTAGACATAAAAGATGAGAAGTGGCCAACCCTGTGAAGAGATTGTGGGATAACTTCAGTGGAAAGAGAATTCCAGGTAGAAGCAGTAGCACATGCTAAGGCCCTAGGGGTACAAGAACTTTTCTTCTTGAAGGCAAATAAGAGCAGTGTGGTTGGGAGGTGGTGGCTAGTGGGCACATACTGTGGAATGAGGCTGGGGAGGCTGCTAGGAGGCAAATCACCCAGGGCTTTGAAGCCTATGGCAAAGGAGTTTATACTTCCTTCTAAGAAGTACTCATGGCCATTGAGAGGTCTTCGGTCTGCTAAGTGGAGGCAGAATGGTGGCATGCCCTGATTTTCATTTTTGAAAGACTACTCTAGCTGCTGGGAGAAAAAAAATGATTTTAGACAGGCCATTTAGGAAACTATTGCTGAGGTCCAGGCAAGAGATATTAGTGTCTTGGGTTATTGTGATGACAGTGAAGATGAAGAAGTAAATGCTTATGCAATATGTTTGGGGAGAAGAAAGACAGCAAGAAGTAGAAATGGCAGTGGAAACGATGATCAAGGAGTTAAAGTCTTCAGTGAATGAGTGACCAAGAAGTCAGTAAAAGACAGCTTCAGAAAGGGTTAGTGATGGGCTTCCCTGGTGGCACAGTGGTTGAGAGTCTGCCTGCCGATGCAGGGGACACGATGCAGGAACGGCTGGGCCCGTGAGCCATGGCCGCTGAGCCTGGGCGTCCGAAGCCTGTGCTCCGTAACGGGAGAGGCCACAGCAGTGAGAGACCCACGTACCGCAAAACAAAAAACAAAACAAACAAAAACAGAAAGTGGGTGGTGTAGCTGAACGTCATAAGATAAAAGGAGCTTAGGGCTTTGAATGAGAAAGAAGAAGAAATCATTTAAATATGACCATGAGAAGTAAGGAGCATGCTTACTACCTCTCATGGGGCATGAGAGAGAGAAAAAAAAAACAAGAAAAGAAAACAGCCTCCACTAGAGAGGGTTTCAGAGGAAATTGTGTTAGAAGGGGACAAACTAGGTTTCAGTGAAGGCACGGAGATGAAAGGAATGCTCATCTACAAACAGAGTCTGTTGATCACAGATCAAGAGTTCCAGAGGACACAGTGAGAGAATTTAGAGGAAGAGGAGGGAAGATGGGGGGTTTGAGATCAACAGCATGACATGAGAATACATGTCCTTAGAAAAACAACGGTTGCCTATAGACCCTGGGACTTCTGCAGGGACTGCAGTAAACTGGGACCTGAGGCATGACAAGATGAGAGGCTCATGAGAAAGAGGACAATAAATTCAAGACATGATCCTGAACAAGTGACTTGACAGCATAAAGTTTTCCAGGTGACTTCTCCCTCCTACAACTCATACAATAGTAGGTCTGGGTGATATGGTCACTTGGTACCACCCCTCCATCCTGTAAGGACGGTGACTCCTGTGACTAGGGTCCAGAGGAATACTCTCTCTCAGATAGCTGGAAATGGAGTCTCATAGCTGCCTTTTTCCTTAGACATAATTAATTGGAACATGGGTAGGCACCTGCCCCAATCTGGGCCAATTCAAGTCTATTCCTAGAATCTTTCTATTTATAATAGGGAGTCCTTCACTGAGGATAGAAGTCATTAGATATAAAACATGGCATCTGTGGACAGCTATTTTTTCAATCATGCAGAGACAGCCAGTCCAAATGAGAACTGTTCAACTCTTTCTTGAATGTCATGAGTCAATAAACGTATCTTTATGCCTAAGATAAAGTTGGGTTTCTGGCCCCCAAAACCAAGAGTACTAACTTGAAACCAAAGACTAATAGCTAATGCACGAATTCTGTAACCCTCTGCTATGGACCATAACAAGACATAGTGTTAACAGCCCCATAAAGTTAGCTAGGAAATTTTCTCCACATCAGTGTGAGGGAGCCATAAAAGTGGGAAATACTAATGCTACTGTATTAGCCAGGGTTCTCAAGAGAAACAGAACCAATAGGGAGTGTGTGTGTGTGTGTGTGTGTAGAGAGAGACAGATAGACAGAGAGAGTGAGGGAGAAAATAAAGAGCTGGCTCACACAATTCTGGAGGCTGATAAGTCCAAAAATCTGCGGTCAGCAAACTAAGACCCAGGAGACCCAGCGGCATAGTTCCAGCCTGAAGGCCTGCAGCCTGGAGGCCCAAGAAGAGCCTCTATTTCAGTTTGAATGCAAAGGCGGGAAAAAATGGATGATCCCACTCAAAGACAACCAGGTAAAAGGAATTCTCTCCTATTCAGCGTTTTTATTCTATTCAGGCCTTCAACTGATCAGATGAGGCTCACCCACATTAGGGAGAGTAATCTGCTTTCTCTACCAATTCAAATGTTAATCTCATCCAGAGACACCCTCACAGACACACCCAAAATAATGTTTGACCAGATATCTGCCCAGGCCAGCTGACACATAAAATGAAACTTCACACTACAAAATCTTACACAGCTGCCTTCCAGAGGTATGACTGCTTTGCATTGTGTTGAGGGCTGCAGGATATATTAATACTGCTATTGAGTAGGTCCAGATGCCAGGGAGTTGTGCTTGCCATGGTGACCTTGGACTTACCTCTCAGGTTAGGTAACGTCCTGATGAAGGAATAGCAGAGGTAGGGAAATTGTGTGGAGGAAAGAAAGAAAACACCCTGAACTGACATTGCTCCCTAATTTGAGTGAGGAAACTATTTTAAGTAAGAGGAGTTGTGAACATTTGGAAAACTCTATAAAGCAGCTTGTGTAAGTCCATAAAGCAGCAACCACTTTAGGAAGGTTAATTGGAGGAGACTGTACTCCAGGAGAGCCAAGTTGGTAGGGTGAAAATTTCATAATCTGGGCAGAATACAAAAAAATCACCAGGGTAAGGCTTGAAATGGTATCAAAAAGAGTGGGAGCCTGATTCCAAGGGAAAAACTAGAGCCTAAAGAGAAATCCCTCAGTTTACGCATCTGTAGAATGGTCCAACAATAGTGTGTGACTTATAGGATTATTATGAGGATCAAATAAATCCCACTTTTATGGCTCTCTCACACTGTTGTGTAGGGGATTTGCTAGTTTTTTCTATGAGGGCTGTCACACTATGTCATGCTATAATCAATAGAAGAAGACTACAGAATTTGTGCATTAGCTATTGTTCTTTTGGTTGTGAGGACTGAATAATGCAAGAAACCATTAGCAACTACCTGGCATATCGTAATGGGTTACTTACCTCTGTAGCACTATGCCTATCCCAAACACTGCCTGCTGCCCGTGAACTAAGGGGCAGGGGCACCACAGAAGATGTGAAGGACAAGAGCTATGGCATCAAAGACAAGGGCTGAGGGTCCAAGGACCAAGCCTTTAGGGGAGAATTTTCTGAAATTTCTCGAGTAGTGGCAGCTTTAAGATCCCCATCACAGGGCTTCCCTGGTGGCGCAGTGGTTGAGAGTCCGTCTGCCGATGCAGGCAGGGGACGTGAGTTGGTGCCCCGGTCTGGGAAGATCCCACATGCCGCGGAGCGGCTGGGCCCGTGAGCCATGGCCGCTGAGCCTGCGCGTCTGGAGCCTGTGCTCCGCAACGGGAGAGGCCACAGCAGTGAGAGGCCCGCGTACCGCAAAAAAAAAAAAAAAAGATCCCCATCACAGGGATGTCTTTGCATATTGGGTTTAGGGGGCTTCCCTGGGCCTCATTTTGCTACCGCTTCTTTTTAATGCTCAACATTCTTTCACAGCAATGATCTCATCTGTTCATAGAACATCCCTGGGAAGATTACAGAGAGGAAACCATGGTCTTCATGGTACTGAGTCCTAGAGCAGTTTAGGGACTTACCTGTTGCAGATAAATGATCAAAAGCAAAGTCAAGACCCAAGCCCAGGGACTTAACCCCTGGTCTCATACTCTTTCCACAAAGCCACAGCAGACTGGTTTTGCCCTCTCCTATGCTATAGTTGACATATTAAATATCAAATAAAGTTTCAATGTTCAGTTCAGCTCATGTATTTTTTTTTTATAAGATCTTCGAGTAGAGAATCATGGGCCAAACTCTAGGGTAAAGAGGATAGGGAGACAGAGAAGACATCCAGAGGTGAGATTTTTTTTTTTTTTTTTAAGATGTTGGGGGTAATTAATTTTTGCTGTGTTGGGTCTTCATTTCTGTGAGGGCTTTCTCTAGCTGTGGCAAGCAGGGGCCACTCTTCATCGCGGTGCGTGGGCCTCTCACCATCGCAGCCTCTCTTTTTGCGGAGCACAGGCTCCAGACGCACAGGCTCAGCAGTTGTGGCCCACGGGCCAAGTTGCTCCGCGGCATGTGGGATCCTCCCAGACCAGGGCTTGAACCCGTGTCCCCTGCATTAGCAGGCAGATTCTCAACCACTGCGCCACCAGGGAAGCCCCATCAGCTCATGTATTTTTGAGCACTTACTATATGTTCTTGCTCGATGTTATGGTGAAAATGAAGGGCTGATGTAGCTAATCAGAGGGGCACCAAGTATAACTCCAAAATACCTCTTGAATTGTCCACTTCTGCAGCCCCGGCCACTGCCTCTACTCAGACTCTGCCTCACATACTGTAAGAATCATCTGTTCTCTCTGTCTCCAGCTGCTCCAATCTTCCTACTGTCACTATCATTTATACCCACTTCAAAACTGGTTATTGTCTCCATTGAAAACCTTGACGGTGCCCCAATTACATTGGCAGGGTTCTTAAATCCTGGTTGCACAGTAGAATTACCAGGGCATTAAATGTCCAGGCCCTGTCCCAGATATTCTGACTTTAATTGGTCTGGGGTAGCACCATCATTCTTTTGGTTTTAATTTCCAGGTGCCATTAAAGTCCAGCCAAGGCTGGAAGTCTTTGGCCTACCAAATAAAGCCAAATCCCCTGAGCATTACATCTGAAGCCCTTCACAACTGGGCAGGAACTGATATTTCTTGTCTTATGTCTCCCCTTGTACATTTGTTATTATAATCATATCTTAAAATACCTGTCAATCCTGTTAGACTGTGAGTTTCTCAAGGGCAAAACCCCTGTCATTCACATCTGTATCCTTACTATTCATCATAACACCTTACAAACGGTAGGTGCTTAATGAATGTTGGTTGGATGGATAGATAGTAGTGGATGGGTGGGTGGATAGATGGATAAATTCTGAACTAATCTAATCAGGAATCTATGGGCCCGCACTCCCAGAGCTGAATTATTAGGACTAAGAACTAAGGTTCTTACATCAATGTGCCTCTACTATTTGCTCCAGAAAATTCTTGCCAAGGAAAATAAGAGTGTAAAGGGTGTAAACACTTGTTCCACCAATCCTAAATATTGAACTTAAACTTCGCTTGATCCCAATCAGATCCCCTTATGGAAATTCCACCTACCTTCAATCAGACTTTCAAATGCTATGAATTTCTGCCTCTGACCTCTCTCTTCTTAGATCCTAGACATTATCAAGGGGGTGTTCTCCCTATTTCAGTAAGTGATAAACTCACCTTTGTTTGAGCAATAGGTTATTCTAATGGTCTTTTGGAGGTGCTGAGAATCAACACCTAAGTTCTTTTCCATTCTTACAGTGTGGCTTTGGGTAAGTCAGTTACATTGTCAAATGTTTCTAAATGGAAAATGAATCCAATAATACTTATCACTTGTCTCTCTCACAAAATCATTGGAGAATGGAATGTGCTATAATTTTCTATGGCACTTTCTACCCAAGGATCTCAAAGCATTTTATTTCTGCCAAATGCAAATATATTTCATGATTAGTAGCATTGTTTCTGAAAGTCACAGAGAAAAGAATTTCATAGCTCCAAGTACTGCACTGTCAAACTCAGCATTGTCTAAATGCAATGACTTTATCATACCATTACATAAGACCAAGACAATTGGGGGCTTCCCTGGTGGCGCAGTGGTTAAGAATCCATCTGCCAACGCAGGGGACCCTGGTTCGAGCCCTGGCCCAGGAAGATCCCACATGCCACGGAGCAACTAAGCCCGTGCACCACAACTACTGAGCCTGCGCTCTAGAGCCTGGGCTGTGCAACAAGAGAAGCCACCGCAATGAGAAGCCTGTGCACCACAACAAAGAGTAGCCCCCGCTCACCGCAACTAGAGAAAGCCCTCGCGCAGCAATGAAGCCCCAACGCAGCCAAAAATAAATAAATAAAATTTTAAAAATTAAAAAAAAAGACAATGGGAAGGATTATGAGCAAAAACTTGTTTCTAGTTTCCTAATTAAGAAGTAAAGAATGCCTCTCAACTGCTGATTTCTTGACTTCATTAGAAAATCACACACGGATGGATTCATAATTACTCTTAAATTACAAGCACTTGTTTATTAATGTTACCAAACTGAGGAGCAGTACAGCTGTCTATGATATGTCAATTTCAACAAAAAAAGCTGTGAAGCAAACTGTTACTGTGTTAATTACATTGAACCTTTCACATTTTGGATTCTAAATGATACTAATGCTTTTATAGGCTTGGACTATTCTGTCTTTACCCTTCACAGGGAGAAAAAAAAAAAATCTACCTTAACAAAAGAGCACATAGAAAACAAAAAACAGTTAATATTGTGTTTTCTTTTTAAAGAATCATAAACCCAACTGCATTAGACGCCAGTAAAATCTGATTACAGAACAGAGCAGTATTAGAATTTCTGTGCAACAGAGTGTTGGTTTTGGAAGTGTTCCTTTCCCAGTTCTTGTGGGAAAGGAACAAAGAAATGGTTTAGAGCATTAGCTGATTGTTAGAAAAAGACTCTACTGAATTTCTGTTTATCACTACATATTGAGGTGTGTATAATTCAAAAGGTGCAATTTGGCATTCAAATAAAAATACTGGATTTAATGGACAATATAGAAAAACATAAGAGAAATGTGATGTCTCCTATGAACTTGAGATAATTGCTTTATCCTTACCAAGATTTAGTGAAACTGGATTTATAATCACTAAAGAGTATCTTGCAGAAAATCTGTGGTGTATAGGACCTTTCTAATTTGTACTAATTGACTAAAACACTCATGATGAATTATAAAATTTTGTGAATTGAAGAAATAAAATAACTCTTAAGACTCCAAGGCAATGAATCAAGCCAAGTGTATTCATTGTGACCAGAACGTATCCTAGCAACAAAATAAATTCTTCGTTGATAACAAAGAACAGATAATAGTTAAAGCAAATAACTGCTCATATCTAGGTTTGTATTCTATTTTTGGTTCTGATACTAATTTGTAGCCCTAGTAAGTCACTAACCTACCTTCATGTGTCCAGGTCTCTTTCCATAAAATTAAAGGAGATTTTGGGGGATATTTAGCAAAAATGTAAGGAGCCAGACTAGGTTAAGTAAGATTAATTTAATTCAAATTTGAAGTCAATAAAAAAGGCAGGTAAATGTCAAGGAAAGCTCAAACCTCCCCTTATCCACCAATTCCAGATTTCACAAAACACGGCTTGTTCTTTTGATAGTCTCCAGAGACCAGCCTTTTTTTTTAAATTATAAATTTACTTATTTATTTATTTTATATTTGGCTGCATTAGGTCTTTGTTGCTATGCGTGGGCTTTCTTAGTTGTGGGTTTCCGTGCGCGGACCTCTCATTGTGGTGGCTTCTCTTGTTGCAGAGCACAGGCTCTAGGGCACACAGGCTTCAGTAGTTGTGGCACATGGGCTCAGTAGTTGTGGCTCGCAGGCTTAGCTATTCCGCGGCATGTGGGATCTTCCCCGACCAGCGCTTGAACCTGTGTCTCCTGCGTTGGCAGGCGGATTCTTAACCACTGAGCCACCAGGGAAGCCCGAGACGAGACTTTAAACTCTCATTTTAAAGTATTGTCAAAGCCCAGCCACACAGAGCAATAGTGATTTTTTTTTTCTGTCTTTCCATTAACAATTCTTTATCCCTATTCCCTTCCTTCAGCTTTCACAACAGGATGATTTCTGGAGCAAATTAGGGGCAAGGGAAAACAATCTGGGGCCTCAACTGTCTCCCTCCCAGCTCCTCTCCTCCAAGCATCTGTCCCACTCTGTGTACCACCTTGTTACAAAAAGGGACAAGGTAAGCTAGATCCTGGAAAACTGTCACCACCAATGCCTCATCTGTCCCCCCACCACCACCCATGGATGCCAGTAAAATCCCTACATTTGGAATCCACTCCTGGGCATGCCATAAAAATGTACTATGAGAAAACATGCAGTGAATTTTTCTTCTCTATTAAGGGAATGTTATTAATTCTTTTAAAAAAATAATGTACCTTTGTTCTCCTCTAGGATATTTATTTTTCACTGCGAAAGAATCCAAGCCCAAACATTGCAATGAATCCACAAGAACTCAGCTATTAAAAGCTACACTCATGGGCTTCCCTGGTGGCGCAGTGGTTGAGAGTCCGCCTGCTGATGCAGGGGACACGGGTTCGTGCCCCGGTCCGGGAAGATCCCACATGGCATGGAGCGCCTGGGCCCGTGAACCATGGCTGCTGAGCCTGCGCGTCCGGAGCCTGTGCTCCGCAACGGGAGAGGCCACAACAGTGAGAGGCCTGCGTACCGCAAAAAAAAAAAAAAAAAAAAGAAAAAGCTACACTCACATCTTACCAAAGGTGACTCCTTGGTGGTCATTCTCAGCATTCCTTTCAGCAAATGAAAATGCATCTCAGACAGAAGCAGAGCACTCATTTACAAGTTAACTCCCTTGCGGTTAATATATTGTTGGTAGGATTTAATGCTCTCATTATCTTTCATTATTTACAGCCAATGTATTAATATCCCATGAAATGTTTCCTCTGAAATGATTTTAATCTTCTTATTTAGCTTGTTCTAAACTCAACCATTTTATATAATGAACTTGTTCCCCCTAATTAACTGTTCATGGGGAGCCCACACTACCCTGCCAGGAAGTTATTACTAACATGAAGTGTTCAAATGGCCCTGGTAGGGAGCTGGGATGCTGGTAGGCTCGGCATTCACGGTTCCATCAATTCTTTCATAACCATGAGCTTAGATTCTGAGTAGCAATACTTTCTAACAGATACCTTAAAGCCTGGAGCAATGATTGATTATCTACATGTCCCAAACACAATCCCTTAAGTCATGTCTAGGACTGCAACAGTCAACACTAGAAATGCATTTATTAAATCAAACAGCTCTTACTGATACACCTACCAAGACACTGTCACTGTGCAGGGCACTAGAGATTAAAGGATATAGACTCCACAGTCACAGGGGTACCAGAATCATACAGGCAAGCAGAGGAAATTCCACAGGAAAGCTATTTCTAAAAATATAAGATATGAAAGATATTAAAACTGTGCACACAAAAAAATCATAAAACATTACGAGATTAATTGTCAACTAAGTCAACTAGACAGTTCAGAACACTAAGTGATCACTGTGGGCTAGAATGAGCTGGGAAGGCTTTGCTGTTTTAAAGATGCTGCAGCAAAATCTTGAGGAAAGTACGGGTTGAATGGTTACAGGTGGAGAAGGACATTCTTAGTCATTGCAAGTCACTCTTTTACCGAGTACCTATTATGTGAGTACCAATCAGCTAAGAGCGGTACCTGCACTAACTCGTTTATACTGCAAAACTTACAGTAAGTAATTCTTACAGCTTGATTTTTTTTCAAAAGACAACTAAAGCACAGAGAAGTCACACAGCTAATCTGTAGCAGAGCCATAGTCTGGACGCGCTGTAACTCCTAAATTAGTATTTCCATTCTACTATAATGTATCCCCATTTGGCACTAGGAGGAAACAGAGTGAGAAGGAACTTGAAGACCTGACACTCTAAGTAGATGGGTTTGACTGCACGAAAGGGCCTAAGAAGTTGAACCAAGAAAGATAAGGATACAAAGGTGAACCTGGGAGGGCTCTGGATGGCATGAAGCCTCCTTCTGGGCAGACCCCCAACACATTGTGATGGAATGAGCTCCCCGCAGAGGTCACTCGCCATAAGTTCCCCAGCCAGGAACAGGTGCCACTTGCCTGGGTAACTTTGCATTCATTCCTGTCCTTTCAGCTTCGAAAAACAGTCAGCTTAGACAGTTTCAAGCCACTTGTTCTACAAGACGAAGCCTCAGAATATAACAGCTGGAAGGACCCAGAGAGATGGTCTAAGGCAAGCCCCTTCACGATCTGAGTTCTTTCTCTCCCTAACCTAAGCCTTTCATCACCTGCATCCAAATTTACATCACAGTTGAGAACTAGATACAAGACTCTGCCCTCTGGCTGTGTGATCTCAGACCCAAGACTTAACCTTTCTGTCCCTAAATCTGTCCATGGAATGATCTTTGTATTTGCTGCCCAGACAGCTCATGCATCTCTAAACCCCTCTTCAGATGTTTGATGCCCCAGCCTCCAAAATGTTCTTGGAATGTCACTACTCAGCTGGGAAAACTATATAGAGGAGCTCCCCAAACACTTTGCCTATAAGAACTCTCATCTAATATTTTAAAATGCCAAGAGTTCTCTCCTGTGAGCTTCCCTGGTGGCGCAGTGGTTAAGACTCCCCGTTCCCAATGCAGGGGGCCAGGGTTCGATTCCTGGTCAGGGAACTAGATCCCACATGCATGCTGCAACTAAGGAGCCCGAGAGCCACAACTAAGACCCAGTGCAACCAAATATAAATAAATAAATAATTTATTATTTTATTTAAAGAGTCGTCTCCCACTATGGCAGGTGTTTGTTTTGTACCTGTTGACTGAGAAAATAATGACCAAAACTTCTGCTGATAAAGGCACTTTTTAGAGTGAATTTGCATTTCACTGTTTGGAACAGCATCTACTCAGAGTTGAAAAATAAAATTACCAGTCCATGGGAGCCATTGTATTTATTCAGACTGTGGAAAATACTGATCTTCTAATAGATTTACCTTACTTCGCATTGACACTAAGGTCTTTCCAAAGATATTCAGCCCTCAGATTGCAAACCACTGACCAGAGCTATTTAACTAATTTGGTAATTATTATCCTTAGGAAGTTAACTTTTCCTACAGTTTCCTCATTTTACGGCACAGGATGTTAAATGCCACTGCCAAAGCCACCACACGGAGAGTGTGGTCTGTCTGATGTAGGCACCGTAGATTACAAATATAAAGATCCTTAACTCACCTTCATAGCACAACAGTATTCTGGTAAAGAATCTAGAAAGCAATTGCTTAAAGGGCAGAACTCTTCTTTGGTTGTTTGCTAGTTTTCCCATCCGAAAGGCCTCATTAGGCGCAAGAAACTGAACAGCAGGGTTTAAAAAAAAAAAAAAAAAGAAGCAAAACTGCCTTCCCAAATCCAAGAGTTCAAATGAGATTGCATACAAATTGCTGGGGTCTCTCTTCGCTCAGCCTAGCAGCTATTATTCCTACTTCTATGTGACTTGCATGGCAAACACTGGAACAGAAGACAGAGACAAAGAACCAGGACCAGGAAAGACAATAAAATCGCTGCCTGTGTTTCTTCCGCAATCTACCAGGCTAGTCTCTGCCTTGCAAATTTCTTCCACATGCTGCTGTCCATCATACAGGCAGCTTGTAGAAAATGAAAAAAAAAAAAAAAAAAGCCATCAGTTGTCATAGAAACAATAGCAATTTGTGCCACCTTTGTGCAAGCAGATAGAAAGCTTGCTGCTGCCGTTTGGCCGGTTTCCAAGGACACAGGTTGAGAAACACCGGCCGGCTTAAAAGGGAGCCCCTGAATTTCTACCAAGCCAGCAAACGGATACTCTTAAAGAGGGCTATCACATACTTGCCTGGGATTGAAGGTTAATTAAAATACAGTCCTGGATGTGGGAACAGTTTAAGAAAGACACATTCCTCGACCCCAAATTCCCCTGTGTGAGGTCTAACAAGGCGATTGTAACCTTGCACACTGGGGTCGTGCTGTGGGGGAGCAGCGGGGAGCAGGGTGTTCAGCCCTCAGTCTGATGGGATCTGTTTTCATCAGAGAAAGATGTAATCATCTCTAAGAGACTCTAATTAAGCCGGTGATTAAAGTTAGCTTTGGGAGAGGAAATATCCCAGGGGTGAGGCCGGGATGCCAGGCATCATGCTGACAGCGCACAGCCAGGTGGCTGTGGCCTTCTCTCAATTTAGGGCCTCTTTAAGACGGCTGCAGAATGGCTCCCCTTGTAAATCAGCAGGCTGGCATGAAAGAGTCCCCCCCAGCCTCTCACAGTACATTCCAAAGGGCCAGCCGGCCCTGGGGCTCTCCCAGCCCAGGAAGTGTCTGTCAGAGAGGTGTGACACAGTGACCTTAAATATAAAACTCATGTAAAACTGCGGGTCCCATGGGCTGGTGGAAGAGAAAAAAATCCTGTTAGCAGAGCTTCTAGAAGTCTCTCTCTCACTCTTCATGCTGTTTCTACTTGTCAGTATGGAGAGAGTATCTAAGGGCTGTAGACACAATCAGGGAGAGGCAGGGTTGGAGCTGTAGAGCTCGGTGGTGAAACAAGATGAGCAGAGGGTCTGTGACAGACAGGAGGTCAAATCCAAGGGACGGTCAGAAGAAAGCAGAGAGCGGAGGCAGAGGCGTCAGGAATCACAAGGAGTGTGCGCAGTGGGTAGGAGAGGGCCAAAGGTTTCCACAGGCTGGGAATATGCAGACTCCCAGAGTAGACTAGACCGTCCATTTGAGGCTTGATTTTGAGACATGCACCCAAAACATCCAAATGCACCCAGATGTTTTTCATGTGCCCATGCTCTGACAAGAATGAGTTACACACGAGATCAGCTGGATTAGGTTTAGCTGCATGAGACAGAAAATCAAAAAGAGCCCTGGCAAAAGCCAGAGGTTGGCAGACGAGGGCTGCTAAGGTGGCTTTATGGCAGTCAGAGACTCAGGCTCCTTTTAGCTTTCCATTCCGTCTCTAGGCCGTGGGCCTCGGCCTCATGCCCCATAGTGGCTGTTATAGCTGCAGGCCTCACAAGCACATTCCAAACAGCTGGACAGATGAGGAAGGGTACCCTCTTCCCCTTCTACAAAGGCTTGCCAGAAGTATCAACCAACACGTTTGCATAAAACGCCCTGGTCAGAATCTACTCATATGGTCACACCTAGTTGCAAGGTACATATATGGAAAATGTGGTCTTTCGGTTGGATTCATTGCAACTCTGAATAAATTACTAAGTAAAAGGGGAAATAGATACTTTTAGGTACCTTGAAGTCTCTGCCAGTCAGGGTATTCTTTTTGGATTCTCTGATCATCTCTTTCGACTGTGTCAGTTATGGTCACAAAAAAGAAAACT
Source organism: Pseudorca crassidens (assembly GCF_039906515.1). Classification (NCBI taxonomy): domain Eukaryota; kingdom Metazoa; phylum Chordata; class Mammalia; order Artiodactyla; family Delphinidae; genus Pseudorca; species Pseudorca crassidens. Next base: position 89,069,755 of record NC_090297.1, on the reverse strand, counting down.
GTTCCTCTGCTCCCTACTCACCAAATGTGTGTGTGTGTGTGTGTGTGTGTGTGTGTGTGTGTGTGTGTGTGTGTGTGTGTTGGGGGAGTGGGAAGTCCCACAGCAAGCAATTATACAACTCTCCAGACACCAGCTGTGTGTCCCACCCTTTAATTCTGACACGAACAGGCAGAGTCAGTGCAGACCCCACAGGTTAAGGGCTCAGTCCCATAAGACTGCACCCCCGAACCCCGCCAGGACTTCAGACACCAATTGCAAATCCGGGCCTCCCACACTTCTGACCAACAGGCTATAAATTAGGGGTTCCCACAACCCCCTCCTTGTGTTCAGTAATTTGCCAGAACAGCTCACAGAACTCAGGGAAACGCCTTACATACTATTACCAGTTTATTATAAAGGCTATAACTCAGGAGCCGTCAAATGGAAGAGCTACATAGGGCACGGTATGTGGCAAGGGGCACAGAGCTTCCACGCCCTGTCCAGACACACTATGCTTCCAGCATCTCGATGTGTTCACCAGCTTGGAAGCTCTCTGAACCCCTTCTTTTGGGTTTCTATGGAGGGTCCATTACACAGACAGGGCTGATTTAATCACTGGTGATTGAATTCAATCTCCAGCCCCTCTCTTCTCCCTAGAGGTGGGGAGGGGGAGAGCTGAAGTTTCTAACCCTCCAATCACAGGCTGGTTCTCCTGGCAACCAGCCCCCTATCCTGAAGCGCTCTAGGGGCTTCCAGTTACCAGTCACCTCATTAACATACGAAAAGACGCTTTCACACTCTGGAAATTCCAAGTGTTTTAGGAGCTCTTGTGTCAGGAACCAGGGACTGAGACCAGTCATAACCAAAAAGGTTCCTATGCCCCTATCACTCAGGAATTACAAGGGTTTTAGATGCTCTGTGTCAGGAACAGGGGTCAGAGACCAAACGTATATTTCTTATTATGTTTCCATCACACACTCTGCAGCAAGAAATTCTTTGTTCAGCAGTTTGTCCCCAGAGTAGAGCACGTCTTCCTCAAAGTTGGCAGGTAGTGCTGGAATTATGGAGCCAGTGGGAGGGAAGACATCTTAGGAGCTCCCATCTACGAGAAGAAATTCTGGAAGGTAAAGCCCCAGCGATGAGTCATCACCACCCAGAGACTGAGCTGTATAGCCCTGTTGTGACCCTGGCTCCAACTACTCGGGGCTTCCGCTAAAGCACAGTCAGGCTTGGCTCCCGTGATAGCCAGGGAGACCACGGTTGTAATCACAGCTTCACAAGCAATGGGATTCAGTCACTGAGTCTCTGCAAACACTGTCAAGCCTCCCTGCCTCTGAAGATGCTTCTAGTCCTGCAAGTGAAACAATATGTAAATTACAGATTAAAAGACAGTGTGATAAGTGTGATGCTAGGTGTTGCAGGTGCTATGGGAGATTCATCTAAATCGTATGGGAGTCAGAGGAAAGCTTCTCCTGAGATGCAATCCTGCTGAGCTTGAAAGACAAGTAGAAGTTAGACTAATTGAAAAAACTGGAAAAGTATTTCATGCAGGGGAGCAGCACATTCACAGATATAGATATGAAATGGGACATGTTCAAGAGAAATCCTCTGAATGGAGTATATGGTAAAAATGGATGGCTGGAGACCGAATCTTGAGTGATAACAACAATTAAAACATATAATGCTTATAACGTGCCGGAGTCTGTTACAAACGCTTTAGGTATAACTCATTTAATCCTCATGACACCTCTATGAATAAATATCTTATCCCCATTTTACAGATAAGGAAACTGAGTCCCAGAGAGCAAGGGCACACAGATAATATGTGACAGAGGCAGTATCTGAAGGCAGGCAGTCTGACTGTAATGTCTATGCTTTTCACTGCCATACTGCAGTCTGGTGAGGGGCTTCCACATCTTGACCTTTGAACTTTTTCCAAAGGCAATGACGAAGCTTTGAAGAGTTTTAAGCCAGATGGTGACAGGATCCCATGTTTGTCTTTAGAAAGTCACTCTAGAGGTTGTGTAAAGAAGGTTGGAGGGGATAATGTCGGAACGAGGGGCCAAACCTAGTCCAACACTCAGGAGCAGTATTCTGGTCCCAGGATATCTGGGCATGAGACCGATGAGAGAGGTTGACCAAAAAATTCCTGAAGGTCCATGGGTCCCGAGCAGGGGAAGGTGTCAGGAGCTCCGGCCCGGCGGAAGACGAGACCAGGACTCAGTTACCAGATCAGAGTTATAAGCAGAGAGTGGACACAAAGCAGGAGGCAAGAACCTAGTTCTGAGAAGTGGGTCTCAGGACCTCAACAGAGGTTGACTTTGCGCGGGAAAGATGTCCTTAGGATTTCAGGCCAGGCAGAGGCTCGGCACCTTGGCTGCGCTGCGGGAGAAAATGGTCAAGGAGTGTGTTACCCCGAGTCCCCAGCACAGTCCTAGACCTAAGCCAGCCCACCTGCCAAACCTAGACGCTTGCACCACAGGGCCTGGGACACTTGAAACACAATGGTTTAAGCAGATTCTAAAAGCAATCTGAATGAGACCACTGGGAACATTCAAAGCTCTGAGCCTAAGGTGCTCAATGCCAGCAAATAAATTTCGGAAGTTGTCGTGCCATCTCAGGTCTGGCCAGAGAAGCGTCATCTGGCTTTTCTCTCCAGGCCCAGTCAGTCCATGGGCGCTGTGTCTTCACCTCAAAAGGAGCAAGCAGAACCCAGGCATAGAGCCGGTAGTACGTCAGGCAGGGACAGGAACTGAGAATGGACCAGCCAGGGTATCCAGAGATTGTGACAGTTAAGGAGAAGGCATGACACAGCACAAGCCATCTAGGTCTTTAGCAAGCAGCACAATCTCCTGATTCCAGGGAGGAGGTTTAAAATTCATGACACTTGTTAAAGAACGATAAGGGAGACTTTATTCAAGGGGGGCCATTGCGATAAGCATGGGGACCACTGCAATGGGGATTCACAGTGAGAGAGAAAGATTGGCTCAACTCCAAATACGACAAAGAAAAGTGGGAATTTACAGCCAAGGGGCAGGGTGGGGTCAGTGGATAGAAAATTACTAAGAGGAAACATCAGGGGTAAGGGAAGATTCTGGCTAAACCTAGCCACCAGGACTCTCACTGAAGGCAAGGAGGGTGGCCAGACCCCACCAGTGGGATATTGGAGGATGAGAACTTACTTAGATATTGAGGGTGATCGGATATCAAGTGTAGGTTAAACTGACTTAGGATTCTTGCTAAAATTGGGCAATGAAGAGACAAATAGGGAAGTCCAAAAGTCGAGGCCTAAAAGGGCTCAAAGGAGACTGATTAGAGTTTGGTCAAGGAGAGAATCTTTGTCAGGGACTGGCAAAACCCAAAAAACAAATAAACCCCAAAAAACTCAATTATATCATAATGACAAATCAAGAACAGTCCATGCATCTTCTATATTTTCTTTCTTATTTTTTTAAAGTGAAGATAATAACCGTGCAGTTGAACACCATCATTTAAGTCTATATTTACTGCAAACTGGAGCCCACCTGGCCCTAAGAAGCAAAACTTCATATGAGTTCATTGCATGAAATCTGTCATCACAGAGCCATGCTTTAAATGATTTTACCCTTCCTTTTCCTATCCTTTCCCCACTCATAGGGAGCAGTGGGGCATCTTCCGTTTGAATTTGTTGTTCAGAATAGATTTTGAGTACCTCAGGGTAAACTGAGAAATGGTGCCCAGGTAATATTCTTAAAATTAGAAAATATGTCTGTCTTACATCCATAGGCATTTTTTCCTAGTACAGATCCCTACACGATCTCCTTCCCTGCCCCCCCCCCCCAGAAGTAGGAGATGCCTTGAACATTTAAAAACTAATGAAGCAAAGACATGGGAGAAACTTAGATGCATATTACTAAGTAAAAGAAGCCAATCTGAAAAGGCTACATACTGCATGATTCCAACTATATGACATTCTGGAAAAGGTGGAACTATGGACGTTAATAAAAAATCAGTGGTTACCAAGGATGGAGAAGGAGGGAGATGAATAGGCAGCACACAGAGGATTTTTAGGGCAGTGAAACTACTCTGTATGATACTATAATAGCAGATTACATGTCATTATACTTTCGTCAAGACTCATAGAATGTACAACGCCAAGAGTGAATTCTAAGATAAACTATGGACTTTGGGTGATGATGATGTGTCGTTGTGGGTTCATCCCTGATAAAAATGCACCACTCTCGTGAGTGATGCTCGTAATGGGGAGGCTATGCATGTGCGGGGGGCAGAGAGTGTATGGGAGAAATTTCTGTACCTTCCTCTCAATTTTGTTGTAAACCTAAAACTGCTTTTTAAAAATTGTCTTATTGGGCTTCCCTGGTGGCGCAGTGGTTGAGAGTCCGCGTGCCGATGAAGGGGTACACGGGTTCGTGCCCCGGTCCGGGAAAATCCCACATGCCGCGGAGCGGCTGGGCCCGTGAGCCATGGCCGCTGAGCCTGCACGTCCGGAGCCTGTGCACTGCAATGGGAGACCCCACAACAGTGAGAGGTCCGCATCCAAAAAAAAAAAAAAAATTGTCTTATTAAAAAAAAACAAAAACCTAATGAAGCCTCATTACTTTGAATTATACTATTTTGGAAAATGCCATCTTTTTAATTTGTGTTGGGATGAAATTTACAGAAAGCGATTGCAGAAAAGTTTCTAAACCGCCTAATAGCACAAACACCATAATCAGGCCCCTGACATGTTACTTCGTTTCTGGAGATAAATATTTCTCTTTTGGGGATAGCTAACACAAAGGCAAGAGCCATCCTGTGCCCACCACCTGATGTGAGTGTAAAGGACCAATATGCAAAGGTGCCGGGGGAGCGAAAAGGAAGAGTGGGGAGACTTTGTCGATCTTACCCCCATCCCGCTCCCCCCTCCCCACAGTATTCAGGGCTGTGTTTAGTGCTGGTCCCACCGCGCCTCTCTCGCTGCAAAACCCCGCGGTGCGGAAACTCGAGCTGTGAGCGGCACAACAATGAGGACTCCAGGACCTGGAGGACAGGAAAAAGAGGCAGGCAGGGACACAAATGCAATGCTTGAGATCAAAAGGTGATCGCGGACTAAAGGTGGCGGGTCTGAATGAGGAAGTGGCATGTGGCGGGTAGGGGCATTCCCTGCTCACACTTGGCCGTGAACCCTGCAAAGGGCTGCAGAACAATGAGGAACCGAGATGGCTGGTGCAAAAGGCAAATCTAACGCCTTTGAGGCCGGGAGCTTGTTGGCGCTAAAACCTGACGTATGGAAAAAAAAAAAAAAAAAAAAAAAAAAAAAAAAAAAAAAGAAGGAGCAAAGAGCAAAGGAAAGTCGGAAGTCTCATGTATATCAAAGAAAAGGGCTCGAAGAAATGCTGCAAAAAAATACTTCAGCTCAGGAAGCTTCCGGAATTTGGGACGCTGACGTAGCCGCCGCCGCTGCCCTCTGCAGCTGTGACTCTGAGCGTTGTCTTCTCTTTAACTGCCACTTTGATATCACAGTCTTTTGAAGTCTTTTTTTTTTTTTTTCGTATATTTGTCATTTACTTCTGCATCAGAAAGAAGTTACCGTTCCAGTGTTTACCCTCTCGCTGGGATCTGCTAGGAGCGGGGCAAAGGCAGGTCCGTCGGCGCCCTCTCCTGGTGCTACTGCGAAGCTGCAGCAGGTGGAGCTAAGGAGAGAGGGCTTGCGTTTTACCATGTCTGGGGCAGCAAATTTTTATTAAAGTTTACCCCGTATCTGTGGTTTTCAAACTTAAGCGATCACCAGAAACGCCAGACGGGATCGTTAAAACAAGATTTCTAGGTCCCGCCCCCAGAGTTTCTGATTCAGTAAATTTGGAGTGCAGCACAATTTGCAGTTCTAGCAAGTTCCCAGGTGAAGCACAATTTGCATTTCTAGCAAGTTCCCAGGTGATACTGATTAAGGGAGCACAGTCCCAGAACCACTACCACCTGCACAAGGGACTGGGCGAGGTAGGAAGGCACGTGAGAAAAATCAGTGGACCTTATCCTAAAGCAGGGAGGGCTCTGTATAAACTGAAGAAGCTTTCAACTTGCCAGGGTGTGATTCGCGGTAGTAAATGGTGCCACCTGAATGAGAACTAAGGTCTCAGCCCCCCCCAGCCTGTGCTCTCCCCCTTGCAATGTGCCGAACCTCAAGTACCCTGACCGTGACCTTGATGTGTAGTAACATCTATAACTGCCACCTAGGGGAAAAAACACACTTCGAATGTTGCTGAGGCAGGAGAATTTACCCCGCGGTCACACACCCGCCGCCTCCTGAATGCTTTCCCCAGCAAAACCCACCCGTCTTCTGAAGCTCTGTGGCACCAAAGCGCAGTGGGGCTGTGAATGTGGTACCTTTTCTCCCTGCACCCTGGTGTGTGGGAGTAGGTGAGAGAAAGCCAAGACTTTGTTGTTGCTGCTTTCAGCCATCTTGTGGCTCCGGGTTGCCCCAGGATAGGTTTTTAGTAGAGCTCTGCATCACACCTCCTGTTTCCCCTTTCTTCTCATTTGATGCTTTTTTTTTTTTTTTTTTTTTGCGGTACACGGGCCTCTCACCATTGCGGCCCCTCCCGTTGCAGAGCACAGGCTCCGGACGCGCAGGCTCAGCGGCCATGGCCCACGGGCCCAGCCACTCCGCGGCACACGGGACCCTCCCGGATCGGGACTCAAACCCGTGTCCCCTGCATCGGCAGACGGACTCCCAACCACTGCGCCACCAGGGAAGCCCTCATTTGATGCTTTAAGTGCTCTGAATAATTACCGTTTCTCCTCTCTCCGCATGGAACATCTGGGCCTGTGGGCCTTCTACCTAGAATGTCCTCTCCTCGCCTTCTCTTCCTACCACCACCTTGTCTGAGGAACCCCTGTCATTCCATGAGGACTCAAGGTCGATTTTATCTTTGGACAACCTCCCTTCACACCCCCCTCCCCAAGACTGAGTAGGAACCCGTACTGCGGTGTTCCCACTGCCCTCCACACTCTCATGGCAATTGCACGGTCACCGGGCCGGTCCCACTAGACTCCTTGGGGGAAGGACTATGCCTTTTTCATCTTGGCACCTTCGGATCTAGCACAGTGCCTAGAGTATAATGGGTGCTCAGTACACACACTAGGAAGAATGAACACAGGGAGGTAGGATGGAGAATTTCTACATCATGAACCCATGTAAACTGAAAAGGAGCAAAAGTAGGTGAGCCCAAAGAGCATTTGAAGGCCATGAAGCACCACCATTCTCAATACCCAGGCCATGCAAGAAAAGCCACACTTCCTGGAAGAGACAGACACGGGCCTGCGAGGTAGAACCCCGGCAATCCCAGAACAAATCATAAACTCAGAAGTGTCATGGTTGGGAGGGATCTTGGACATTTCAGAAGACACAGAAAGATGCATGAATCGTCCCTGGTCCCAAGGTTTTTAGCAAATGCAAGTAGTACCCAGGCCTCTGGACTTGTTATCTGATGTTTTCATCACACATTATGACACAGAGATTGGATAAGCCCAGTGATGAAAAGGTGGGGCAGAAAATAGTAAGAGGGCCTCCGGACAACAGTGCCAGCTCTGGCAGCCACAGAGGTACTATGCTCAGATCTTGCTTCAAAAAAATAACTTACCAGCAGCTGCAAGGATTGCCCTGAGCTGACGCCTTACAGCTGTTAGCACCTCCGGGTTTCATGCAGGCTTTTTCATGCTCATTCCTAGAGGCTCGCAGCCAGTGACTCAACATGGAAGGGAGACTGGGACATAGTCATTTCTGCCTAACATGGGACTGCTCTGAGGGCGACATTTACTTAAGAACTCCCAAATGGATTGGCCGATACAGTCATGTCTGTACAGCAATCTGGCACTTTAACTGCCAAGCCAGCTTTTCTCCCTTTTATCTCTCACAGGCATCACCCCTCACTAAACCTCTTGTACTCCTAACTCTGTAACTGAGCAGGATGCTACGGGGCTTTCCTGGGGCAGACCCTGCCCCCATATCCTCTGCTGAAGCTCCCCTCTGAAGTACCCAGATAATAGCATCTCATGCGTATTTCCTGAATTTTTCAGATGCTAAAAACCACCACCAAAAGGAAGAAATTGACTACTTGATGATCATGAGTACGTAGCCCCCAGAATTTTGGGCGCCTAAGGATTGGTAATGTTGACTGCCCTGTTACCTCACCATCAACCAATCAGAGACTTGTGCAGGAGCTGATCACTTACACTGTGACCCCGTCCCTCACTTTGCCTTTAAAAATGCTTTGCTGAAACCCTTCGGGGAGTTGGGGTTTTTTGGGCACGAGCCACCCATCTCCTGGCAGGGCCCTGCAATAAACGTTTCTCTGCTCCAAACTCCAATGTTTGTTTGTTTAGCCTCACTGTGCGTCGGGCACATGAACTTGCATTTGGTCACAACTCCACATTATCATCTACTTCCCAGAGGACCTAGTACATCAGCCAAAGCCAGATGGGGTCTCCAGAGGCAACAGTAGGAAACACAAAGGAAAGGGGGTCACTTGCAGCTGACCAAGTGCACCAAACCCAAGGTCCCATTGGTGATCTTGATCTCAGGTGACCTCGGCCTGCAGTGGCTTGAAGCAGGATCTCACTTCACTGACTAGAGCTTGAAGTCAGGCCGAGGCAGTGAGAGCACTGAATCCTAGCCACTAGACCACCAGGGACCAGTGGTCAGTGACAAGGCTCTGGCTTGTCTGCTCTGTAGAAATAAATTTCAACAAAGAGACGAAAAGTAGTGAAACAAGTAAAACGTTTATTAGGAGGAAAAACTATGTGTGAATGGACACACGGGCGGGCTCAGAGAGAGAGAGTTACACCTTCGTGGTAGTTTAAGTCACTTATATGGAGCATTTCTTCCGGGTTTCCTCTGGCTACTTATCTTGCACTGCCTGGCTCTGAGTCCATATTTGGTATAACTCAGGGTCCCCTTCCCCGCCCCCCCGCACCCCCATGTGCACATGCGTCTCTTAGCCAAGATGTATTCTAGTGCAGAGGCCTATGAGAAGATTGACACCACCTACCATGGGGTGGTACCCCCTCCCTTTTTGGCCCCCGAGGAGTCTTTCTGTGCCTGTGTAGTCCGGAATGTCTTGACCTCGAGAATGAGAAATACGTGGTCTGTTTATCTCTTATCTGGGCAGAACTCAGCTGCTCCCTGCCCCGCCTTTATCTTATCTTGGAGTATCTGCCCACAGGGAACCTGTTCCAGCTGCTCAGCCTGGGGCTTCCTTGAAGATAACAGAAACTGGTAAGTGTGCCTTCCATATTATTAAAGATCCTCAACATTTCATGTTTTAAGGCAAGTTCCCTTAGCTCCAAACTTCATGCTACAGCCAGTCACACAAAATCATATCCTTGACGCCCAGGGAAGACTCCCAGTGCATTAAGTGAAAAACACCAGCCTTCCATCTCACAAGCATAACCTTGGCCTGCATATCCTTTTCTAGCTCATTGCCAGCACCAGAGCTCTGCCCCTTTCGTTGAAATGTCCTCAAAAAGGCAAGGAGAGGGCTTCCCTGGTGGCGCAGTGGTTGAGAGTCCACCTGCCAATGCAGGGGACACGGGTTCGTGCCCTGGTCCGGGAAGATCCCCCATGCCGCAGAGCGGCTGGGCCCATGAGCCATGGCCGCTGAGCCTGCGCGTCCGGAGCCTGTGCTCCGCAATGGGAGACGCCACAACAGTGAGAGGCCCGCGTACCGCAAGCAAAAAAAAAAAAAAAGGCAAGAGAATTTAAAGAATTACCTATGCCTATAATCTCAGATCTTCTCAAATCTACATCTTCTGACATCCTAGAACCTTTTGGTTAAAAAGCCCAAGGAGAGGTGGGGAGAAAGAAACTAAAATTAGGAGTCTTATCTCATCAGATCCCTCCCAAATATTTCTCTAACCTATCCACTAGCTGTCCATCCTTGATGCCGGAGATACAGGAGAGAAGCCAAATGTACCTCAAGCATATCTTCCCATCAGCTCCAACCTCGAAGGCCTGAAAGCCTTCAAGGTATCAAAGGAAGAGAGAGAGAGATCCACCTCCAGTTGAGAACATAGAAGGGTTAGAGGAATTCATCTCACTGAAAGGAGCTGCCCTTTGGGTGTTAATGTTAAAAGTAACCACACAAATCAGCCACACTTTGTACTTGATAGATTTCTTTAGCCCAGCATTCAATATTGCCAAGTAATTCTAATCGAGCTTCTCTAGCCAGCCCAAACTCCAGAAGCACTCCTATCATAAAATATGTCACCACCCACCCTTGTACTGTTGATTGCATCCCCAGAAGATCAACCTAAGTATACCTTTAAAACACTGCCTTCTCACGTACATACAATGGAATATTACTTAGCCATAAAAAGAAACGAAATTGAGTTATTTGCAGTGAGGTGGATGGACCTAGAGACTGCCATACAGAGTGAAGTAAGTCAGAAAGAGAAAAACAAATACCATATACTAACACATATATATGGACTCTAAAAAAAAAAAAAAAAAAAGGTTCTGAAGAACCTAGGAGCAAGACAGGAGTAAAGACGTAGACATAGAGCATGGACTTGAGGACACAGGGAGGGGGAAGGGTAAGCTGGGACGAAGAGAGAGAGTGGCATGGACATATATACACTACCAAATGTAAAATAGACAGCTAGTGGGAAGCAGCCGCATAGCACAGGGAGATCAGCTCGGTGCTTTGTGTCCACCTAGAGGGGTGGGATAGGGAGGGTGGGAGGGAGACGCAAGAGGGAGGAGATATGGAGATATATGTATATGTACAGTTGATTCACTTTGTTATACAGCAGAAACTAACACACCATTATAAAGCAATTATACTCCAATAAAGATGTTTTAAAAAAATAAGATAAAACACATATATTAAAATAAAAACTTTATTTTCAAATCATGAAAAAAACAAAACAAAACACTGCCTTCTGCCACAATCATTATTTCTTGTTCCATCTGGCTTCCAAGATACATTTCCTGGTCAGCATAGACCTAGGAACATGTACTGAACTACATAGTACTACATTGTAACTCTATTTTAGCTCCTACTGTCAAAGAGAGTTGAGAATTAGGTTCATTTTCTTTGCCTCTAGGCTCATACAGAGCCCTAGGAACCAGAGGGTGGCTAAGAGGGCAGCAGCTTTATCTACCACCTTTAATCAGGGCCATGCTTAAGCCTTCCCAACAGATGAGAATCTGTGTTTAAAAGTAAATCTCCATCATCAAAAAATCTACAAACAATAAATGCTGGAGAGGGTGTGGAGAAAAGGGAACACTCTTGCACTGCTGGTGGGAATGTGAATTGATACAGCCACTGTGGAGAACAGTATGGAAGTTCCTTAAAAAACTAGAAATAGAACTACCATATGACCCAGCAATCCCACTACTGGGCATATTCCCTGAGAAAACCATAATTCAAAAAGACTCATGTACCAAAATGTTCATTGCAGCTCTATTTACAATAGCCCGGAGAGGGAAACAACCTAAGTGTCCATCATCGGATGAATGGATAAAGAAGATGTGGCACATATATACAATGGAATATTACTCAGCCATAAAAAGAAACGAAATTGAGCTATTTGTAATGAGGTGGGTGGACCTAGAATCTGTCATACAGAGTGAAGTAAGTCAGAAAGAGAGAGACAAATACCGTATGCTAACACATATATATGGAATTTAAGAAAAAATAATGTCATGAAGAACCTAGGGGTAAGACAGGAATAAAGACGCAGACCTACTAGAGAATGGACTTGAGGATATGGGGAGGGGTAGGGTAAGCTGTGACAAAGCAAGAGAGTGGCATGGACATATATACACTACCAAACGTAAGGTAGATAGCTAGTAGGAAGCAGCCGCATAGCACAGGGAGATAAGCTTGGTGCTTTGTGACCGTCTGGAGGGGTGGGATAGGAAGGGTGGGAGGGAGGGAGACACAAGAGGGAAGAGATATGGGAACATATGTATATGTATAACTGATTCATTTTGTTATGAAGCAGAAACTAACACACCATTGTAAAGCAATTATACTCCAATAAAGATGTTAAAAAAAAAAAAGTAAATCTCAAGATGCTGAATGAATAGAAGAGGTCATTTCATTAAGTATATGGTGAATAATGGACAATTCTGCACATAAAGGACACTGCCACTGGCTGTGCTACCTGTAGAAACACAGCCTGCACAAAAGTGCTGCACTTAGAAGCATGATCTCATTGGTACACATTGTGAGGAGATAAGTACGTAATGGGCCAGGAGTTACAGAACGTTTCCCAGTTTGATAAATGAGTCAGATCGACTTTCTGAAGTCCTCTGGGAACATGCGTAAAAACCTGGGAAAAGGACCATCCTTCTCTGAGCAACTATGATCAACTCTCAGGGTATTTCCTGGGAATTCATAGACAGTGAGGCCACTCGCTGAGCTGATTGTGCGTGTCATGCCATTAACCCCAAACTGGACACTCATTTCCAGGAAATTACTGCACTTGAATCATTGTCTCTATAATAAGCATAAAAGAAGAGGGCATAACAATTTCCTCCAGAAGAAGCCTTTTTGCCTAGTTCTAGAGAATCATTTGCTGGGCATCAGCCTGGAATAATTCGTCCAGTCCTCGTGACTCTTCTTAGAAGAGGTTAATGATTCGTTACCAGATGCACTGGAAGAAATAGAACCTCATGAGTATTCCTGTGGCAATTGACAAAACTGAACTGGAATCCCAGGTCGATTATTTATTCATATACATCTATGGGAAAGCTGTTTAACCTCACTAGGACTTCATTTTCTCACCTGTAAAATAAAGGTAATACCAATTGCCTTAAAAGTGGTTGTAAGGATTGAATGGAAGTCATCACAGTCGTGAAATTAAGAGCTGCTCTTTGGCACCAGACTCCTGTGTTCAGAATGGCTTCTTACCAGCTGTGTGACTTTGGACAAGTTACTTATTGTCTCTGTTCCTCAATTTCTTCATAACAATAAAACATACTTATAGTGTTGTTATGAGAATATAATGAGTTAGCACAGGTAAAAAGCTGAGAGCAGTGCCCGACACATAGTAATCACTCAAAAAGTGTTATTATTATGGGCTTCCCTGGTGGTGCAGTGGTTAAGAATCCGCCTGCCAATGCAGGGGACACAGGTTCAAGCCCTGGTCCAGGAATATCTCACATGCCGCGGAGCAACTAAGCCTGTGCGCCACAACTACAGAGCCTGCACTCTAGAGCCCGAGAGCCACAACTACTGAGCCTGCGTGCCACAACTACGGAAGCCCGCGCACCTAGAGCCTGTGCTCAGCAGCAAGAGAAGCCATGACAATGAGAAGCCCACACACTGCTACAAAGAGTAGCCCCAGCTCGCCGCAACTAGAGAAAACCTGTGCACAGCAACGAAGACCCAACGCAGCCAAAAATAAAATAAATAAATTTATTTTAAAAAAGTGTTATTATTGTTATTGTGTGTAAAGAACCAAGTGCGGTGCCTGCACTGCATATTCTAGACACTCAATAAACAGGAGTTCTCTCTCTCCCCTATTCTCTTGGCAAACTCCAGGGGAAGTGTTAGGTAACATTACTCAGTACCTTTTATTTTCCAGTTCCTCTACGTAAATCAGGATTACAGCAAGGGATTGTCCCCTTATCTCCATGGACACAGACCTCTTTGCCTCATTTCCCACTGGAAATATTTCAGATGTGACTGACCCCAAGTCCAACAAAAGTGACCTCTAAAGCCCTCCAACCCACCTGGCCCCAACCAAAAATACACTCCCCTCAACTCACCAACCCACCCAGGCGCTTCAAATACCCATGATTCCATAATCCAGCAAATATTTGCAAAGCACCTTCCATGTATAAAGCAATAGGAAGGACACAAAGATGGAGCAGTAGTGAACTCTGCCTCGAGGACCTGATGATTAGTAGGGGAGAGGAAGAACAAAAGGCACAGGCTGATAGTCACCATGAGTGGGAAACAAAGGGGGTCAGAAAACACTTCAGGAAGGAAGCAACATTGGGACTTATCTTAATCATTGTGTAGCATCCAAGGGAATGGGGAATTCCAGACAGAAGGAAGAACAAAGATTGAGCTGTTAGAAAGCATGAGAAAAAAAAAGAAAGAAAGAAAGAAGAAAACAAAAACAAAAGCAAAACAAGAAAAACTGACTGGGAGTTCCCTGGTGGCCTAGTTAGGATTCTGGGCTTTCACTGCCATGGCACAGGTTCAATCCCTGGTCAGGGAACTGAGATCCCCACAAACCATGCGACATGGCCAAAAAGAAAGAAAGAAAGAAAGAAAGAAAAGAAAAGAAAAGAAAGCATGAAAGACATACCAGGAAGGGTACGAAGTTGTCCCCTCTGGCAGGAGCTTAGGATAAATAAAAAGTTAGAGTTGGAGATAAAAAAAAAAACGTTAATGGTGTTTAGGGTAGAACTGCGAGAGCATCAGCATATCTATAAAGTAGGGAGCCAATGAAGGTTTTGGAAATATAAGTGGCATGCCTAATGCTGGTTCTTGGATGGCAAATCTAACACCATCGCAGAGGATGAGTTGGAGAGGAGAGAGATAGGAGTTAGGAGATTGTTACACGAGTACGGGTGAGAACGGAGGCTATTGGTGAGGGTGGGATGGGAGAGTGAGGAAGATATGGGATGTAGTGGCCACAGATGTTGATCAATGATTGGCCTGGGAGGTGAAAAGAGAAAGAAACCAAGGATGAGCCGCAGATCTTGAACCTAGCTGCCTGATGGAACACAGGAGCCATGCCCTCCACAGAACTAGGGGAAAAGAAGATTCTGGCCTTGGCAAGGAATGATGACTTGGGTTCACCCCTCTGAGAGTTAGTCCTGGCCTTTCCACATTCTTTTATGAAACTGCAAATAGAGGGAATTACTTTTTCAGGTCTCTCTTTATTTACAGGGGGAGGTCTCTATGAAAATCATAAGGCTCTGGGACTCCTGAGTAGAGAGGAAAGAGTGACAAAAGCAGAGGCAGAGATGGGAATAAATCTTCTCTTCCTCCTTCAGGCTCCTCTGACAAGCTTGTCTCCTGCTCATGGGAAGGAAAAAGGCTGACAGGAGGAACTTGTCCACTAGAATGTAACTGCTAGGAGGGCAGGGAATTTTTCTTTTCTGTCTTGTTCAGTGATGTATCTCTAGTGCCTAGAGCAGTCCCGGCAATAGTGGGAGCTCAATAATGTTTGTTGAATGAACGTATGATCCCTGTTTCTAGGCTTATGAAGAAATAAAAACTAGGTCTCTCATAGCTCACTCAGGCTTCCCCTCCCAACCTCAGTCATCTATTCTGTTCATTCTTTTCATCTTTTTTTTTTTTTTCATCGTTGTCCAAATACACCTAGAAATAATTCTCAAAGAGTCCTGCTTTATAGTCTCACAATCTTGCCAAGCTCTCAGGAACTGACAATCGCAGGCAGGATAACAAAGGAAATGGCAGCTCTCCCAGGAGTAGGAAGCTGGATATTTATGTTGTGAAGCAAGCACGGTCCCTTGCTGGGGAAGAGGCTGGATTTGGGAGTGTGCAAGTGTCTGACTTCTTTTCTTGATTTTATTTTCTTTTTGTTGGTTCACTGCAAGGTTTTCATTGCTCGCCTCTTAGACTATGATTTGGAGACTGGAATGCTATCCAGAATATAATGTGAGTCTCTTTTGATGCTATGTGAGGATGCCTTACAACCAGTTTTCGCAAATTTGAGGAGTAGATTCCTCTGTAGAGTCTCAAAAAGCATCATAAGGTCCAGGAGTTGGTCCGAGACAGAGGACATCAAGGTGAAATGTTTAAGTGGATAAGGAGTGGGAATTGAAAGGATGTTATTGAAAAGAGTAGTTTACGAGTCAGGTTGGTCTTGACATCAGAAGTTGTAACCCCAGGCCCACCCATCCGGACTCATAGTTAAATTGTATCTTATCTTCCTCTTCTACTTCCTGAGACTTAATCGTGGTTTCCTCAGTTTTATCAGCTACCTAAAACTTTTTAAGATAAAAGAATGTTTTAGTTTTTGGAAGCTGCTACACAAGGGCTCAGACTGATTTCCAAACCTACAAGTTTAAACTAGGTAATGCTTGACATGAGCCACTCATCCCCCTCTTTTCAAATTATACTCTGGGGTCATTTATTACGTGCCTATTGCATGGCAGGCACAGCAGGAACGTGAGAACAGAGATGAACGAGACTGTCTCTGCCTAAAGAAAAAAAAACCACACACACACACAGGGGCTTCCCTGGTGGCACAGTGGTTGAGAGTCCGCCTGCCGATGCAAGGGACACGGGTTCGTGCCCTGTTCTGGGAAGATCCCACATGCCACGGAGCGGCTGGGCCCGTGAGCCATGGCCACTGAGCCTGAGCGTCCGGAGCCTGTGCTCCGCAACGGGAGAGGCCGCAGCAGTGAGAGGCCCGCGTACCGCAAAAAAAACAAAGACCAAACAAACAAAAAAACACATACAATTTCTGTGTAGAGAAAGACACACAACCAGCTCTTCTAGAGCAGGCCATGGGAAGGGCTGACACGGAGCCACTGAAGGCTTTTGAGCAGTGAGTTTCGTGATACCCAGGCTTAGCCTTTTCAAACGGCTTCTACTTTATCTCTGTCATGACTAACTTCATTCCTTCAAGGATGTGCAGGAGAGAAGAATGATTTGCTCATTTTACAAATATTTAGTGTTGAGTCCATTCTGAGGAATTATACAGGCACCTACTTCTAGTTAAATCCCAGAGGACTACTCACAATTGAAAGCAATTAGAGAGAGCTAGAGCTGAAGGTGAAGAAAGTAATTGAGTTCAAGGGGGAAAAAAATTACCTGGGTGAGGAAACCAGGAAGAAAAGATGAAAATGGTAGGGAGGAGAGAGACGTGTGCTATCTAGGAGAGAGACAAGATGGTCTCACCCAGAGGCATGAAAACACCAGGACCTATCAAGATGCTTGCCACCGGGCCATGTCTGGTTTCTCCCCAGGACTTAGGTCAGTGTCTCACATATGGTATTGAATAAAATATTTGTGGATGAAGGTACTAAGAAACAATCAGGTTTATTTCATTATAATCCTTATACTTGTGAATCATACTTGTTCTCTTTGGAAAGCAAAGCTTAAACTCTACCATCTCTGTTTAATTTCCTAGGTCATCTTCACATATACTAGGTTACCATATCATATTGTATCACTTAGACATTTTCCTGTTGCAAATAACCTACATCTTAGGTTACTTGCTGTGTTCGATTTTAATATTGTAAATATAAAGGGAAAGCAAGAAAGTATGACAGCACTACACAGAAATGGAGTTCCCCAGGAGCAACCCAAAAGGGAATCAATGAAGGTTCCACGATGGTTTACAATTCAAAGTCAATCCTGGTCACCTGCTCATGCATCTGTACCTCAGAAGCAGCAGCTCTGCTTCTCCCTCTGGTGACTCTTCAGGAACAAGCTTCTCTCTCCCTCTCTGCTTCTTTTCCTCTGCTATTCCTGTTCCATCTCTCCCTTCCTTCTACCTAGCATCAGATTTCCACACGGAGAGAGCATGAATGGATCGGTAGTAACCCAATGAGGGCTGCTGCCACTGGACAGAGTTCTCGCACCTGCGAATCTCACAGGCTACTCCACAGGATCCCAATGGCCGGGGTGCCCATTCCCACTCCATTCTGTCCATGAGGCAATGTGTGTGAAGGGAACTCCCTGAAGCTTCCTGAAGGGCTCAGAACGTGGCAAGCACTTAGGGTTTCATGAATTTTTATTCATTTAAATTAATTTAGTCAAACAAGTATCACAGGGCTATCCAGAATTAACAGAACATTGAAAACGTCATTTATCCAAATCTGAACTCCTGAAATTCCAGCCCACCACCACCCCCTACCGCCAGCAGACCTGCTCTTCCCACAGACCTCTTCATCTCAGCTGAAGACAACTCTAGGATTCTTCCTTGATTCCTCTCTTTCTGTCACATCCCACATCTGATCTACCTGGAAGTCCTTTTGACTCCCCTTTTAAAATATACCTGGAAACTTAGAACTTCTCACGATCTCTGCCATTACCCCCATGGTCCAAATCACCATCACCTCCAGCCTGGAATTACTGCGGTTGCTCCTAACTGGTCCCCATGTACCACACCCACACTTGCTCCCCACCCATCTATTCTCAACACCGCAGTCAGAATGGTCCCTCTAAACATTGGTTGGATCATGTCACCTGTCTGTTCAGAACTCTCCAGTGGGGATTTCCCTGGTGGCGTGGTGATTAAGAATCTGCCTGCCAATGCAGGGGACACAGGCTCGAGCCCTGATCCAGGAAGATCCCACATGCCATGGAGCGGCTGGGCCCGTGAGCCATAGCCGCTGAGCCTGCACTCTAGAGTCCATGAGCCACAACTACTGAGCCCACGTGCCGCAACTACTGAAGCCCATGCGCCTAGAGCCTGTGCTCTGCAACAAGAGAAGCCACTGTAGTGAGAAGCCACACGCCACAACGAAGAGTAGCCCCCGCTCACTGCAACTAGAGAAGGCCCACGCACAGCCAAAATAAATACATAAATTAAAAAAAAAGTGTCAACCTCTCGTCCCTCCCTCTCAATGATCCTGAACTGTAAAGATTTGTTACTTCAGCGCGACAGGTGGGGGTGGGAGGTGAGGAGCTCCATGGGACACAAGGAATCAGATCTTCATTCATCGTTTTGCTTGATGTAATAAATCTGAAAAGACAAAACAGCTTCAGAATGATCACAACAAAAGGTATTGTAAAATAAATTGAATGTGTCAATTTTTACACAATGTGAAATAAAGAATTGATCCAAATGAGCTAGAATTTATTAGAGAAGTGTCCCTGGAAGAAGTGGATTTTGAATCAATCCTGGAACAGGTGGAGAGAGATTGAAATTTCCCAATAAGGGAAGGACAAAATTCTTTTTGGTGTACAAGAGGCGAAGGAGGAAGAGGGCATGGAGACAGGAAGCAGTGAGTCATATATCGGGGAGGAGAGATAGAGGGTCCTGATGTGGGATACCATAGTCATTGTGGGGTCTCTCCATTACGGCAGAACAACTAATCTACGGTGCAGCAGACTCGGCTAGATATCTGAGCACAGCAAGCATGACTCAAGACCGATTTAGATTCTCGGAAGAAAAACCAAGGAATGAAAATGTGCTCATGAGAGACAATCCACAAAAACAGAAAAGACCAAATACCACAATGAAAAATCCCAAGGGTAGCATTGGGTATTCCATTCCAACCAAAGCATAAAATTTCAACTGTACTGCATTTCCCAGAGTTACTTCAGCCACTGGGCTCATCAACTCCAATTCCTCCTTTTGGTGGTCAAAAAAATTGAAGCCACAGAGACTCATTAATGTAAAGAAACTTGAGGTCATCTGTCCGTATTTCCTGAGATGGTGCTAGACTTCGTGCCATTTCTCTACCTCAGGCACTCAAAACCCTTAAAAAGACAAAGAGCGTTATTGCCACAGAGGGCACACGTCTAGAAAAAGGGCTTTTAACAGCCAAAAGGAATTTCATCCCCTTCAAAGTAGTTTCACTACTACTTCAAAGTAGTAGTATATACTTAGTTCCAGCTGCTGGTACTCAGGCACACATCTTTTTATTATTTCTAAAATTTTTTTCTCTAGATATATGTATACGTATAGCTGATTCACTTTGCTGTACAGCAGAAACTAATAACATGGTAAAGCAACTATATGCCAATAAAAATTTTAAAATAATAATAATAAGTTAATTTTTAAAAAATTAAAGATGCATTTTTTAATTTATTTGTTTTAATTTATTTATTTTTGGCCGCGTTGGGTCTTCATTGCTGTGCATGGGCTTTCTCTAGTTGCGGCGAGCGGGAGCTACTCTTCGTTGCAGTGCGCGGGCTTCTCGTTGCGGTGGCTTCTCTTGTTGCAGAGCACGAGCTCTAGGCACGTGGGCTTCAGTAGTTGTGGCATGCAGACTCAGCAGTTGTGGCTCGCAGGCTCTAGAGCGCAAGCTCAGTAGTTGTGGCGCACGGGCTTAGTTGCTCTGCGGCATGTGGGATCTTCCTGGACCAGGGATCGAACATGTGTCCCTCGCATTGGCAGACGGATTGTTAACCACTGCTCCACCAGGGAAGTCCCCCCAAAAATAAAGTTTATTGAATCTTTATCCTTTGAGGTAGATGATTATGAGAAACAGCCAAAAATCCTTCAGTTCTAGTTCTGGTGACTAAGGTATATGATCAGACTGGGGACAATACCATTTTTATTATAGTAAAATGAATAGGTTGACTTTCTCATGTGGTTTCTTTTTGAGCACTTTATAGAGAGCTGTTGTTTCTCACTCGGGTGCTGCAGAGGGAATGGATGGCTTCTATGGTCCCTGCCATCAGGAAACTTACATTTTAAGGAAATACTTACACAAGTGGACATGCTTATACCTGCAAAAGTGAAATACCATGATGTGTGAGAAGAGAGTGAGCCATTAGTTTGGTTTGAGAAACAGGGAAAGTAGCATTTTAGCTGGCATTTTGGGGAATAGATAGAATCAATAAGCAAAACAAAGAAAGGAATAAAAAGAACATTCCAGAGTAAGAAAAAACAAAATCCCAGCGATGTGAAAGTGCAGGGTGAGTTCAAGAAATAACAAATAGCTCTGTGGTTGGAGCAACAGGCGCTTGAGAGAATGGCAGTGGAGATGACACCAGATGATGAAGGGGCATAAACATCAGACTCAGGATTGCAGCAGACCCAGGAGAGCACTTCCAGGCGTATTCTGAACAACTCAGCTTTGTTAGAATAAACGGGTAGCTTCACCAAGATAAGTATTTTGAAGAATAACACTCTTTGGAACTCTCAAGGTCCAGGATCGCAGGAACACACATCAGTCTCCCTTACTTGATAACCGTATCTGATACTGGCGTATCTCCGTAGAGGAAAATTACTCACCAATTAGGTAAGAAATCGGGCTTCAGAGCACCAAACAAATCATCAGCAGACCAGCAACAGAGGAGGAGAGTCAGTCCTGACCGGCAGTCTGTCATATGAGGTTACAGAGTATGAAGATGAACTCTTCCAGGAAGCCCTCTTGATAAAAATCTATTTCTGCCTCAGGGGAATTTGAGAGGTCTCTCATAGGGTCAGGAGTCACCAGGGATGAGGTGGCAGGGGTGGGGACGCATGGATCAAGCTTGGAAAGGAGCCCAGCCTGGTGAAGTGCTGAGGTCGAGAAATGGAAGATTGGAGGAAGAAGCCTCATGGACTCTCCAGCACCAAGACAGGACGGAAGTGATGGGAGTGTGAGAGGAAGACCACAGCCAGCTCAGCCTGCTGGTGCCCAAGAGGAACACGGAGGGCTCAGGATAGAGCAGCCATAGCAGCAGGATTCATTCTGAACGCCACCAGCTGGAGGTCCAAAGCTACCAAGATAATTTCCTGTCCTGGTCATAACTGGTCCTAGAACAGTGGCTCTCAAGCTTGGGATACACCACAGTGGTCTGGAGGGCTTGTCAAAACACAGATTGTTGATATTGTCAAAACATCCCAGAGTTTCTGATTCAGTAGGTCTGGATGGGCTGAAGAATTTGGCTTCCTAAGGACTTCCCAGGTAGTGCCAATGCTGCTGGGAACCACTGACCTGGAACTTGATGGGCCAGAGTGCTCAGGTAGCCTTCAGTATCTGAATCTAAGAGGAACTAGAGAGGGTAGGAGTTGATAATTTCCAGCCCGGGCTACTTGAAGGGGTTTTATATGCTCAGGAGACTGATAAGCATCAAAAGACAACAATCAGGACAGTGGTGATGCAATAGAAAGAGGAGAGGAAGGGAAGGCTGTTTTAAAGGAAGGAGTTCAAGAAGGAATCTGGGGCTTCCCTGGTGGGGCAGTGGTTGGGAGTCCGCCTGCCGATGCAGGGGACACGGGTTCGTGCCCCGGTCCGGGAGGATCCCACATGCCTTGGAGCGGCTGGGCCTGTGAGCCATGGCCGCTGAGCCTGCGCGTCCGGAGCCTGTGCTCCACAACGGGAGAGGCCACAACAGTGAGAGGCCCGCATACCGCAAAAAAAAAAAAAAAAAAAAGAAATCTGGCCCTTTGCCCAGAGTAACCACCTGCTGGAAGAGGAAGGAACTGAACCACTGGGTAGCACTGCTGACCCACAGCTCTGCTACCACCTGGCTGCCTCTGGAATCATCTAGGAAGGTTTTCAAAAATACCAGGCCTTGGGCCCCATGCCCTGCAGCCTAAATCAGAATCCCTGCAGGTGGGGTCCTGACCGTGGGAGCGAAAGTAAGCTCCCAGGTGATTCTCACATGCAATTAGGACTGAAAGACACTGGTCTAAGGAGAACCTGATTCTGTCTAAAGGAAGAAAAGAATATATAATCAGGGAATCTATGGAATGAGGAGTTCATCTCCAGTTAACTTAACCTTAGCAAGATTTCCACACTGACTGGTCCTCCCTTGGCTCTGTCCTTGTCAATCCCTCAGACTCCTTTTACTGCTGGTGACATTCCAGAATCTGAGCAGCATCTTTGCTCTGCTCCCCCCACGCCTTGCCAACTGTGAATCACCACTGTGGTCACAGCAGCCAAACATCCTAAGAACTGAAAACACAGAACCAGGCACTTTCTGGAGCTTTCTTTCTTCTTGTCTCTCAGAGGCCTGACACCAAGCGCAAGTTCAAATGGTTTTTTAGTCTCTGCACAGCCACAAGTCTATGAATCATTCATTTTATAACAAATCAAAAATGTAGGTTTAAGAGTTATGAAATGCCCTAGTGAAAAAGAAGATTTATAGATAAGCTAGTCAAGTATTTTATGGATAGATAGTCTGGTTTAGTGAAATATAAGTGAAATTTCACATGAAAGTCCAATATATAAAATGGGTAAGAAGCACTACAGAACGGTGTGAGTGCTATGCTGCTATTTGTGTTAGTAAAAGGAAGGAGGTGAGGGACTTCCCTGGTGGTCCAGTGGTTAAGAATCCACCTGGCAATGCAGGGGACACGGGTTCGATCCCTGGTCTGGGAAGATCCCACCTGCCGCGGAGCAACTAAGCTCCTGCGCCACAACTACTGAAGCCCGTGTGCCTAGAGCCCGTGTTCCGCAACAGGAGAAGCCACGGCAATGAGAAGCCCGCACACCGCAACGACTCAGAAGTCCCCAGTTGAATAAGGTGCTTGAACATCTCATCTTTCATAAAACACTGATTCAAGAGAAACGCTGGTAAGAGGGATCCTATAAATCCAAAGTAACTCATGGAGAAACCTTTGTGTTTAAATGTTAAATAACCTTTGTACTTACATGTTAATCACACCTATGAAAAAAATGTATAATCTCAGTTCCAAAGGCAAGGGCAATTTACATATTTTGTATTAGTTCATTTCATCAATAAATTGTTCTTTTTTTTGGCTAAAAAAAACAAAAAAGAACTCCAACTTTTTTTATTTTTAAAATAAAAATATTTATTTATTTTATTTAATAAAAACTCCAATTTTATCTTGCACTTCTTTGTGTAAGTTAGGTGGGGTGGGAAGTGGTGGTGGTGAGGCAGCCTACCATCTTGATTGGAAGTCCTTTTGGTAAGAACCTTTTTTTTTAAATAAGTTTATTTATTTTATTAATAAGTTTATTTATTTATTTTTTTAATTTATTTTATAATATTTTATTTATTTATTTTTGGCTGTGTTGTGTCTTCATTGCTGCGTGCGGGCTTTCTCTAGTTGCAGCGAGCAGGGGCTACTCTTCGTTGTGGTGCATGGGCTTCTCATTGCAGTGGCTTCTCTTGTGGTGGAGCACGGGCTCTAGGCACATGGGCTTCAGTAGTTGAGGCACATGGGCTCAGTAGTTGTGGTTCACGGGCTCTAGAGCGCAGGTTCAGTAATTGTGGCGCACGGGCTTACTTACTCCGCGGCATGTGGGATCTCCCCGGACCAGGGCTTGAACCCGTGTCCCCTGCATTGGCAGGCAGATTCTTAACCACTGCACCACCAGGGAAGTCCGAGCTTCCCTGGTCTGGAACTAAGATCCTACATGCTGCGTGTTGTGGCCAAAATAAAATTTAAAAAAAGTTTTTAAAAACTTAAAAAAAGAAAGGAGGTGAGACAATATGAGGTGGGTGTGGGTAGCCTCTAGAAAGATAGACAGGAGATGGTGACCTTGGTTTCCTGCAAGGTGGGGGACTAGGGACACGGTAGTAAGAAGACTTTTCACTGCGTACGGTTTTGTACCTCTTGGATTTTTAATAATGTGCATGGATCACCTATTCAAAATTAATTTCCTAATTAATTTTTCGTAGTAGAGCTGTTACGGTTGGAGCAGGCTGGACCTCACCTTGACCCCTCTTCCCCTCGCTCTAAACCCTCACCCCCAGACGAAGCCCCAACAGGACTTCTAATCCTATGAAGTTCCTCAGAAGATGGGTGCCCCCCTACCATTGGATCCAGTTAGAGGACTGCTGAACATTTTCAACCCCACATTTTTTAGCCAGAATTGATTCCTAGAGAGGCCAAGTGACTGGCTCAAAGTCACACAACTAACAAATAAACCTAAATCTCCTCATTCTTTCTTCAATGTTTTTTCCATGAGTCCTGAAATATAATCCCTTCAACAGAGCAGATCAGACATTTGTTGAACTTCTATAGCTATGCCTAAGAGATACTATTCACACATGCACACATCAGTGGCAGAGAAAACTTATTGACCACATACCAAATAAATAAGCACAACCTCACTATCACAGTATTGATTATATGGCAATAAGCACCCTCACCATTAGTGAAAGTTCATGTTATTAAAGGATTATGTAGCTTATTTGGATATTTTTTAGTATGAGTCACAAGACAAACATTTGGAAGATGAAAGCACCATATATAGAAAGCAGCCCTGTTGCTTTTCATTGGTGCTGGCACAGCCCCACTGGCCACTAGGTGGCGTAGTGTCCTAACAACAGTAAAGCCGCAGGCCTAACGCTCTTAGAAAGTAAAACCGTGAATTAATATCCCACAAGTGACCCACCTGGCTACACACACAGCCCTGAGGCCCAGACGGAATTATTAGTACAAATTCCAAGTAATTCCTCTATCTTGGGCAGAATCTGGTCAGCAGCAGTGTGTTTTTGCCTAGAGCAGTGTTTAGTTTTGTTATTTTGTTTTAATCCAAAATGCCTTTAGGTGGAGCAGGCCCTCCCAGAACACCCACCACTCTCTAATGTCTTATTTTGGGCTTATCCACACACTTGCATGGTCCCTGAGGCATGAGGTTGGGATCCCTGCTGAAATGTCTTCCTTAAATACACAATGACTCCACAGTTACAATCGAAATGATCTCTCCAGTTATCTGGGGCTTTCCCACCTCCATTTATCTTTTCTCAAGTCATTCTTCCACAATGACTCCTCCATGGCATGTCCATTGTTTTGCAATCTTTCTCGTTCTCTTTTTTCTTTATTTTTGGCTGTGTTGGGTCTTCGTTGCTGCGTGCGGGCTTTCTCTAGTTGTGGCGAGTGGTGGCTACACTTCTTTGAGGTGCGTGGGCTTCTCATTGCGGTGGCTTCTCTTGTCACGGAGCACGGGCTCTAGGCGCACGGGCTTCAGTAGTTGTGGGGCACGGCCTTAGTTCCTCTGCTGCATGTGAGATCTTCCTGGACCAGGGATCGAACCTGCGGCCCCTGCATTGACAGGCAGATTCTCAACCACTGGGCCACCAGGGAAGTCCCTGCAATCCTTCTCATTCTTGAAGGCCCAGATTCAATGTCACCTTCCTCAGTCATACCAGCCTGAAGTGCATTTTTCCCCTACTCTGACCTCCCAGGGCATACAGAGCGTGTACTACTTAGTTTGTGCTTCTTTTCTGCTCCATTCCATTAGCTGTCTTTCATATGTCTCAGCTATTTGTAAGTTCTCTGAGGGAAGCAAAGAGGTCTGCCACTTCATGTGTGTGTGCGTGTGTGTGTGTGTGTGTGTGTGTGTAATGGTATCCTGTACAGTGCCCTACCCTGCTTTTGATTTCTTCTAACTGAAAAGCTATGTGAACACCTCCTTAGTGGGGACTAATAGGAGACACGGTGGTTTATAAAAAAGTCTTTTTTAGAATATCATGAAAGAAATAATTTATTGATGCAAGTGAAACCGTGCACCTCATATTGGGACTTGAACTCACACAGCTGGCACTCGAACCCGGCCTAAACCCACAGTCTTTCAACTGAGATCACACGCTTGTTTTCAGGGCTTAATGAAGCTCAGGTTCTTGATGTCACATTGCAGAAAGAATTCAGTGAGACAAAGTGATAGGTAAGAAGTGGATTTACTTAGAAGCACACTCCACAGACAGAGTGTGGGCCATCTCAGAAGGTGAGAAAGGCACCAGGGTATGGGGCTGTCATTTTTTATAGGAGTGGGTAATTTCATAGACTAATGAGTGGGAGGAGTATTCCAGCTATTTTAGGAAGGGGTGGGGATTTCCAGGAATTGGGCCACCGCCCACTTTTTGATCCTTACGGTCTTGGAACTGTCATAGTGCCTATGGGTGTGTCATTTAGCTTGCTGATGTGAGCGTATACTGAGGCTCAAGGTCTAGTGGAAAAAGTTGACTTGTCCACCATCTTGGACCCATTTGGTTCTAATCAGTTTATGTCATGTCCTCGGGCCATGTCATTCTTTCAAAGGTTGTGCCCTGCCTCCTTCCCTCCTGTTTCACAAGTATATGAAAAATTAAAACTAAGCTACAACTTCATTATCTCCCCAGGTATTAAGGGGATGTATCACAGGGTTCAGTATAAGATCTGGACTTGGACAGCCTGGGTACACATCATTGCCTCACCTTTGACAAGCTGGGTAACCCTGAGGGAGTTACTTCACCTGCTAATAATAAGATGATGATAGCACCTACTTCAGAGGATTTGTTTTTATTAATATTTTACTTTGAAATGACTTTAGAAACATTGCAAAAATTGTAGAGAGATTCTATTATACAGTCTTCACTCAGCTTCCCCTACTATTAACATCTTACATAAATGTAGCTCAATGATCAAAACCCGGAAACTGACATTGGTATAATACCATTAACTACATCTACAACTTTGTTTGAAATTTCACGAGTTTTCCCACTGATTTCCCTTTTCTGGCCCAGGATCCAATCTAGGTTCCCATATTGCATTTGGGTATCAGGTCTTCTTCCTCTCCTCCAATCTATGATGCTTCTGGAAAGCCCAGGCCAGTTATTCACAATATGTGTCTCATGTTTTCTAATGAGTAAATTGCCGTGATGCACTTTGGGCAAGGATGTGATGTTGTGCTCTTCTCAGCGCATCATATGTGGGAATACATGATGTTGCTTTGTCTTATTACTGAGAAGGTTAACCTCGATCACTTGAATAAAGGGGTGTATGGGGGATGTCTCCACTGTAAAGTTACTATTTTCCTCTTTGTAATTAAAAAATATTTATGAGGAGATACTTTGAGACCCTACAAATATCCCATTTCTCATCATACTTTCACCCACTGATTGTAGTGACTGTCAATAGTTCTTACCTGCAATGATTATTACTGCGGTGTTTGCCCAACAAAGATCTTCTGTATCTCTCATTCCTTCCACATGTATTAACTGAAATTCTACTGTAAGGAAGAACTGCTCCTCCCTCCGGCCCCTGCCGCTTATTTCTTTGGAGGGGTTTTATGAAGATGAAATGAAGTAAGACATTTACAACAGTGCCTGGCACACAGCGAAGGCTCAGTAAGTGTGAGCCAATTCTTTTTATTTATTTATTTATTTATTTTTGCGGTACGCGGGCCTCTCACTGTTGTGGCCTCTCCCGTTGCGGAGCACAGGCTCGGGACGCGCAGGCTCAGCGGCCATGGCTCACGGGCCCAGCCGCTCCACGGCACGTGGGATCTTCCCGGACCGGGGCACGAACCCATGTCCCCTGCATCGGCAGGCGGACTCTCAACCACTGCACCACCAGGGAAGCCCATGAGCCATTTCTAATGTCATTAGTAAGACAATATGAAAGTTTTCTGATTAATGTAGGCATTTTCTGGTTCAGAATAGGTACTTCTAATATGTTTAAAGGTGTTTCAAAAGAGTATAGCATATTAATTTGCTAGGATTCTATGACAAAATACCACACACTGAGTGGCTTAAACAATAGAAGTTTATTTTCTCGCAGTTCTGGAGGCTGGAAGTCCAAGATCAAGGTGACAGCTGATTTGGGTTCTTCTGAGACAGCTGATTTGGGTTCTTCTCTCCTTGGCTTGCAGATGATCACCTTCTCCCTGTATCCTCACATGGTCCTCCCTCTGTGTGCAAACCCCTGGTGTCTCTTCCTGAGCCCAAATTTCCTCTTATAAGAACACTAGTCATGGACTTCCTTGCTGGTCCAGCAGTTAAGAAGCCCGGTGCAGGGTGCCCGAGTTTGATCCCTGGTCAGGGAGCTAAGAGCCCACGTGCCGCAACTGAGCCTGCGCACTCTCTAGAGTCCAGGCACCACCGCAACAAGAGAAGCTGCACCACGACGAAGACCCAGCGCAACCTAAATAAATAAATAAATAGATAGATAAATAAATAGATAAACACTAGTCAGATTGGATTAGAACCCACCCTGGTTTAGGACCCACTCTAACGGCCTCATCTTAACTTAACCACCTTTTGAAAAGGCCTTATCTCCAAATATTGTCGCATTCTGAGGTACTGGAGTTAGAGTTGCAGCATACAAATTTTGTGAAGGAATGCAATTCAGCCCATAATATCTACCTACTTACTTCAAAGAACTATCATGAAAAAATCATTGTACATGTGAGAGTGCTTTCAGAATTGGAAAGCACTGTACAGGTATAAAGCAACAGTGTAAAAACCATTGCAACTCTTTGTAACCATTTATGCGTTTCACTTACAAGTTGCTTAAGCATTCCCTTATGATGTTATTAGCACTGTTAATTGAACTGCCGTTTCCTGGTTGTCACAGAGCTCTGGAAGGCAAGCTTCAACCCAGCTGCTGTCTGCGTTATCACACATTCTCACTGAATGGCACCCACAGTTGGTGTGTTTTGCTGGATTTTTTGTCTTCCCGAAGCTCGGGGCTTCTAGTAGCTCTCTTCAGTCTGCGGCAGCTACCTTGACAGAGGCCCAAGGCATCTCCCTCCCTGAGAGAGGAAGCCTGCCTGCCAGCCGGCCAGCAGAACCCTCATTTCTGCATCCACCAGCTGTGTAGCCTCATGCAAGGACCCTGGACACCACACTTTGTCTCGATTCCGGGGCTGAGGGAAAAGGATAACAATCTTCACAAGCAGGCAGTGAGGATGAATGAGTTAATCTTTTTTCTTTTTTAACCTAATGGTGTGGGCTTAAGATTTTTTATTTTTACATCTTTATTGGAGTATAATTGCTTTACAATGGTGTGTTAGTTTCTGCTGCATAACAAAGTGAATCAGTTATACATATACATATGTTCCCATATCTCTTCCCTCTTGCGTCTCCCTCCCTCCCAACCTCCCTATCCCACCCCTCTAAGTGGTCACAAAGCACCGAGCTGATCTCCCTATGCTATGCGGCTGCTTCCCACTAGCTATCTACCTTACGTTTGGTAGTGTATATATGTCCATGCCTCTCTCTCGCTTTGTCACAGCTTACCCTTCCCCCTCCCCATATCCTCAAGTCCATTCTCTAGTAGGTCTGTGTCTTTATTCCTGTCTTACCCCTAGGTTCTTCATGACATTTTTTTTTCTTAAATTCCATATATATGTGTTAGCATACGGTTAATCTTTAAGGAGCGTTTGGATAACATAAAATGGGCAAACTCCTATTCATGTCTTTCTAGAACCAGCATCAGACTAAAACACCTGCTACGAAGCTAATCCTTTTATATAACGTTTTCTTAAAGGAAACAATTTGCAGATTTTCATAAATCTTAGCCTCCTGGAAGTGGGAACAGGACACACATTTCACTCAGAGTCAGTGAAAAGGGGGAATGATCTCCTCCCAATGAAGGTTTTGCTTATCAGAGGCTACGAGAGGCCAGGGAGAAACTGTGGCCCTTGCCTGCCCTGCCTGCCCTGTGTGCCCTGGGTGAGGGAGAGAAGCCAGGTCTCTTCAGCCCCTGAATCCTCCATCCACAGCTGCCACCTTCCGGGTGTGTGGGAGGAGGGACTGTGTACAGTTTAACTGCTTCCTCTACCAGCTGGCCAAGCACATCACCATTCCTCTGGCTGCCAGTAGCCATTCCTTGCTTTAAGGCCTTTCAGAGTTATGAGTACTTTGACAGCCAAAGATGAGGAGTCCTCCTTCTGAGCCGTTTGGCCACTTTCACAGCACCCCAGGGGAGTTTCTCTGTAGGAACTGTCTTTGTTCACCACGTAGCATTACCTTTTTACAAAATCTAATCCCTCTTCCTGTGAGGTATCCACAGTGAGGATCTAGTTTTTCCGGAGGCCCTATCTCTGCTCCATTTCCTAAATTTCCTTGCCCAGCTCTCAGGCAATTATCACCTTCTGTTTGACGACAGCATTCTAGAATGTCTCCTTAATCCAGCCTGCATATGTCCAGCATTGCCTGCCTTCCCTGTCCCTCTCCACCTATTCAAATCTTAAAGTTGAAACAAAATCTCTCCAATACCACCCCTACTCCCACATTCTCTTTGAAGTTCCTTGTGGCTATTGTCACACATGTGCCTGGGTGACAGGGGAAAGAAGGGAAGGGAGGGCAACAGGGGCAGACAGAGCAACATTGACAAAATTGTGAGGTAAGCACACGGCCCATCTTGGGGAACTACAGACCATCCAGTAAAGCAAGAGTCCAGGGAGCAAGGGAGAGAGAGAGAGAAACCTGGTGAGGGCACTCCGAGGCAGGTCACAAAGAACCTTTGGAGTGAAGTTCGGACTTTATCAGGAGACGGTGGGAACCACTGAAGGGTTTTAAGTAGGCAAGTGTCACAAACAGATTTGGAAACAACAGGAGACCACCTGGCGCTGTTGCAATAATCCAAAGTTGACAGCGGCGAGGGAAAAGGAGACGTGATGTTAACCTAAGCAGCGTTACTCAAACTGTTGTCCTTGGACCAGGGCCAACTTCTGGATCAACGTCTATCTTCCCACCGTTTTTACTGATCCGCTATGAGATAAGGAACTAGTGCCAGAAAGTAAACCCAAGGCAGTTCTTACTTCAAGAAAGTCTTGCTTTAGGAAACATTTTTGAAAGTGTCAGTTGAACTAAAAAGTGTGCCTAGTGACATCGTTGATTTACATTCTGGCCCAAGTGCCTTATCTTTGTGGACCCGTCACAAGCAGTTCGCAGACCAGGGATGTAAGCGGCACTGAATCAAAGTACTTTCTGAACCGATGGTGATTTTTTTTTTTTTTTTTTTTTTTTTTTTGCGGTACGCGGGTCTCTCGCTGTTGCGGCCTCTCCCGTTGTGGAGCACAGGCTCCGGACGCGCAGGCTCAGCGGCCATGGCTCACGGGCCCAGCTGCTCCGCGGCATGTGGGATCTTCCCGGACCGGGGCACGAACCCGTGTCCCCTGCATCGGCAGGCGGACTCTCAACCACTGCGCCACCAGGGAAGCCCCCGATGGTGATTTGGGTCAGTGAGAAGCTTGTAGTCATGGTAGGTTAGGAAAGGGAGGGAGACAAGGTATGATTCTAAGAAGAACCAGTAACCCAAGATGTGGAAGGGATGACGTGCTGAAAGAATGGTACATGAATTGAGTCTCTGAGGGCTCAAACTGAGACGCCAGATCCCAGAGTGGAATTGACCATGGCTTTGAGTAAAGCAGAACTGAGTTCAAATGCCAACATCCTGATGTACAGTGTAAACTTATGCTATTTAGCTAACCTATCTGAACCTCATTTCCCTGTCAGTAAAACGGAGGGAATAATACCGGCCTCAGAGGGACACGATTCCCATGACACAGCATACATTTGTGCTGTGACACAGCATACATGACACAGCAGGCGTTTGTTAACCATTCCCAAGATCTGGCGCAGGATAAGCACTTGTTGAAAATGTGTTGAAGATCATAAAAAATATGCTCAAAGGTGATGAGAAGGCTGTAAAAAAAAAAAAGAATAGTGTGAATAAAGACAGAGTTCGAAGTATGTAGGTTGGCTAGTCTGGAATATCAAACTCTGTAAAAAGGTAGTAAAATCCTGAAGAGCTCTGTCCCCAGCAGAGTTGTAAAGTCCATTTTTCTACCCCATATTCCTTCCTACTCCAGCCTCAGTCCCACATTCCGCGGCCCCAGCCTATGAGTCACCCTGGCTATCCTGTGTCCATCCCCAACCTTGGGTCTTGGTCTGATAACAGGGCTCTGCTTTGGTGCCTGTTTGTTCCCATTCATGTTGTAGGTACCCACCCAATACCCCAGGTCCCTCCACTAGGCCACCTGGACAACTCTGGCCAATCCCCGCCCACAGAGATTCCCAAACGCCCTGCCCCATGGCCGTTGCCCTGATACCTACTTGCAGACAGATGCACTGGAAAACCACCAGAGCCCATTGCCACTTGGTTTGGACCTCTTTATCATTTGCCTGTGGGACTTTAATGTCGTATTGTCATCCCCCTTGGGCACCAAACTTTGTGGTCAGATGGAAACTTATCCCAGTACCTGATGAGTCTGGGGTTCCACCCACCCCTCAGTACCTGCCTCACCTCCAGTGTGACAATCCAATTCTAGATCCAAGCCCATCACTACATGTACCTGGGATGAAAAAAGTATGTTTATAGTAATCTCATATGATCCTTTGTATTTCTCTGGTGTCCATTGTCACTTCTCCTCTTTCATTTCTAATTTTATTGATTTGAGCCCTCTCCCCTTTTTTCTTGACGAGTCTGGCTAAAGGTTTATAAATTTTGTTTATCTTTTCAAAGAACCAGCTTTCAGTTTCATTGAACTTTTCTATTGTTCGTCTCTATTTCATTTATTTCTGCTTTATGATTTCTTACCTTCTACTAACTTTGGGTTTTGTTTGTTCTTCTTTCCTTAGTTGCTTTAGGTGTAGGGTTAGGTTGTTTATTTGAGATTTTTCTTGTTTCCTGAGGTAAAAGAGTACCTTATGTTTATATGGCAATTAACAACTCACAAAGATCTTTCACATTATCTCATTTGACCCTCACATCAAAGTCATGATATAGAAAAGAATCAACTTCCCTATTTTACAGATAAGTGCAAGTGACTTAGTCAGGATGACCAACTGTCCCAGAATGCCCAGGATTAAGAGGTTTCCTGATGTGCAGAACTTCCAGCATTAAAACCTGGACAGTCCTGAGCAAACTGGATACTTAGTCACCCTAGGTCACATAGTTAGTAAGTGACTGAGCTAGGATTTGAACCCAGGGCACCTAACCCAGTACTATAATAGTTGCACTCAATAAATATTTGGTAAATGAATGACACCTACTTAGACTGTTTTCTTTCCACTGCATCATTTGTCTCTCATAAACAGCATCCCCTTCAGACTAATATATAAAGGTCTTATTTGCCTTCCTTTTTCCTGAAATGACACTCAGAGGAAAGGGTAGGGGGGAACACTGCTTTGCATGAGAAAAGCATCCTTGCATTCACTCCCATGTAGGAATAAACACCAATAGTAATAATTTCAAAGAAGGGATTAATTAAGCAGAGTCTGTGATTATCTTAATAAGAACTTGAAATCAAAAGTGATTGTGGGGCTTCCCTGGTGGCACAGTGGTTGAGAGTCCGCCTGCCGATGCAGGGGACACGGGTTCGTGCCCCGGTCCGGGAAGATCCCACATGCCGCGGAGCTGCTGGGCCCATGAGCCATGACCGCTGAGCCTGCGCGTCCAGAGCCTGTGCTCTGCAACGGGAGAGGCCACAACAGTGAGAGGCCCGCGCACGCAAAAAAAAAAAAAAAGTGATTGTGAATGGGCCACTAACCCTGTCAATATGCATACTCTGTCCCAGAATAATCAAAGCTGATTGCATATATGAATATTCAGTACATGTAAATTTGAAATCATAGAATCAGATAATAATACAGGGTTGTAAGAGATATGAAGTGGTCAGTATATCCCTTTAAAGTCAAGCCTAGGCTCACAGAAACCATCTCAGAAAAGATGACAATCTGTGCTCCTTTTAAATATCTCCAGTGAGAGCCCAAGAACTTCTTCAGGTGATGCTTTTAACACTTAACCATCATGGAAGGATGAGAGAGAAGGGATTTGTGGAGCGTAGCTACATAGCTCATTATGGAAAATCTTTCCCTTTTCCTTTACTCACCAAGTAGGCTTCTGTACATCAATAACAGAGAAAGAGAGAGAGAAAAAAAAATGTTGTTACCCCAGGAGAGTCTGTGGTTCAGTACTGTTTCTAGTGGTGACACTTATGTAGAAAAGAGCAAGGGTTTCTTTACAACATCAGCATTAAAAGTATCAAAATGTGGCCCTTCCAGGGCCAATGCTAGCTTGGGACTTTGTGCAAATCACAAAAACTCACTCCTCCAAGAGGTCATTTAGAACAAGGTGTCCCATCCTCAGAGCTGTCACAGCCCCTCTCCACGGTACACAGCTTGACCTCTTGGCTAGTTGAGAGGGGGCTGAATGTCAGCCCCACCTTCTTACCCTCTGCCAGACTTTTGGGCAGGGCACAACCTCCAGTCACTGCCACCACCACCCCCCCACTCCCCGCCCAAGCTTCTGCCAGCTCAAGTTCCCTTCTGTCACCCAGGGTGCAGCTATGCTCCAAGACCGTGTCTAACCTTTACTTTGACATATTTCCTTTCTTAGCTTATATCACCTTTCAGGATAATTAAGTCTCAAGACTCAGCCCCATTGTAGGACAGCCTTTGTATGCAGCCAACATTTACATTTTTCACCTGTTTACAATCTCTGTATGCATCAAGAAGCTTCTGATTATCCATCATTCATTCAACAAGCATTTACGAGATGTCTATAGTAAGTGTGTCAGGCACCGTACTCGGGACTGAAGTTAGTGATGGAACAGTTACAAAGGGTAGGAGTACTTGAGGCCATTAGGGAAACAGGGAATAAAGCCATTCCAGGAAGAGAGAACAGTATTACACACTCAAGAAAAAATGCTCAGTTAACTACAAGTTAGTTCAGGAGGGCTGGAAGCAGGAAGTCATTTAGGAGTTGGCAGACATGAGCCTAGATAATTCAGTAATTTTCCAGGAAGTTTTCTCCATCTGATCCCTAGAGAAGCAATAGCTTCTGCCCTCTCACTTTGAATAAACATAAAGCAACCAAGGCTTCCTGCTCTTCCTCTCTTATTTTCCATTTCCAATGCTTTTCCACTGATGAAGAAATTTTAACCCCTACTTGCATCTTCTTTTCCATCTGTCTTCTGTACTTACCCTACATATTAATCCACATCTGTGTTTGCTGCCGATAACCGCTGGGAAGGGTGGAGTAGTCAGGGTTTCCTGTGACCCAAGAAGAGAAAACAAGAGGGTAATGATTAAGCCACTATGAGTTTCCTTAGAAGTCTGGTTAACCTATCTCAACACAACATCAAATACCTGTCTCTGCTAAGTATATCCTCTTCACTGAGGAGACAGAATCCCTTAAACTCCCAAAGATGCTTTCCAGTGGCAGAAAGGGAACTAAACAAAGGACTGGCTAAATTCGGCCAATATGAAGAGCCACACAAGGGAAGGGAAGAGACTGGGAGAAAGGCTGAGACAAGCAAGGGATAAAGGGGAAGAGGCTCTAGGGGAAGTGCTGCTGGCTTTGAGCACGATTGTGGGCCTGACTCTGTGTGCCTGGCCCACCCGCAGGCTCAGCTGGAAGGTCTCCCCCCCAGGCTTTCCCTCACTGCCAACCTGAGCTGTTAAAACAGGGATAGAATGTGACCCAAGGGCTGTTAACCCACAGGCTGGAGAATGACCTGTGATGCTGCCTGAGAGTGATGACAATGATCATGGTAACAATGACAGCTCTGATGCCTTGAGGGTTTACAATGTGCCTGGTAGATAGGTTATCTCTTTTAATCCTCACAACTCTCTGAGGTAGATACTATTACCATCTCCTTTACACAGATGAAGTTTCACAAGTCTCCTAAAATCAGAGGTTTAAGTCAAACCCTGGTCTATGTGATTCTAGAATCAAGCTCATGCTTATCTTTCAGCATAAATAAATGAATGCCTTTCATTCATTTATTTATTCATTTAACAAATGCATCTGAGGACCCACTGTTAACCAAGCACTGCGCTATGTGGAGATACAATGGAGGCCCCCGTGGAGCTTACACTCCACAGAGGAGGCGGATCAACTGTAAGCAAATAATCAACAAAAATAACCTGTTATTAGAAAGAGGCAATAAGAAAGATGAATGGAATTTTATGGGAGAGAAGTATAGAGGAGACCTCATAGATAGGTGGTCAGAGAAGGCCCCTCAAGGAAGGGACAATACAGTGAGATCTGAAGGGTGTGTCAGAGCCAGCCAGAGGTGACCTGAGGAAGACGTGAGGGAAGAGCATGGCTGGAACAGCCTATCAAAGAAGAGACGGGGGTTAGTGTGCTGGGTGTCTATGGACAATTTGGCAGTGACCAGATCACAAAGGTTCTTAAAGGCCATCAAAAGAATTAGAGGGCTTCCCTGGTGGCGCAGTGGTTGAGAGTCCGCCTGCTGATGCAGGGGACACGGGTTCGTGCCCTGGTCCGGGAAGATCCCACATGCAGCGGAGCGGCTGGGCCTGTGAGCCATAGCCGCTGAGCCCGCACATCCGGAGCCTGTAATCTGCAACGGGAGAGGCCACGACAGTGAGAGGCCCGCATACCGCAAAACAACAAACAAACAAACAAAAAAAGAATTAGAATTGTCTCCTAAATGCCATGGCAAGCTATTGGAGATTGTCAAGCAGTAGAGTGATAGTTGATTTGCTTTTTATTAAAAAGAGAGGAAGCACAGTGTGGTAGTTAGAAGCATAGACTCTGAAACCGGGAGGCCTGTGTTCAAATCCTGACCTGACCTTACTAGCTATGTGGGCAACCTCTCTGCGCCTCAGCTTCTTTATCTTTAAAATGCAGAAACTAACAATACCTGCCTCAGAGTGTTATTCTTAGGATTAAATTAGTTATTATTTGAAAGCACTTAATATAGTGCTTGGTATATAGTAATATATGTTAAGTAAATGAATAAACAAAGATTAATGGATGTCATTACTCATATATCAATACAAATATATCTTCAAATAAAGGCAGAGATGCAATAGCAAAAGCATGCTTTTCTTTTAATGAAGTCCTTTTGCTTTCTTCTTGACTCTTTCTTCTTTCTCCTCCTCCACTCATATTAGCAACTTGTCCTGCCTAAGGTAACTCATGTGAGCAGTTGAGCTTCCTACCATACCGGCCTAAAGAGGTACACATTAGATTTCTGGACATATACATCAATATGGCATGCTTTTCTCTTTGTCTTGTGAAAATTAAATCACATTATATGCATGTTTTTCTCAACCAACACTAACTTGTAGAAATCCCTTCAAGATAAATGATACAAGTCTAATTCACCATTTTAATGACTATATCACGGTCCATGGAGGCAGACGCACCATAATTCATTCAGCTATTCCCTAAATGATGAACATTCATTTGTTTGCAGCCTCTTTGCTATTATTAACACTGCCTCAGTAAGCATTACTATTCAAATGTCCTTACATTCTGAAGCTTTCATCTCTGTGAGATAGATTCCTAGGAGTGGTTTCACGAGACTAGAGGACATAGTGTTATTTTCTAATAGATACAGGTGACAGATTGCTTGTTCAAAAGCCTAATACCTCTTCCATCTCCTGTAGGAAAGTATGTGATTGCTCATTTACCTACATCCTTGCCAAAAACAGATCATTTTTGTCAGTTTGGATGGATGCAAATAAAATTCTTATATTTAGTGAAAATTTACATATATTAAAATGCATGTGGGACTTCCTTGGCAGTCCAGTGGCTAAGACTTCACCTTCCAATGCAGGGGGTATGGGTTCAATCCCTGGTCAGGGAGCTAAGATCTCACATGCCTCGTGGCCAAAAAACCAAAACATAAAACAGAAGCAATACTGTAACAAATTCAGTAAAGACTTTAAAAATGGTCCACATCAAAAAAAAAAAAAATCTTAAAAAAAATGCATGCATCATAAGTATACAATTTGATGATTTCTGATAAATGTTTATACCACGTCACCAACACCACAATCAAGACATAGAAATTTTCCATCACCCCTGAAAATCTCTTCCAGCCAAGCCTCACCCTCCATAAGCAACTACTGTTTTGATTTTGATTTCTATCATCATAAATTAGTTTTGCACATGGTAAAACTTCATATGAGTAAATTCATGCAAAATGTACTTTTTGATGTCTGGCTTCTTTTGCTGAACATGTTTTTGAGATTCTTTCATGTTGTTGCATGTATCAGTAGCTAATACTTATATATATATATATATATATACATACATACATATATATATATAAATTTAATACAATAAAATATACAGGTCTTTTATGTTCAGTTAGATGAGTTTTGACAATTGTATATTCCCATGTTAACACCGTGCAAAACATTTTCATAATCCCAGAAAGTTCCCTCTTGGTCCTTTACGTCGATTCCAACCCCATCTCACTTCCTTTAGAGGCAAATATTTATCCAGTTTCTATTACAAATTTACTACTTAAGCCTGTTTTAGAGATTCATACAAATAGAATCATAGAGTATTTACTCTTTATATCTGGTTTCTGTCACTCAACATAATCCTATTTTAATTCATTTAATTTATTCATTTAATTCATCGTGTTGTTTCAGTGTTGAGACAGTGGTTTCTTCCTTTTCATTGCTGATTAGTGTTTCATGCATCAGCATCTGTTCCATGAGTCAGAATTTGTTTATCCATTCCCTTGTTGCTGAACATTTGTGTGGATTCTCCTTTGTTAGATATTATATATAAGATTGCTATAAACCTTCTTATACAATCTTTTCGTGGATATAAGTTTTTATTTCTTCTGGATAAATATCTAGGATTAACTTTGTTAAGTCATAGGGTAGATGTATGTTTAATTTTATGAGAAACTGGCAAAGAGTTTTCCAAAATGATTGTAACATTTTGCACCCTTACTGCAAATGTATGAGAGTTCCAGTTGCTCCGTGTCATCTTCAACATTTGGTATTGTCATTATTTTTTAGCTACTCTGTTGGATGTGAAATGATATTTCTTTGTGGTTTTAGTTTGCATCTACCTGGTGACTAGTGAAGCTGAGCTCCTTATGTCTTTTAATGAACAGAGGTTTTCCCTTTTATGTTTAGTGCTTTTTGCCCAAATATTTGCCTGCCCCAAAGTCACAAAGCTTACTATGCTTATTATGTACTTCTGGAAGCATTATACTTTTAGTTTTACATTTAGGTCTTTGATTTGATTAGCTTTACATTTTAGGTCTTTGATTCACCCTGAATTAATGTTTCTGTGTGGTGTGAGATAGAGAACAAGTTCATCCCCTTCCAACCCCACATGTTTAGTTTTTCCCTCATGGTTGTTGAAAAGACTTTCCCTTTCCCATTAAAATTGCCTTGGTGCTTTTTTTTTTTGAAATTCTAGTAAACATATATGTGTAGGAGTATTTCTGAACTCTTTTCTACTCTACTGATCTGTTTTTCTATACTTATGTTGATACTGATGTCAAAGGCTCTGCACTGGTACAGAATAGAATCTCAGAGACAGAGTTTTGGGTAAAGTAGAAAAAATAGCTTTATTGCTTTGCCAGGCAAAGGGGGACACAGCAGGCTCCTGCTTTGGAAAACTAATTGTCTCAACCCCAGAGGATGGTGATGAAGGGTTTTATAGCAGTGGTTCAAGGGTGGGGTCTCTGACAAGATTAAAGTGTGTGCAGGGTCTGCACTCCTTTAATCTCATCTCACATGGTCAGTATCCTAATCTTGTTGAGCTTCTCTGGTCCCTTTAATCTTGCCTCAGGTGGTTTCTTTTTTTTTTTACATTTAGAGTACTGTACTGTATTTATTGATACTGTATGCTTTTTTTGTTGTTGTTGTTTTGTTTTAAAATCTTTAGATTTTTACATCTTTATTGGAATATAATTGCTTTACAATGGTGTGCTAGTTTCTGATTTATAACAAAGTGAATCAGTTATACATATACATATGTTCCCATATCTCTTCCCTCTTGCATCTCCCTTCCTCCCACCCTCCCTATCCCACCCCTCTACGTGGTCACAAAGCACCGATCTGATCTCCCTGTGCTATGTGGCTGCTTCCCACTATCTATTTTACCTTTGGTAGTGTATATATGTCCATGCCACTCTCTCGCTTTGTCACAGCTTACCCTTCCCCCTCCCCATATCCTCAAGTCCATTCTCTAGTAGGTCTGTGTCTTTATTCCTGTCTTACCCCTAGGTTCTTCATGACATTTTTTTTCTTAAATGTCATATATATGTTTTAGCATGCGGTATTTGTCTTTCTCTTTCTGACTTACTTTACTCTGTATGACAGACTCTAGGTCCATCCATCTCATTACAAATAGCTCAGTTTCGTTTCTTTTTATGGTTAAGTAATATTCCATTGTATATATGTGCCACATCTTCTTTATCCATTCATCCGATGATGGGCACTTAGGTTGTTTCCATCTCCGGGCTATTGTAAATAGAGCTGCAATGAACATTTGGTACATGACTCTTTTTGAATTTTGGTTTTCTCAGGTATATGCCCAGTAGTGGGATTGCTGGGTTATATGGTAGTTCTATTTGTAGTTTTTTAAGGAACCTCCATACTGTTCTCCATAGGGGCTGTACCAATTCACCACCAACAATGCAAGAGTGTTCCCTTTTCTCCACACCCTCTCCAGCATTTATTGTTTCTAGATTTTTTGATGATGGCCATTCTGACTGGTGTGAGATGCTATCTCATTGTAGTTTTGATTTGCATTTCTCTAATGTTTAATTATATTGAGCATTCTTTCATGTGTTTGTTGGCAGTCTGTATATCTTCTTTGGAGAAATGTCTATTTAGGTCTTCTACCCTTTTTTGGATTGGGTTGTTTGTATTTTTGTTATTGAGCTGCATGAGCTGCTTGTAAATTTCAGGTGGTTTCTTGACTGCTCCTCCCCTGATAAACAATCTTCCCTTTGGAATTCAGGGAAGGTCATGGAGGCTGGAGTCTTGCCTACAAGGAATGGGGAGGGGGGCTGAGTGCAGCAAAAAATGACCTCCATGTGCCTGGGAGCCCCACAAGGCCCCGCCTGGTTTCAATATCACAGTGTGTTTATTATTGTAGTTGTATAATAAGTTTTGACATCAGATAATGTATTTGTTCTCTCTTTGTCAAGTTTCTTTTGGTTATTCAATGTGCATTTCCATATGAATTTTTAAATTTACAAAAAACATCTATTTAAATTTTGACAGGAATTTCGTTGTATCTATTTTTTTAACTCAAATATATGTTTTATTTTATTTTATTCTTTTAATTTATTTTATTTTTGGCTGCATTGGGTCTTCGTTGCTGCGTGCGGGCTTTCTCTAGTTGCTGTGAGAGGGGGCTAGTCTTCATTGCGGTGCGCGCGCTTCTTATTGTGGTGGCTTCTCTTGTTGAGAAGCACAGGCTGTAAGCGTGCGGGCTTCAGTAGTTGTGGCACATGGGCTCAGTAGTTGTGGCTCGTGGGCTCTAGAGTGCAGGCTCAGCAGTTGAGGCGCACAGGCTTAGTTGCTCCAAGGCATGTGGGATCTTCCCGGACCAGGGCTCGAAACTGTGTCCCCTGCATTGGCAGGCAGATTCTTAACCACTGCACCACCAGGGAAGTCCTCACTGTATCTATTAATCAAACTATATTTTAAAGAAGTTTGTGTTAGATTTGTGTTATTTCTACTTTAAATATATGACAGAGCTCATCCTTGAAGCTATCTGTGCCACTTTTTCTTTCATACAATGTGGATTACTTGGTGTATCTCTAACAGCTCTTTCCATTGGGAAAATTTTCCCTCCCCACTATCTTTCAAGGGCAACCCTGATTGTAGCAATAATGCAACTGTTGTTTATTTTTAGCTTGCACACATGTACCAAGACCAATTGTTGACAAACCAAGCTCAGGCTTTTTCATCCTCCCTCAGCTGATCAGAGATCCCTAATATGGCCATAGGTGTGAGCTGAAGGAAGAGCACAGGTGCAGCTCTAGAGAGTGACATGCAGTGTACTCATGCCCTCTGGTCATACTCTGGTATGATTGCAGATGAACCATTTTGACAGACTGCTGCTGGGTTGGCCCCAATTTATGATTTGGTGAGCCCCACAACTGACATTTCCAATGTAGTTAGGTGTCAGCCATTTAGTCCAAATGACAGGCCTTCTTGCACCATAGCTTTGACCCACTGCAGAGCTCTTTCCTGCTCTGGGCCCCACACAAAGCTAAGGATATTCCTAGGTGTATGATGTACTGTTCCCAGAACCCAAACATGCCTACTGTGTCCCCAGAACCCAAAGAAGGTACTGTGCTTCCTCCTCTGTGGTAGTAGGTGCAAGATGTGTCTTTTACTTTGGAGGGGATAGCCCAGCCCTCTCCTGATCACCGGATCCATAAAAATGTCACCAAAGTGTCAGGTCCCTGAATCATCATAGTACATATTTATCTTGCATGTATCTTATGAAGTCTTCTAGCATAGTCTTCAATCAGCATGACATTATTGACAGAATGAATCCATATCATTTTCAGTGGGATTTCAAGATGATGCAAATATCTTCAGACTATATAACTTCAGAAGGAAGAGAGTCAACATAGTCCTGAGTTAAAGCTGCAACCGAATATTATTTATGTCACATGTGTAAAAACTGTTTCTGATCCTCTTTCTAATTGGAATTTTAAAAAGCACATTTCCTAAATTAATTACCATAGACCATGTACCTAAGGTCTTATTAACCTATTTTGTCATATTTATCTAGCAATAAAACCTCATCCAGCCCAGTAGCTGCAATCAGGGATATCACTTGTTTGAGCTTGTAGTTTTCTACAAGTCACCCTCCAAAACCATACAGTTTTTGCAGGTGACTTAAATGAAGATATGATAGTGAGTAGTGACTATCACCCCTGCATCCTTTAGGTCTTTTTTTTTGCGGTACGCAGGGCTCTCACTGTTGTGGCCTCTCTCGTTGCGGAGCACAGGCTCCGGACACGCAGGCTCAGCGGCCATGGCTCACGGGCTTAGCCGCTCCACGGCATGTGGGATCCTCCCGGACCGGGGCACGAACCCGTGTCCCCTGCATTGGCAGGCGGACTCTCAACCACTGCGCCACCAGGGAAGCCCTCCTTTAGGTCTTTAATGGTAGCATGATTCTCTACTATCCCCCTACTCCCAGGATGCAATTTTCTGTTGTTTGCTATCTTGGCTGGGGAGGGCTAGGGCAGTTTCAGAGATTTCTGCTTGGTCTTCTTCACTCTGATATTTCTTTCCCTGCAGGCCAATGATCCAGTACGGGGGTTCCTCTAACTACAAATATGTCAATTCTAGTTATGCACTTAGGAGTTTGAGAAATGATCACCAGGTAGGTCTGGGGACCTAGTGTATCCCCTGTCACTGGAACTTAGCCAAGAATTTGGTTTTTTTTTTTTTTCCCTGCCCTTATAAATCTCTACTCTAATGGGAAGGACCAGGATGACACTGGATCTCTGGATATCAACTCAGACTCCGTGTTCCTTGCAACGTTGAGATATTCCCTTTCCCCTTCCCTAGGGGGCTTCTTAATTAGGATGACCCTTCAGTGCCATCCCAAGCTGGGGTGAGAGCGTCAAGCCTTTTTGTCCCTATGTTGATTAGTCATTGGATGTGAGCTGCCCCAAAGAGGACTTATATGTTTGCCAGTGCATTCCCAGAAGTCGTAGTAATTAAGTCCTCCATTCCTGAATGGGCATTTGGGTGGTGCATCACAGTGTCTACCACAGAGATGCTCTTGGAAACCATATCTGTATGGAAGTAGGGGAAGCATGACTGGGCAGGAGGAGAAGCTG
Source organism: Pseudorca crassidens (assembly GCF_039906515.1). Taxonomy (NCBI): domain Eukaryota; kingdom Metazoa; phylum Chordata; class Mammalia; order Artiodactyla; family Delphinidae; genus Pseudorca; species Pseudorca crassidens. The sequence goes on along the minus strand of NC_090297.1, from coordinate 89,025,894 downwards.
AACTGTGATGGAGTTGTAACAGAGACCACTGCCGATTCTACAAGGAGCTCTGGAACTGGCATGACCCTTCAGAGTTGTCCCGAACGGATGGCCTTTGTACCCTTGCTTCAACCAGCATTGGATGCACGCTGTCCTAGGGGAAAGGGTTTAATCTTGGGCCGAGGACAATACTCAAGGAGGGGATAAACTGCGAACTGCCAACAGTTCAGCTGGGGAAATGAGTGCCTTACTCCTGAAGAGAATATCTGGGTGGTGAACCACAGCTTCCATCATAGACGTAATCAGCATGTAGATGATAATTGGATGGGCTCACTGAGGAGAAAATGCAGAGAGTAAAATAAAAAGGTCTCAAAACCTAGCCCTAAGTCAAACTATTAAAAACTAGCTAGAGAGCTGGTGACAGAGATGGAGAAAAGACAGTCAGTATGGTAAAAGAAAACCCAGGGGACAGGGTAGAGGGTGCAAAATAGGTGAAGGGGATTAAGAGGTACAAACCTCCAATTATAAAGTAAGTAAGCCACGGGGATGTGCTATACAGCATAAGGAATATGGTCAGTAATATTGTAATAACTCTGTGTGGGTACAAGCGGATACTAGACTTATTGTGGTGAGCATTTCCTAATGTATGCAAATCACCATTTAGTACACCTGAAACTAACATAATATTGAATATCAACCATACTTCAATTTAAATAAATAAATAAGACAAAAAGAAAGAGAAAAATAAAACAGAAAGTGTCACTAAAATCAAGAAAGAAGGATGGAATGGTTCACCATATGGAATGATGCTGAGAGGCTGACAAGTATAAGACAGAGCATGCCCATTGCCTTGTCAGCCTGGAGGTCATTGTTAACTTTGACCAAAGCTCTTCTAGTGGCTAGTAGAGACAGAGGCCAGATTAGAGTGTGTTGAAGGATAAAATGAAGTTCGGGCAGGAGAGTCAGCCTATTAACAAAACTTTTTTCAGTTTTACTGTAAAAGGGAACATAAGCATAGGCGGGGATGGTAGCTGGAAGGAGACAAGAGTTCAAAGAGGATTTTGCATCTTTTTAATTTGTGCTTGCTTTTTCATTTGATAGCTACGAAAGTATGTTTGCAAGTTGGGGGAAGAGATGGACGAATGCTGGAGAAGAGTTAAGAGAAGAAATGGAATCGAAGTCTAGTGGGCAGAGGCAGTGGGTCCCAGGGCAGAACTGGAGAGACTGGCCTTTGGTAAGAGCAGGACCAGGAAAAAAGAAGATGGGGAAAGGTATGAGCAGAATTAATGATTCGGTGGTGAGACAATAAAGAAGTTCCAACTGATGTCTTGTATTTTCTCAATGAGATATAATTGCTTTGAGAAGTAAATAATCTGCTTGTACACTGCAGCTCTGTTCCTACCCTAAACTATCAATATAATGGCCCAAGACTCTGCTTCTCATCATTACACAGGAAGAGAGAACAAGGTGTGGCTTGCAAAGCTGGCACATGTCACTTTGCTTTTTTGCCTTCTTTCTTTTTTCTTCCATTTAAAGTCATCTGTGCCAACTCTCAGACTGGTAAACAGAGGGTGGGTGGGGCTAAAGGTCAAAAGGTGATAGATCTCAATCTAAACTCATTGGCTTGATCAGCTGTGTTTCCTCATTATAATCAGGAAATCCTGGAGTGACCCCAGCCAGCAAGAGCACATCTGGGGCGACAAAGAAGGGAGGGAGGGGAAGGAGAAGAGGGAGGGGTCGTGTAGCAAGGAAGGGAGGGGCTCCTTTCTCTTGTCTGGGCTCAAATTGGATCTTCGTTTCTTTAGTCCATATCTTTGCATATATTCAAATAAATGTGTGCACATTCAATCTCTGACATACTTTTGCCCTTTGAGACTCTGTTGTTTTTATAATCTCTTTCCTGACTAGAGGGATTTCATTGCATTTACAGATAAGGTTTGTTGGTTTCCAGATACAGCCAAGATGGTCTACATTCTATCTTGTTATGTTGTAAAGCATACAGATATTTGTGGTAAGACAAAGAATATAAAATATAACTATTAAATATGTTTATAAACATGGGAAAATAGTTTAGCAATAAATGAGGATTTTTAAAAATGCAGGTCAATAGATAGATATGTATGGAAGTATATATATTATTTTTTTAAATGGCTAGCATGTATTAAGTGATTATGATCCAAATATAAAGTTAGCTCTGAGTATTGAAAATACAGGTGATGTTTTTATTTTAAAATTTTATCAGTAGTTATTAATTTTTCTATATGCATTACTTTTGTAAATAAAAAAAAATAGAAGTTCATTTTAGAGCCAGTATCAGGTCCCTGGTAAACCCTGTCATTTACATACAAATTTTGTGGTTCTTCCTCTCTCTGTTTGCAACTCATAATTGTATCAGACATAGGTTTGGGAGTTCTCTCCTTTCTTCTGCTCTGGTCTGACTTTGTTCTTTTAAACACGTGCCATTGTTTTGATGGGGCTGAGTTTGGAATGCCCTCTAGAAGCTGAGTATCTCCTGGGCTTGCTAAGTTACTAACAACCAATTTCAAGAGTTAAGCAACATTAGCTTATTCTAATTCCTGCTCTCCTCTCAAAGAAGCTTTCTGAGTTTTGAAAAGCCTGTGCATACCTTCACTGGTGTTTGTGGCTTTGACCTCAGAATCTCTTAACTACTTGAATGCCAGAAGCGTTCCATCCGTTGACTGCGGGCTTGCAATTTATCAGAAAGAGGGCAATCAGTGCCTCTTCCTCACTCGAAATTGTCTTATTTCCACTCTACCTCCATTGCATCTCTCTCTGTACAATGAGAAAGAAAACTTTGTCCCTTCTCTACCATAAAGTTCAAGCACAAAGAGATATGGTAAAACTGTGTTCAGAGGAACCAGCTATGTTCTTGTATCACATGTCTGTCTTATTCCAATCAGGAAAAGTTACCCCAGCAACCAAATAACAGAGGTTTTGGTTTGGGGGATTTTTTTTTTTTTTTTACCTCTAGTCTCTGTTTTCTATAAATTTAGTTTCTTCTTATAGAGTTAGCCTGCCTCCTAAATTTTGAAAACCACATGGTTCAGTGAAGCCTGCTTATAATGACAGGCATATTGTTAAAATTGCTGGAAATCTTGGTTGTATTTGTCTCTGGAAGTTGAAATTTATCTGAATATTGGCATCCCACAATTCTTATTAAATCTCCCTTTTTCCTTTGGGGATTACAACTGAAAGGGCTGGCAACACGTCCCTGAAGGTGACATTTTAAAGAGAGGGAGTGTTTATAATCCCTGCTAGAAAAGAAGGGCCCAGAGAGCCATTAGAATCACATTTCCTGATTGGTCCAATAGGCTCTCTGACCGCCTTATTGGCTGATCTTCCTAATATGATGTTATGTTTTCATAGTTTCCAGGGAGTATTTTCCCGAACTGATTATGCTTATTTGACCTATAGGAAAAGAATGCTCTTTTTATAAGTCTAAACTTTTCTTTTGGGAAGCTACTCCTTGCCCCTTAAGTCCTTTGAATGAGACCCTAATTAGAATTAAAAAGAAAAAGTATAAGAAAGCACACTGAGAGGCTAAATTGTTGTTGTTGTTGTTGTTTTAATTTCCTCCCTTGTATCTGCTATGCATCCCTGTTTGTTTCTCATTACTGATTCCCCTGGGCTTGTCTGGATCTGTTTACCCCTATCAGTCAATTAGTGTTCCTCCACTTCAATCCAAAAGCCCGTTTTCTGGTTAAGGACAGGCCTGGGCCTGGCAAAGAAGGCTAAATTTTAAAGCTAGGCCTGGTCACAACTAGAAACGTGATGCAGAACGCACGCCCTATTCCAAGTGGATTGGTGACTGCTTCTTTGTGAAGATCAGCATATTGACTGCATTTCTCCCCCTGTCACTTCTGGCAGGATGTTATGGCATCACTCCCAAAGAAAGTAAAGCAGAGGATTTGGCGAAGGGGCCAGAAGCAGATCCCCCTGAACATACCACTTCTCTGCTCAGGGTGTTAAGAGGATAAGCTTTAAAAATTGTGATTACTATACTGTACACCTGTAACTTATATTGTACATCAACTATACTTCAGTTAAAAAAAATGAGTAAAGAGTCTCATCCGGATATATGCACCATCGTCTGTCACCTCAGGCTGGACATCGTGGATGGCTCTAAATGCACATGTTATTCTGCAGGGACCCTTGGATTAAATGACATGTACAAAAATAAAACTCATGGATACAGATGTTATGTGATTCGACAATACCCCTGTTTATACAAATCATTTCTTAAAGTTTTCTTTTTATTTTCCTTTAAAAATCATTTGTATTTTTTCTCTGCTGCCTTTATTATTTTTTTAATATCTTTATTGGAGTATAATTGCTTTACAATCTTGTTTTAGTTTCTGTTGTACAACAAACAAAGTGAATCAGCCATATGCATACATATATCCCCATATCCCCTCCCTCTTGAGCCTCCCTCCCACCCTCCCTAACCCACCCCTCTAGGTCATCACAAAGCATTGGGCTGATCTCCCTGTATGCAGCAGCTAACCATTTTACATTTGGTTGTGTATATATGTCAATGCTATTCTCTCTTAAAATTTTCTTCCCAGCTTCCCCTCTTAAAATTTTCTTAAAACTTCTTAAAATTTAACAATTAATAAATATTACACATTGAAGTTGGTCTTTACTAACACCTTATGCCCATCAATAACCAGTTATTTCTTCCAAGTGCCTCTGATATCATCAGTAGTGAAGTTTCCTGAAAGGTCACAGCAGCTTCAGACAAAGAATCATGCATCTCAAAATAACAGAGAAACTTGAGGAAATAGCCTTGACTTCTTCCAGGCCATAAAGGATCTGCACCCCTACCCCCTTCCTCTGAAACAGGAACCTGGAGATCTTTCTTTGTTCTGAGAAGGGGAGCCCAATAGGAATCCTCCCCGTTTCCCTTAAGGACAAGCCAATCAAGGAAATCAGAGGGAAAAGGGAATGGCAACAGTAGAGGAAAGAGATTTAAACATGCTTTAGTTTTAGTTTGTATAGTCTTTTTGAAAGTTCTCCTTCTTTTATCCCTCTCCCTTCCCTAATCCTTAAAATGTCAGTCACTTAACCACCCTGAATCATCATTTTGATCTGATACTAAGTCCACCGCGATTCAAGAGGATGCTGAGAAGTAACTCATAGCAAATAACTATACATTTTTAGGTAGAATTAATCTTCCTTCTCATTCCCAAAGACACACTCATACACCCACTCACTTTTTTCTAGAGTGAATGCCCAATCAGGTTTTTTTTTTTTACCTAGCCACCCATTATTTTTAGCAAAACCTCACAGAATAAAAAAGTATACAGGCAGGGCTCCACACACCACCTCCAAATGCTGCAATAGCACAGTTGTAATTGGTGAGTGAGTTGACCATCCATGAACAGAGGCTGAAAGCAAACTTCAAAGGGCCTTACCTGTGATGGCCAGGATTTTAGAGATTAGGATTCCAGTATATTTGATTTTCAGTAACAATGGGGCAGAGCATGTGAGCGAGGATACAAGAAGTAAAACAAGAGAATAAGACGGAAAATATAAAGAAAGGGAAGAAGATAAGAGTGGGTGGTAAAAGATGCTAAAAAATGGGAAATTAAATATGATTTTTTAAATTAATAATAACCTAAACAGAAAAGGGAAAAACAATTTGGCCTTCAAGGACAAAACAGAAGAATGGAAGAGGAAGTGGTTAAATTAGCCCAGGAAAAAAAAAAGCTGGAACCAAAATAATATGAAGACCTCCACTGTTAGCAATTTTGAGCGTCCGAAATCTGTGTTTCTTTTCATTTCCTGACTTGTACTGCCCTCTTTACCAACACCAAGATCAAAATAAGCAGTCATCAGACCGTTAGTCAGCACTTCTAACAGAATTGCATCAAGGATTAATCATCTCTGAAAAGGAGTTCCCCATTCTTCCCTTCAAAGTACAGTTGCCCCTTGGTATCCACGGGGGATTGGTTCCAGGCCCCAAATCCACAGACGCCAAAATCTACCGATGCTCAGGTCCCTTATAGAAAACGGTGTAGTATTTGCATATAACCAATCCACAACCTCCAGCATACTTTAAATCATCTCTGGATAACTTATAGTACCAAATGCAATGTAAATGCTATGTAGTTGTACATACAAGGTAAATGCTTTGTAAATAAATAGTCACTGGTGTGTAGCAAATTCAAGTTTTGGTTTTTGGAACTTTCTGGAATTTTTTTTTTTCAAATATTTTCCATCTGTGGTTGACTGAATGTGGGTTGGATGCAGATCCCATGGATATGGAGGGCCAGCTATAATGATTTTTAGATAGTTATTATAAGATAATTTTTAAAATTTAATTAATTAATTAATTAATTTATGGCTGTGTTGGGTCTTCGTTTCTGTGCGAGGGCTTTCTCTAGTTGCGGCAAGTGGAGGCCCCTCTTCATCGCGGTGTGCGGGCCTCTCACTATTGCGGCGTCTCTTGTTGTGGAGCACAGGCTCCAGACGCGCAGGCTCAGTAATTGTGGCTCACGGGCCTAGTTGCTCCGCGGCATGTGGGATCCTCCCAGACTAGGGCTCGAACCCGTGTCCCCTGCATTGGCAGGCAGATTTTCAACAACTGTGCCACCAGGGAAGCCCTATAAGATAATTTTTAAGTTCCATATTCAGAGTTATTGTAGGATAATTCAGTTTATATAAAATCTTCACCCAAAAATCTAAATCTTTTTTCAGAGCAGTGTGCCTTAGTGGAATGGGCTTTGAGACCATTGAAATCTGGGTTCAAGTCCTAGCTCTGCTAATTATTGGTTCTGTAGTCTTTTTTCTTACTTATTAAAATTTCAATTTATTCAGTTGATTATTTGATAGTCTGCCTTACCCAATAAATGAAGTCTCTTCAAGGACAGAGATAATTTCTAATTTTACTTATCATTTATTTGTCATTTGTTTAATAGTAATTGACACAGTAGACTAAATAATTTTTAACAAATGAATGAATAATTTATTAAATACTTTTTCAACAAACTGCAAGATATTTGACATTTTTTAAAGTGTCCATTATGTTCGATGCTACTGTATTATTAGGTTCTGGGAGCAAGGAATGTATCAGTAAAAGCTAATCCTTGCCTTCAAAGATTTATAATACAGTAGAGGAGAAATTCTTATAATTAACTATCATACAAGGCAGACTGTAATATGTGCTATAAAAGAGATACAAACACATCTCTATAAGAACAGAGAAAGCAAATCTGCCAAAATTGACGAAGCTTTCAAAATGCAGAGGTTATCTGAAATCTTCCTGGAAGGTAGTTTTGGATAAAATGGAGAACTAGGGAAAGGATGGTTCAGTAGTGTTGAGCAAAGATGTTTTAACTTCTCTGAGCCTCTCTTTCCTCCTGCACACAATGGGCGTTCTCAGGATTAAATGAGAGAGCCAAATGAAAGGACCTTTCTCATCTCTACTATGTAAAATGTACTCATAAAGTAGAGCAATGATTATCAGCACATTAAGAAATCAATGTTCACGTATATAGAAGGACAAGAGAGAAAGATCTGGAAGAAGAGCTGGAGCAAAGGGGCTGTCAGTGCGGACGTACGGACGAGAGAAGCGGTGTGCCTTTCTGTGCACCCACATTCCTGGATGTGAGTTCAGTGTGGGAGCAAAGCGCAAGTGTGCGATCAAGGAGAGAAAACTGAAAACAAGAAGAGGGTACTGAAGAGCAAGACGAAGGGAGACTCCACTGGGTGGAGGAGAAGTGTGATGTGAAATCATGTAATCTGCCACCGACTCCGAATCAATGGACAGTAAGCCACCTTCCCAGGACCACCAATATCTGGGGACAGGCCAGTCACCTGGACCACAAAGCTAAATAAACTGTGAGTTCCTTGATGGCAAGAGCCATCATTCTGTAACAGAAGTAAATTCTTACATGTTTAAAGTGCTTTTCTCTTTTTTGTCGTCCTGAGTAGAAATCTTTGCACTGGTCTGCCTGAGGTAATGATGTGCCTGGAAGGAAGGTTAGAATTTATTATAGAAAGAGAACAAGACAAAGAGTAATGTTTTGCTTCTGTCATTCAAAAAATAGGGTTTTGCAAGCCTCTTAGAAAGGAATTCTCTCTACTCCTTTGTGAGACCTGAGTAGTTTAACCACCATACGTGGAGGCTTCAGATCATAGAGATCTACCACAATAAAGTGAAAAAAAAGAAAAAAAAGTAACCTGTTTGTCACTAAGATTTAGCCAGGTGAATGAAGTCAGGAAAGAAGATACACTGGAAAGATCTCGTCTTTGTTAATGTGGGGCATTGTGGGAATTAGAAAGAGAAGGGGAGAGAGACAGAGAGAGAAATAGCGAAGGTGGTCCTAATCTCCCCTTACCCAGCTCTTCTGAGTTTGGCCCAGGCAGGGAAACGTGCACTAAGAAAGCAAGGTTAGTTACTTCCAAAGGCAGAGCAAGAGACCCCCATGGGCTCTGAAATGAGGTAGCCCTGCATGTGGCACACCCCCAGACAAGCCCAGGGACCCAGCCCGCCCCAGTCCGTGCAGTATGGCCAGACAGAATGATGTAGATAGAGAGGACCCAGACACCTCAGGCCCCTCTGCTCCTCAGAGGCAGAAAAAGCCAGCCAGACTTCAAAGGGCAGCAGGGGAAACTGAAATGAGAGCAGGTCAAGCAGAGCCCACTACAGACTTTGACTGGGTGGGAGATCAACCACAGGTCACACCCACCCAAGTTGGCCACAAACACCCACAGGGCCAGCAGCACCAGGTGGACGGGACAACAGCCTGGAGGGCCAGGGAGGGGTAGGCAGCTGTGCCTGAAGACACTGTCTCTTCCCACCACCCAAGGCTGCATAAGCCTCAGCCCTTCTCCCTGCTCCAGACAAGCTGGGGAGGAAGAGGTAGCCTGTGAGCCTGAGGATTTTTAGCCAAGGGGAGCAGAATAGTATCCAATATTGAATGGGACTATATTTTTTGAAAAATTTTTATTGCAGTATAGTTGACTTACAATGTTGTGTTAGTTTCAAGTGTATAGCAAAGTGATTCAGTCATACATAGACATACATACATATACACATATACATACAGTACATATATATATTCTTTTTCAGATTCTTTTCCATTATAGGTTATTACGAGATATTGAGTATAGTTCCCTGTGCTACTCAGTAGGTCCTTGTTGTTTATCTGTTTTATATATAGTCGTGTGTATATGTTAATCCCAACCTCCTAATTTATCCCCTGCTCCCCCCCCCCACACACCCTGCTTTCTTCTTTGGTAACCTTACGTTTGTTTTTTATGTCTGTGAGTCTATTTCTGTTTTGTAAATAAGTTCATTTGTATCATTATTTTAGATTCCACATATATGTGATATCATATGATATTTGTCTTTCTCTGACTTACTTCACTTAGCATGATCATCTCTAGGCGAATGGAACTACATTTTAACCAGATATTTAGTCAATTTTATTCCTCCCTCTGACCAGGAGGTAAGAGCTTGGGAAGGAAGCCAAAATAGCATAGATTAAATAAAGTTGAATTTTGCAATTCCATCACACGTTCTTTCTTTGGTTTCAAGTTAAAAGGCAATCTCAGCACAAAATGTACTTGTTGACTGGTAGGACTTCCAAAGGAATGAATTCTTTGAAAAAAAAAACAAGGCTATTCATCCTAAGTGGTCTGGCTTTAGTGGGGAGGATCAAGTGACTGAGAAGGACGGAGGGAGGAAAGGGAATGCGGTCTATGGGCAAAGATTTTGTCTATTTTTTTTCAGATGTGTTGGCAGTGCCTGGACCATAATAAGTGCTCCATAAACATGTTAAATGAATGAAGAAATAGACGTGAATTGAGTACCAATCTTGTGCCCGACATTGTAAACATGATCTTATTTAATTTTCACAACAGACTTTTAAAGTTGTAATTATCATCATTATTTGATAGATAAAGGGGTTCAGACAGGTTGAATAACTTCTCCAGGGTCACACACCTGAGAAGTGTGTGATGTGGACAGAATTCATACACAGGCCAAATGGACGACTGTGACTTCTCAATGTATTTCCTCCTGTGGAAGGAAATCTCTTCATATGGAAGAAATTCCAATGATATTTCCACCTTCCATTTTATATCACAAGGAAGATCCTGGTGTTTTCTGCCATGACCAGATGCCATGACCCCTGCAAAACTGATCCCTACTGCAAAAATGATCCTTCTGCTACGAAAGTAACTGATTTTGTGGCAGATACTGTGTCGAAATTAAAATGTTCATAGTTATCTGGAGAGAAAGGAAACACAGGAAAGTTGAAAAGGCTGTGTGGGAAACCAAAATGCAATCCTAGAAAACGAAAAAGAAAGAAAAAAGGGAAATCATAACAGAAGTCCGAACTTTAACTGAAATAAGCATTTTTAAATGTCAAAATAACTCTTGACATTTTTGTAATCAATATAAACAACAAAATAGGCCAAATTGCGTAAAATAAGGCCTTTCTTGGGTTTCCAGTGACATTACAAACCACAAAACGCTCCACCATTTTTTAAATTACAGCATGGCGTTTTACCCTCTGGTGGGTTGTTTGCTCGAACACTACCATCTACATTAACATTTGCCACACCCTTCTGCTTTGATCTGAGATTCCCTCTAAATTTAACAGGCATTCACACTGCTGCAGAAGCAAAATCATTGTCATTTCAAAGACTTGCACTCCATTTATCCCAGTTATAAAAATTAGCAAGGGTCAATAGCTTAAGGGTCTAAAGAAAACCTAGCTGAATCTAAAAGAAATAAAGCTGGATGCATAAAACTGGAAATACAACCAGCAACACAAATATTTCACTTTCAATCATGGGTCTTGCTAATAAGACTAAGATTTCCAAATAGCATATGGAAAAGAGAAATGATCAGGAATCAGGAGCAAGCCACAATGAGACAGTTGGACATGTGACTCTCTAAGGTCCCTTCCAACTCAATGGATCTGTGATTATGAGTCTGGGAAGCCTGAGGAAGTTTTCGGAAAAGCATAGCTCAGCTTCTTGGGGGAGGTTGATTAACCTCATTAGTTTAAGATTCTTCATCCTGAGGGAATAGGTAGTGATACACCGTTCATAGGATTGTTGTGTATAGCTAGTGGAAAAGTCAGACTTGCTCATATACTTTTTTTTTTTTTTTTTTTTTTTTTTGCGGTACGCGGGCCTCTCACTGTTGTGGTCTCTCCCGTTGCGGAGCACAGGCTCCGGACGCGCAGGCTCAGCGGCCATGGCTCACGGGCCCAGCCGCTCTGCGGCATGTGGGATCTTCCCGGACCGGGGCACGAACCCATGTCCCCTGCATCGGCAGGCGGACTCTCAACCACTGCGCCACCAGGGAAGCCCGCTCATACACTTTTTAAAGCTTTTAATTTTTAAAGTAATTTTAGAAAGGAGGGTGACAAAGGGAACCAACATTTAGAAAGTACTGCAGCATCCAATATGCATGGCTGATGTTCTCATTATGCTACTGCATTATATGAGATGGCACATTTTGGAAAGGTTGAGACACTAGTGGTTTGATATCCATTATCACCACGCAGTGGAAATCCAGGAGCTAGGACATCCCATTCAGATATGTGGTAGCCTCCAATGATCAGACACACCAACCAAGAAGCTTTTCTAACCCTAAGTCCCAGAACTCAATCTAACCTGTTTCCCAAATCCACCATGGGCTGTCACACCCCAGGCCAACGGAAGGAGACTGCTTCAACGTGGGACTGATTTAACACTAATGCTGGACCTAGACTGAGCAGCTCAGTTATTCCTACTTAAATCAAGTGACAAATAGGAGCCCTGAGGTCACCTGTAGCTACTGTCATTTGACATTTGGCCTATATAAGATTATTCTGAAATTGAATCAGTTACTAACATTTAAAAATCAGGAGATTACACATCAAAATCCATATTTCCAGCTTCCTTTGGAACACCTCAAAACACTGGGCTCCCATTCTCAGCTGGCAGCAAAGGACTGGAGGAGGTAAGGACTTCTCCACTGAGATGGACTTTCCTCTCAAGTTCGTCACAATCCTACCTGACTCACTTCACTCCAATAAGTTCTCTGCCTGGTTCCCAGAGGCATTTGAAGGCAACCACTGACTAGAAGATCTAAATAGAATAGGAAACCTTCTGAAGGCCCCTCAACTGCTGGAAGGCAACCACATCTGGATCTAAGTGACTACTCTGGCATCTAATCATGAAGCTGATCTAACAAGACCCCTGTACTAGGGACCCCTGAAAGCCAAATGATGGAAGGAGGCTGGCTAGCTCAGAGCTGACAAGCAGGCCTGGAAGTCCTTACAACGCTGACAAGGAATGATGGCCAGGCCAGAAGTACTGTTTTAGCATTATGATTGCGTTTCGACCGCTCTGCTCTGCCATGTATGGTATATAAAATGTCATTTTATAAGATATCATGTTAATTAGCCAACAAATATATGGAAGCGTTTCACCATATAAAAGAGTATTTCAGCTCGCTTAAAGAATTCAAACAGGGCTTCACTAAACTAAATGTTTTCTAGATCCTACAATTTTCTTCCATAAAAATAAACTCAGTTCCATGGAAAATACTATAAATCACAGAGATCCTGATCTTAGCAAAGCTTAACAGACAGATCCTTAGTTTTCCCAAAGCCCATACTTGGCTCATTTCAGTGGAATTACTTTTGTTTCTCCGTAGTGCTGTTTCCCCATGTGTAATGGTCGTCATCAGCCTGAATGCCAGCCCCGCAATCAGGTCTTGCTTGTGGGAAAGGGCTTCGGTGCACTTAGACTTTTATGTTATTACATCCCATTAAAGAGCTTATGCTTTGTTATCCTTTTCTGAACCTTGGCAAGGCCTCTTCATTCTCTTACAAGTTAAGTGAAAGCAGAACTCTGTGCTGGGCTGCTAGTGCTTCCTAGTGAGAGCCATGAGATGTGAATAGTATTCATCGAAGAGATTATTCAAGTAGGCAGCCACCCATCCTAGGGATACCCTGCCGGTTCAAAAATACAGGAAACAAAGTTACGCCCTCAATTTATACCCCTCCTTAAGTTGACTGAAAAAAGAATTCAGCAAGGGAAATGACGCTGCTACCTTTTATTTGCTTTAGGCTGTGGGTTACAGCCTCTAAAGTAAGAGTTAGTGTTGTGGATTTCCTCTAAATTACAGAAAAGTTCATGGAGTGACATATAAAGAATGTAGAGAGTTTATAATGCAAAGAAACTTATAGTAATCCCTGATGTCTAAGACTTCTTTTGTATGGAATACAAATTGCTCTTTTTCCTTCAGATAGATTTAAATGGAAGTAGGGAGGAAGTTAAAGTGCTTTCAACAAAGAGAAAATGTTCCGATTACTTCGCTCCAAATGGACGTTTCCTGCCAGTTACCAGTGCATTCTTAATTGATAATGAAATGCAAACTCTAAAGTAAACTTACTGTGGTAACACAGGCACACAATTCCGTATGAATCAAAATTCTGCAAACCACCTAATAATATCACATGCGGTGCCAGACTCAACCCTGACATGACGCAAGGCAGTTTTGGTGGCCTGAAAACTGTCCTCACCAGGGAAGGAATCAACATTCAATCATTTTGTGGTTTTTCAGTGAAACTCATCTCTTGTGTGCTTTTTTTTTTTTTCTTTCTAGTGTTTATTTAATTCCTCCAAATTCTCCATAGGCTTATTCTATCCATTAGGCAAAAATTATGTATAAATAATTGTTTCTTTAAGACTCTGATAAAATTATATAGCATTTCCAAAAAGCCACCTTTCTATAAATCAAGAAAATCTATTTTAAAACACAAAGGAAAGTAATTGTCCATTCCTTAATTTTAAAATACTTTAGGTTTCCAACGTTGGAATATTGTGTTGAATTAAAACATTTATTCTAAATTTTTACTTTAGGGACGAATTAGTTAATTCACTCCTTTTTTGAAAAGACAAAAGATTGAACAAATTTTTTTCCCTCTAGTGGAAATCTGATGTGTATTTAGGCATCCAAGATCCCACACTGCTAGCTATTAGCTGCTAAGTGTGTTCAGTATTAACACACACTTCAAATTTGTACTCTAGTGCCTTGATTAGTATTTAGCCTAGAATTTGTGAGAATAGCAATGGCCTTTTTACAAATCTAATAGAAAGCCCAGATGAGTAGAGAAAGATACCAAATAAACAACCTCAGAAATCCAAGTCTCCTTATCTTGTAGGCCACATACACTTTAGCACAGCCCCTGTTCCAAGAGTACCTCTTTAAGGGAAAGATAGTGTCATCCAGATAGCTCTTTACTTTAACAAGTTCAGTAACTAAACTGCTTGTATTGAATGTTCTAGAAAGTGAGCAGAGGATGGAAATCTATTTGACTCAAATCACTCACAGATGTTTAAATTACTTCAACCCATTTCAACTTTTGCTACATAGGGCCACAATTCAAAAATAACTGATTATGAGGGGAAAAAAAAGCTCTCTATAAGCATAATTTTTAAAAGAAAAACTAATACAATGAATATATAAAATGAGGTAATGTATATAAAACTGTGTTGTTATAGGGGTCATTTTTCCCCTTTAAATTAGGAGGTCCTTGTGGGTATGTCTTCTAAATTTCTTGTAATTTTGCAACTCCTACTATGGTGCTTATGATAGTATAATAATTCAGCTGGGGAAAGTATTGACATAAAATATTTAGATAATTGAGGCAAAGGATTTTATATATTGAATAATGTAGGTAATTCTTTAATACCCTAATTCACTTTGCACGTGTGAATGGGAATATGAAAATCTATGTTTTTCTAAATGCTGCCCTGACCAGCATCTAGACAAGGAAGAGAAACCAAGAACTATTTCTGCAGGTGGCCACTGAAGCTAGCTGAAGCAGAAAAGCATGTGAGACCTAACCACTATTTCTGGTGCTGCAAAATTCTGCAGAAGCTTGGTGAGTGAAGACTCTCCAGGCATATGATAGTTAATGCCTTTCGAAGTGATTTAGCACAAGTCTTCTCTTATTTTAGAACATAACTTTCTGGTGACTTAAATTTGTTTTTCCTGAAGTGTCTGGACAGGCATAAAAGAAACCCTGAAATTAGAAAGAAGTATGCTTTCCTTTGTACCAAAGAATGAAACCACCCAGCTGTCCCACCAGTAGACCTCTGAGGGGTGGATCTGGTCATGGTGGGTGGGCATCTGAGCTATTGGCAGGTTCAGTGGGATTGTTATGTAAGACTACAATGCAGAGTCCTTGGGCTGCTTGGGATCTAGCTCCACTCCCTGGCATCAGAAGTCACTGAAACATACAACACACAAAAGACCTACCTAGGCTTCTTTCTCTGGTCCTCTAGAGGATTTGTGATTGCTCACCTTTAGAGGAGTTTGTTCATGACGTTAATAATGAAGGATGTGTGTCATGTTTCTTCTTCAGTTGCGCATTTTTGTCTCCTTTCTTTTGCATCCAGGTTAAATTAGGACACCACCTAAGACTTATTCAAATGCAGACTTCATTTGCCTATTTCACCCAAGTGGCTCCACCCAACAGAATTCACAGCAGTGCTCTTGAGAGAAAAGCACAAAATGAAGTGAGATATAAACTAAAAAATTGAATGCTTTGATTTCACACGTGGCCTAGAACAACTTGAAAAACCAAATGCAAGGGATGTAAGTTACAACATAATAGGTATAATGAACTCTGCTGTATGTTACATATGAAAGTTGTGAAGGGAGTGAGTCCTTGAGAGTTCTCATCACAAGGACATTTTCTTCCTGTTACTTTAATTTTGTATCTATACGAGACGATGGATGGTCACTAAACTTATTGTGGTAATCATTTCATGATGTATGTGAGTCAAATCATTATGTTGTACACCTTAAATTTATACAGTGCTGTATGTCTATTATATCTCAGTAAAACTGGAAGAAAAAAATTGAATACCAATTCTGATATTTACCACAGAGTCCAATACCATAAAGGACTTCATTCTTAATCTAAAAGTTAATTCACCATTATTTAACTTTAAGTTATTTAGAGATATTGGTTAAATAAAAGCCAAAGATTAAAAGCTGTCAACGTGGATCATATTTATTAAATGAAATTATTTTACACTGCTTGAGAAGCGAATATATTCCGTGAAGTATACAACATTGGACAAACTCTTGGAAAGAAGAACTGTTTCTTGCTGTATCAGGCTTCCTGGGCCCCAAACAGAAGGAGCCATTGAAGCACTAGAGCTGGTGAAATGGATCCTATAAGCTCTATGAAGGCAACGACCTTGTTTATCGTTCGTGTGGTATCCATGGCACACAGCCGAGGGCAAGCATTCTTGTTGAAGGGATGGGTGCATGGGTGGGTGCACCCATTAGGAGGGGTGGGAGAAGGAAGTATGAGCTAAATCAGTGCTTCCTCTGGGGTTGTTCTTTCTGCCCTGGAGCAATAATAGGATTAGAGCTCTAGGGAAGTAGGTAAGCAGCTATCTACCTTTCCCCATTCCGGTCAACACTGGAAGCAATGTCCCTTCTTTCCTGTTCCCATTCCTCCTTGTATCAAATCAGCCTGTCCCAAGACCACCGCAGCACCTGAAGCACTTCACCTCTGCCTGGCCACTCCCAGAGCTGGCTGAAGGAAGGAATCCTTAAACAGGGCTGAGCACAGGCCAACAAGCTATCTAGCTGCAACAAGCTTATAAAGCCCTCAAAAGCATGACCTTAATGGATAAACAACTAGGTCCTATTGTATAGCACAGGGAACTATATTCAATATCCTGAGATAAACCATAATGCAAAAGAATATTAAAAAAAGAATGTATGAGAGAGAGAGTACGCGAGCGAGCGACAGAGAGCGAGCATGAGCTTATCATCCATTTCTTTTGTGTCTCTGCCTACTACTTCTAACAATGCAGATCTTACACTGAGACAAGTGTAATCATGTGACTGAATACCTTTTATCTGTTTGGTCACACTCCAGTTTGTGTCACCAATACTAATATGTTTCAGTAACCTTGCCAGTGTGTAAAAGTCCATTCTTCATTAGGTGATTTACAATACACCATATACACCTAAGACTGAAATCTGTTAAGAAACTTTCATTGTGAGAATTTCAATTATAACCCTAGACTCTTTCAAGACACAGAAATTCTTCAGAGGTTACAAATACCAATACTAGGCCGAATTTTCATTCTATAGAAGCAAAGATATATCATCAGGTCACAGTTATTTAGCATTTTAATGTTTTGGTTCTGGGGCTTAGGAGAATACTAAAAGAGCATGTGTCCCTTCTATGGAACACTCTGGGGCTTTTGCCACATTCTACTGAACTCTGAAAACTTTTTCTATAATTTCACAGAGACCCATATAGCTCTCATACTCAGAAGTAGAAGTTTACCATATTGAATTTTTTTTTTATTTTCACAGGTCTTAAGAATATGGTTGGATAAGTTTAGACAAATGCATACATCGAGTAACAAACACCTTAAAAAATTAAGATAGAGAACATTGTTAACAGCCTAGAAAGCTCCTTCATGTTCCTTTTCAGTTTATTCTCCTCCCCCAGGCAACCACTATTTTGATGACTTCTATCTCCATAGATTAGTTTTGTCTATTCTTAAATTTCACATAAATGGAATCACGCAGTATGTTCTCTTTGTGGCTGGCTTCTTTTGCTCAACGTAATGGTTTTGAGATTTACGCTGATTGTTGCAAGTAACAGTAGCAGTTCCTTTTTTAATTGCTGAATAATATTCCATTCTATGAATTTACCACAGTGTGTTTATCCATTATTAATTAACATAGAAGCTGCATGGGCACATGCTGGTGCTTCAATAAAACAAATGTAGCAATTCCTGTTCTTTCAAATCTGCAGTTTATACTTGGCTTTTGCTAATGACTATATCCAGATCCAAAGCTGATTTTTAATCCTTCAGTCCTCAAAGAGAGCATGAGAAAAACTTCTTGAGAGTCTGAAGAATCTGAGCAGAAAGCAGGAGTAAGAGATAGGAGGTATTAGGGGAGATATCTTCAACATGAACCAAATTTGCTCTAGGTCCTGGCTCTTGTCAAGGATTGTGAAAAGACTGAATTAAATGCAGGTCTAACCCCAACCCTCTCTCAGTGTTATCTTCCTCTTATCTTTCCTAGCTCTTTTGACCACTGGTTAAAAATTATTTTTCTCTGTAGACAATCTAAAGACTTTCACCTATTCAAGAAAGCCTTGCTTGCTTGGGTAGTTTCAGTTAGAATGACAGTGAAGGCAATGGTGTATACAGAAATGTATTTTGAGTTCCTTTCCTTGTGACCAAGCACACATCAAAAAAGCAGGAAGGAAAGTTGGAGGAAATTATGCAATTTATTATGATTTCTCATCATCAAGAACTTGTGTCCACGGGGAAAGAATAATAGTTCCTATAAAGGTTTCTTTTGGTTATTTGTGATTCCTCCCTCAAGAGCTTTAAAACAAATTTTGAGAAAGCATAGACAAATCTCGTTTGATCTAATTTGTTAGAAAACAAATGAGATCAATCTAATTTGATCTAATTAGTTAGGTGTCCGCAGGAAACATCATTCCAGATGAGAATGGAGCAACCAGCATTAAAAAAATAAATAAATAAATAACTGAACATTATACTGAGATTATAAAAACTCATTATTGCAAATACTGTGGATAAATAATGGTTCCTAATTAGAGATTAATTTTAAGCCAGTGACTATTTACAGAATCAAATCTTTAACGGTTCTGCAGGTAGAATTTCTTTTTAATGTGTCACTCAAGTATTATCCCTTGTGTCTCAGTTGAAAAAGGGATTTTTAATATTCAGAATTACTTGAACTTCAAGCCCTCACTTTGTAGGATTTTCCCAACATGGTCCATCATCTTTCTGAAGGTGCTATTTCAGAGTAATAGCTCCCAGAAATAGTTCATTTGTAGTTGCTTAGAAAACCTGACAGGTGATATATTGATATATTGAATGGAGGCATGAATGGTCAAAATCAGGCAAAAACTATAGTCTAGGTTAAAAGTACTATAAAGAGTATTGGAACGGACATATATTTAACATAGGTCATGTTCAGAGGAGAAATTAATCCAATATGAAGATAAGAACCATTAAAATCTTTATGTATTTTTACATTGGGAAAAAATTAAAGATGCCATAAATGACAACTGTAGTGCTGGTACTACTGATATTACTAAAATAAAATAAAGTATCTAATTAGCATGAATGCAAAACTCCTATTCCTGTACATTTTTGAATTTATAATATCACTAAATCAACTTTTTTAAAGAGTTAATTTTTCTACTTATTAAGAGACTACAAAGGAAGAACAAGCATTGTCTTATATAAGATTTTTATTTGAATACTCTGTAAAATTATAATCACATTTAATGTTGTTGGGAAGAAAGTATTATTTGGTGTCATTTTGTAATTTTCCTGAATATTTATAAGCCATAAAGTATTGCTCTGGTTGTCTGTTTTCCTCCTCTTAAAAAAATCTCTACATGTTTTTATAATTTTTTAAATTAATTAATTAATTTATGGCTGCATTGGGTCTTCATTGCTGCGCAGGGGCTTCTCATTGTGGTGGCTTCTCTTGTTGCAGAGCACAGGCTCTAAGCACGAGGGCTTCAGTAGTTGTGGCCTGCGGGCTCAGTGGTTGTGCTTTGTGGGCTCTAGAGCGCAGGCTCAGTAGTTGTGGTGCACGGGTTTAGTTGCTCCGTGGCATTCTACATCGTTTTTAATTAAAACTTTAGGGAGTTTATTTTAGTATAAACATATACGTACTGAGGGCTTTTTTACTTTTTTCATCCTCAATTCTCAAAATATACTGAATTAAAACCAGATATTCATGTTGGGATACGGCCAAGGATTCCTTCATCTTAGCCATTGCTCTTGGCCAGAACTAGGACTCTGACCCGCATCTACCCAGGGAAACCACAGTCCACGACTGTCCAGTTGTCTTGGAATGAAATGCACTGTCTGGAATTTCCAGGAAGAAAACACATTTAATCATTGGATAACGTGCTCACAGGTAGGCAAGCGAGGCTGTGCTCCCTTGTCACTGATGAGCTCCCCAGTCCCCACCAAGGTCAACTGTCCCACCTCATTCTTCCCCACATCATGTGAGTCACTGCTGTGCTTATAAAGATAAGTCCAAGAGTACAACCACTTTATCTTCCATAGAAACACAAAATGGACACGCTTTTCCATTATGCTTGATTCTGTAATGAAAGGTCTAGGAAGTGAGTGTAACATGAATTCATTCCTTCCGCCTCAGCAGACAGATGGATAGAGACATTCCAGTTTGTTTCCAGTCTTTTGTCTTCGGAGCATTTTTGGCATTTCCTTCAGGAAACTGGAGGTTGTGACCTAAGGTTTCCTTAGTGAACATGCTTCTGTTTCCCACAGTTAACTTTACCCAGAAATGACATCTACTCTATTAGGTGAGGTTTATCTTCGTGTCCCAACTGTGTCCTGTGCATATTCAATGACACTTGAAAGCACAAATTCTGAAAGTTAACAATAGCACTGAAGAGGCAAACACACCAAAGTACTTCTATGTAATCCCCAATGAAGATGGTAATATCAAAACAAGAATTAAAAATTTTGTGAGGCTTGCCATTTTATAGACTAGGGATGTTAAAGCTTTCAGATACTACGAATCAAAAATTTTCAGATAAAAGATGTATGCTATTCAGCCAACATTCTACAACTTGTAACTTTATTCTAATGTACAGTTTTATATTGTTCAGTGGGTAGACTGGGAGAAGCCAAGACAATGTCCTGAAAGAATTAAGTAATTTAATATAATCTCCCATAGCCATATCCCCACTTCCCCAGTATGTTGATGGCAAGCCAAGAATGTAAGCTTCTAGGGATGGGTGTGAACCGACCATTGAGTGTCATAATTTAACTTTGATTTACAACCACATTGTTGTACATTATTTCTTTTAAAACTCATGTTTTAAGACGGAATTATTGTACTTAATTTAGTTTGGCTTGAATGTCATTTAAAACTCAAACAATTACATTTACTTGTCAATGTGGTATTTAGAAGCTGGTGGTTTTCATCTCATTCTTTACTACTCTTCAATGTTAAGTTATTGAAGTTTCTCTTCCTGAAAAAAAAAGAGTGGTTTCTAAACAAACCACATTCTTTTTTCACACCCTAGTTTATCAGGGTAAAATCCTCTAAAGAATAACAGAAATTTGCCTTTAACTGGTTCTGAAGAGGCACATAGTCAAATAGAATGTCTTAATAATTATTTTTTTTAAAAATGCTCTTCACAAAGGAATCTTTAAAAAAATCAGTTTATTAATGTTTAAAAGTTGATAAAGCTATGTGCAAAATGATCCACATTGTCAGAAACCTATTAAATACTATTTTTTTTTTTAAAAAAAGACATTTCTCGGTTTAATTGCACTGGAAACCACACTAAACAGACACCAATATATTTTTATTCTTTGTGACATTTATACACATCTTCAATTAACTATTTAATGTACTGAAAAACTTCTTATGTTCCCTATCAGTTAAAGTAATGCTTTAAGGGCACAAGAGGATGGTATTTTCTGAAGAAATACACATTCAATGGTGTTAACACAGGTTAGGAAAATCCAATAAAATGTTGAAACAAATACATTCAAAAATTATTAAAAAGTACTTTTAACACAACAAAATACAGCCATCCTGTTGGTTGAAATGATTCACACAACACTCTGAAAGAAACATCAACAAAAGTGCCGAAGACAGATGCTGTATTTGTTAGACAAATTCGTTAAGAAATCTTTCTTGGTTTACAAAGTCACCCCCAGTCAGTTTTCACCTTGTTTTGCTTGTTTGTTTCTCCTATGACACTAAGGATCCTGGCTGATGTCATTTAAATAAATTGGACTTCCTTATGCAGTTTTCAGCCATGATGGATAAGATACTGTAATACATTTCATTGCAAAAGTTTCTTTTTTTTAAAGTGACTGCAACTAAAATCAAAAACACTCATCCAGCTTACGTGGAAACTTTGGCTTCAGCAAGTGAAATTGCTTTACATTTCCAAACCATCTCCACCACAGTCTACCTGCTGGACACAGCCTACCTGCTACACATCATCAAGAAATGGACCGTGCCACACTCCCAACTCTGAATGCCAGGTAGTTAAAATATAAAGTAAAGGAATTCTGAGGAGGGGTGTGAAGGGGAAGGGAGGGTAGGATATGCAGAGCATACCTAGCAAAGCAGAAGTGCACACACTCACTTGGGCTGGAAACTAAAGTGAAAGAAAACATCTCCTCAAAGCTCCCGACAGAGACGCTTTCACACGGGGACATTAGTCTTTGAGGAGGGGCCAGATGAACCCTTCAGGAGCTTGACAATGCTAGACCTTTGGCTCAGTGCAAAATCAAAGCTCCAGCGAGGGGAGGAAATAGATTCCAGGCGAGGACCTGATCTCCACCCTTCCCAGTGCATTGTTCACAGGAACTAAGTCTACCCACCAACACCAGGCACCACCAGGCTGTTCTTAAGCTCCCCCTCCCTCCCTCTGGCTTGAGACAGCTCCTGCCTGGCAGCAGCGGAGGCACAGAGTTGTTGGGTTTTTTTCCAAACACTGGGGTGGTGGGCAACCATGCAAGCTCCCCATGGGTCAGCAGTTTTCACTTTTAGGAAGAAGAGTTGACGTTTCCAGAAGACATAATGGTCTCTGGGTTATCCCCATCATCCTTCTGAGGGTGGGAGGAGTTGTCTGACTTACTGCGGCTGAATTCCATGCCGGCGATGATGGGTCGTGTGAATTTGCCGGTGGAGTCTCCGCTGGGGCACTTGCAGCAGGACATGATCCGGACGAAGGCCCGACGCATCTCCTTGTTGGACAAAGTGTAAATGATGGGGTTGGTGCCAGAGTTGAGCACAGCCAACACCAGGAAGTACTCCGTTCTGAAGAGGATGTCGCAGGTCTTCACCTTGCAGCCCACGTCCAGCAGAAGCAGGATGAAGAGTGGCGCCCAGCAGGCGATGAAGACACCCAGGACGATAATCACGGTCTTGAGCAGTGCCAGTGACTTCTCAGAGCTGCGGCTGGCCTTCGAAATGTTCTTGCGGAAAGTCAGACGGCGGCTCCGAGTCCTGACCAAGGAGTAGATCCTGCAGTACAGGATGACGATGGAGAGAAGGAGCAGAGTGAAGACCGTGGTGCAGAAGAGGATATAGTGCTTGTGGTAGAGCGGCAGCACTGTGGAGCAGCTGGGCAGCGTGCTGATGCAGTTCCAGCCCATGATGGGCAGGCCCCCCAGGATGAGGGAGATAACCCAGCAGGCACTGATGAGCAGGAAGGAGCGGAACCTGTTGCTCCCATTGTGGAGTTTCATCTTCAGCATGGTGATATAGCGCTCAATGGCAATGGCTAGGAGGCTGAACACGGAGGCAGACAGGGCCACAAACATACTCCCTTCCCGCAGAAACCACTGGGCGGGGGTTAGCTTGTAGGTGGTGGCCCCAGACAAAAGCAGGTTGGCTGTGTAGGCCACTCCTGCCAACAGGTCTGAGAGGGCGAGGTTGCCAATAAAATAGTACATGGGTCGGTGGAACTTCTTGGTTTTCCAAATGGTCAGCAAAACAAAGATGTTCTCTAGGATGATAAAGCAGCAGATGAGAATGAACACCACTGAGATCAGTTTAATGCCGTTTTCCTTGTCCGCGCCGATATTCAGCTTTCCCGTGTAGTTATAATGCCGGACGATGATGTCGTAGTTGACATAGTCGGAGACAGAGCTGCGGAGGGCCTTGACCAGAGGGATGTTGGTGGACCCCATGATGCGCGCTGTCCCCAGGAGCCCGGGGCGGTACTTCTCCAGATGAACGCTAGAGGGCGAGGCGGAGAGAGCCTTCACTGGCAGCGGGGGTGGTTGAGCGAGAGAGATCCAGGCTTTTTTGTGCAGCTTTTCCGTGGCTGGAGAGGGCCTCAGAAACCGCAGCCTTAAACAAATCACAAAGAGAGAGTCAGGGAAAAAGCCACAGCACACTGGCGTCATTCATTCTAAGGAAGGTACTGCTCCAGTTTTCTTGTTGATTTGTTTTAAAGAAACTTGGGGAGAGTGCAGGAAGAAGGATTAAAGAAAACAAAACAAAAAAAAAAATCAAACTCTCATTTCTTGCAAAGAAAAAAAAAAAAAAAAGGAAGAAGGGGAAGAAAGAAAGGGAGAAAAAACAAAAATGTACCCAAACTGAAAACTCCGACGCGACAAGACGAAAATCGTCCCCTATGGTTACATCCACTTAAATGGAAATGGGAAAACTGGAAAAGTGAACCCCAGTTATCCCCACTCTTGTCTCCTCAACCCCCCCCACCCCCGCCCAACGCTGCTCCCACCCCACAAGGTTTCCAGCCGCAGTCGAAAGAGTCTCTGAAGCGTTCACCAGCTCGGCGGCGGGCTCACCACCAGCTTCTGGTCGCTCCTTCGAAGAGCCTCAACCGCCAATGTGAGGGCGGAGACGCACACCTCTGCCCTCCACCACCACCCAGCTAAAACCACCTCCTAATTGCCATGCAAGAAATTAGGTTTGCACGAAAACCATTTGACAGCGTCAGTCACTTTTTGGGCTCTATTAATAACTCTCTAGGAGCAGGTGTGCTTAGGGTCCGAAGGCGCAGCATGGTGTGGGCAGCCAAGCCCGCCCTGGCCTTGCGGTAAACAGGAAAGCTTAGCGCCTCCGTGAAGCAACAGCCTTTTCGTTCTTCTTCTTCTTCTTTTTTTTTTCCTGCGAGCCAGTGCAAGAAAATATAAAGGTACGCAGTGAAAATCATTCATAAGATATTGCAATAAATCCCAGAAGTGCCGTACATTCGTTGATTGCAAAAGGAGTATTTTTAGTTACTGTGGATATAGCCAAAACACGCACACAATAAGAGAAGTTAAACTACAAGTGATGAAAATACATGCCACTGCATTCCAAATTCCAAATGCCAAATTACTCTCCAGAAACTCACACAAACAGAAGTCTGTCGGTGCATTGCTAAGCTAGCGCGGGCAGTTTTATTCACTGCTCTTCCCCAACACGTTGCCTCCTCTCATAGAACTAGAAAGTGTGGGGGGAATGAAACGTGGCACTGGTGATCAGAAGTCTACCAGAGAGTTGTTGAAGTGTTTCAAGGTAACGTAGCAAATGCGATAAAAGTGGAGTCATCGAGGCGACAGCAATTCCAACAATTCCCAGGACTGCAGAGGCAGCTCGCGCCCAGTAGCTCCGCGTTTCCCTCATCTAATTCCACACCCCGCTCGCTCGCAGTGCAAGTTTAAGCCCTTACCCCACCTCCCCCGGTCTTTGTCTATAGGATTTCCCAGAATAAGCGCCTCTCCTCCGACCCACCACAGCTTCCGCTATCTCCCAACCCCAGACGGTTCTACAATGGGAACTTAACCCTTTCCCAAACTTTGTTAAGTCACAAGTGCGCCAAGAACAATCCGATCCGGTTGGTCTCCTTGGTAGCCCAGAGATGCTTGTTTTCAGCACCCAAAGACAGATGTTTTAAAAGTGTTCGTTTTGCTTCATTCCGGTTTAAAAATTTTGTTTCTGCCCCTGAAGACCTCCCGTCGCGATGCTCCTCCGCGCGCACTCCCTACCTGGCTCAGGCTGGACGAAGCTGCGTTCGGGGAGCTCCGGGTCTGCACGGCGCGCTCGGCATCTTGCTGCTGCCCCCGACTGAGCGCGCCGCGTTCTCAACTTACTCGAGTCGGGGTCCCCTCCCTCCGCAGCCGCGCACTCCAATGGCCAGCGCGCTCGCCGCGGCCCGGCCGACCGGTCAGCTGAAGTCGCCGAGCGCCCCGCTGAGGCTGAGTGGCTTCTTTAGGAAGAGACAGGGAGGAGTGAGTGCCTCAACCCCACACGCCCTCCGCCCGCGGCTGGGGGCCTCAGGATCAGTGCTGCTGAGACTCACTGTCCAGGAAAGATCTGGGGCAGAAACACACACACAAGAAGAACCCCGCCTTCCCCACAGGCAACCAAAAAAAGGAAAAAAAAAAAAAAAACCCGAAAAGGGGCGGAGCCTGGTGCCCCCAGGACTCTTAATGTATAAATCTCGGCCCTCGCCCTGCAATCCGCCGCTCCTGGGCGGTGGAGACCGTTCTCCCGCGCCTTAGAAAAGGGGGGAGGTGAAGAGCTGTTGGAAGCTTTTCTCCAGAAAAGTCTTAAGGGACAGAGGACGGCCTGGCGTGTGTAGTGCACCTCTCTGGTCCCCCAGCCCCGCAGCCCTTGGGGGATTGGAGTCCGGTGATTGTGGCCGGGCTCCGCCCTCCTCTCCGGCCCCGGCCGCGTCTGCGGAGGCAGGGGAAACAGGCGCCGCGACCCCGCGAGTCCCGGCTGCGTTCTGGGGGCGGAGAGGCTGGGAAGGGGCTGCCAGAGGTATGGAGGAGGCGAGCAGCCTGGGAGGGAGAATGGCCCGGGAGGTTCCTCCCCTTCTGCCCGCCTCCATCTCTCACCCCCATCCCGCTGCTGCCTTGAAACTTGCGGTCTGAGGGGCAGAAAGTGGCTTTCTCGGGGCGCGCAGTGAAATGGGCCAGCTCCGGGCGAGGTGTTGGGCGGGGGTTCCCCTCACTCAACTGGGTGCAAAATCAGGCCTTGTGTCCTAGATTCTGGCCAGTGGTGAGGTCTTTGAGGAGGTGGGCAGCTGCCGGGGCCCGAGAGATTTAAACAGTTGGGCAGCTCAGGAATTTCCAAAGGGGAAGAGCTGCCGGGCCCGATCAGCCTGGGGCCTGCAGCTGCCCATCTCGGGGCCAGCGCGCTTCTCTCCCTTTCTCTTGAGAGGCCCCCAAGCCTCAATGCTCACAACTCGCCCACTCTTTCCTTTCCCTTGGATGCTACTTCAGAACGTGAGACTGCGAGGCGGCCTTGGTCAGCTCCGCCTAAATGATAAGCTGAGAGCACTTCTGACGGCCCGCCTGCTTCAAAGACGGTTTCCACCCAGTTCCTGGTCGCACTGGCTTCCCATCCTAACAGATGTGAACGCAAAACTTCTCCGTTGTGCAGTTTCAATTAACACAGTACAGACACACCCTGTACCTGAATGACTCAGAAGGAGGCTGAATGAATAAACAACAGACTCCTGTCTTCTGGGATCTTACGACTTTGCAAAGGAAAAAAATGACAGTTAATACACAGTTGCCCGAAAGCTCTCATCAGCAACATTGCACCCAGCACACACCCAAAAATTTAACAGCAGTAAGTGCGAACGACATAGAAACTAAGATAACTGTCCTCTATACTCTAGAATAGACTTTGATTGGGTCTGAGAATGTATTTCACTTAAAAGGGAAGATATGTTGTGTCTACTCAGCACAACAAAATGTGTGGACTTGGCAAACTTCACCTCATCCACTCATTTATGAGTTCTTTAAAGGAAAAGGAATTAAAGTAAATTGCACACCCAGACTATATCAGACGTGGTAGATTATCTAATTTAACGCTACTACTCTATGAAGCAAACATTGTTGGTCATTTTGTTGATGAAGGAAATGTCAGGCAGTTTAAGCCACTAGATGTCCCAGCTAATGAGTGGCTGAGCTAGGTTCCAAAACTCAAATACTGCAGATGCCATGTCAAATGCCTTCAGTAAACAGTTAAGGTGTTCTGTATGTATACAACGGTTTGACAAATGAAGTCCTTTAAAACCACTTCTTTCCTGACTATGCAAGTGTTACACATATTAACACATTTAATCCCTACCATGACTCTGCAGGTTAGGTACTGTTAATATCCTAATTCTACAAACAAGGAAACTGAGTTCCAAACCTATTAAGTAACTTGGTTAGCGTGGGCTTTGACCGTAGACAAGCTGCAGATTCTTAACTGCTGCTCTAAACCACCGCGATGAACCTCAACCATGTCAAAGATTTGTGTGAGGGAAGTCAGTCCTTTTCTTGTGAATAATGTTGGTGAGGACAACATTCAATATTGATTTAACATTTAGAAGAGCTCAAACACTTTGCAGACGATTACTTAGCAATATTCATCCTTAGTGCACAGCTATGAGATACAAAATATAGATGACCACTCGGGCAAAATTAGAAAGTAGGCAAAGTGATTTGCCACAATGGCTTCCCTGCCAGTTTCAAGTCTCTGGTTCCCACATGTGTCTCTTCCCATTACTCTCATGAGAGCCCCCCAAGAACTGCATCTTCAAAAAGCTGTTAGCCCGGCTTCCTTTCTGCTGCAAGTCCAATGTTCCTCCCTTACTTCCTGGCATGCTGAGGTTACCATCTGATGCCCATCACATTGAGGTTGATCCATTCCAAATTTCTGATTTCAAAGCAGCTTTGCTGTTCTTTATGCATGCCTCAGTGTCTCTCTTTAAGGGTTGCCAGATAAAATACCATTCAATATTTGGGACATATACTGAAAAAATTGTCGTTTTAATCTGCAATTCAGATTTAACTGAGTGAGCTGTATTTTTATTCACTAAATCTGGCAACTCCACTCTCTTTCCTAAAGGCTCCATTCACTTTCCAACTCCCTCTCCTCCCCCTAGTCACCTGTAAAGATCCAACTCTCTACTTACTCATTTGTTCATAGGAGAATAACTAGCCTCTGACTTCGTGGAGAAAAGAGTATCACCACTTATAAATTTCAGCTTAATAATAACTTCACCCACCCTAACCTCCTTCCCACAGCTCTGCTCCTTCTCTTGCCTGTATCACCATGCTGCTTCCTCCAAAATTTCTAAGACAATTATTCCTTCTCTCTTTTGTATTTTCAGCTCTTTCCCTCTGATGACTCTTCACTTGAAACTTACCTTAATATTTATGTGTTTCCTCTACCAAAAACTCACTGTCTACCCCTCACACTAGGTCCCAGGATCTCTCTCTTCTCTTGTTTGCCAACATTCAAAACTATGTAATGGAACATGGTTGAGCTTTGGAACCAGACAGACTTGGGTTCAGCCTTAATTCTGCCAGTTCCTAGCTGTGTGACTTTAGGCAAGTTCCTTTAACTTCCTGGAGCCTCAGCTTCCTCATCTCTAAAATGGTATAGTGATATTTCTTTCAGTCATTGGGAGGATTAAAGAGCTTCATGTGTGTAAAGAGTATTACAGTAAGGGACTTCCCCGGTGGCACAGTGGATAAGACTCCATGCTCCCAATGCAGGGGGCACGGGTTCAATCCCTGGTCAGGGAACTAGATCCCACATGCATGCTGCAACTAAGGAGCCCACGTGTTGCAACTAAGGAGCCCACCTGCGGCAACTAAAACCCCATGAAACCAAATAAATAAATACTTTTTAAAAAAAGTATTATGGTAAATGTTCACTCTCCCACCACCTCTATCTTTAACTCTATTATATTCACTGCTTTTATTATCTCACTTTCCATCTTACCATTCACCTTCCTTTTTGACTGTAAAATAAAATTATTTTTAATAAAATTAATACATGCATATGGTTTAAAAAAATCAAATAGTAGAAAACTCGCAGGGAAGAGCATCAGTCCTCCGAGGCTCCCTGACCCTCTAATCCTCCCAACCACTTTGAAATCTTATTGGTGTTCCTTTTCTTTTTTATTTATTTATTTATTTTTGGTTGCACTGGGTCTTCGTTGCTGCACGTGGGCTTTCTCTAGTTGCAGTGAGGAGGGGCTACTCTTCGTTGAGGTGTACCGGCTTCTCATTGCAGTGGCTTCTCTTGTTGCAGAGCACAGGCTCTAGGCATGCAGGCTTCAGTAGTTGCAGCACGCAGGCTCAGTAGTTGTGGCACACGGGCTTAGTTTTGCTCCAAGGCATGTGGGATCTCTGGCTGCCTATTCATATTTCAGACAGAGACACTGAAAGCTAGTTAAAACTCTGTGGGGAGCTTGTCAATGGAAGGGTGCTGGGTGACCAGGCTGTGTTCTTTTGTTGGAGGGCCCAAAATGTCAATATCTGGAGATCTCTATTCCTAGGCTGGTCAATTTCACTAGACGGGAATTCCAAAATCTCTTGCCTGCCTTCTAATATTTTCCCAAGTGAATCAAGGAAGAGCAGGGAAGAGAAGTAGGGAGAATCTTACCACTCAGTATTTAGATTTGACTGAATCACAATAATGGGGATCCCCACATACATACTCTCAGCTCAACCAGGTGTCCCAAAGACCCCTCTGATTTAGCCTCCAGGAAATCTCCAGTCTTCTGCTGAAATGGGGGTATTGGTACTTGTCCTGTTGTACAAGTTGGAAATGGAGGGCTGGAGATTTGGCTGCTAATTTTACTTTGATTTTTAAAAATTTGATTTAAAAATCAAAAAGGAAAATGAATGAGAAGTAAGATGCTGAAAGCAATGAGTCTAGTAGGGTTGGAGAGAGGCGGGTAGGAGGTGGTGTATAGAGCATCTTCTCTCTAGTAAGTGTTTCACACTCAGTCCTCTTATTTTCAGATCAGCATTTACACCACTTTTCAGAAATACCTGGAGCTTGCATTTCCTGACCCTAGCTGAGGATCTGTAGTGGGAATTTAGCTTGCTTCTAGGATTCCCCTGCTTCTAGCTCAAGTTTCAACTTTCTCTAGTCTGACAAGTCGTTTACACACATTAATTTGTTTTCCAAAATTGTATTGCTTTTGTCAGAGGCAGTTAACCTTGAAGCTAATGTAGCTCAAACTTTAGGGTCCCGCTTCCAAGGTCCTGGAAGGAGTCCTAGCAATATGTCCCCATGGTTATATAAATATTAAAAATAAGACATTTTAACCATAGCTGGCTAAGTTTGTTGTCTCTTTCCATTAGGAAGCCTTCTCTATTTCATTTTCTTCTGTGTAGGGGTGGTTTTGGAGTTGCTGTAGGCATTTTTGGGATCTGGCTGAAAGGAAGTTGAGCTGCCTTTAGATTGAATAAGGGGAGGAGGGGGCTATATTTAGATTGAGTTTAGAAGGATATGTGAGTGAGATTCATAGTTACTTCCATGTTATTACTAGCCCTCCTAGTGTAGAACTGATTTTCAGGACTTGCACTGCCCTCCATGGCTACTCATGCTATCACGATATAAAATGCAAGGCCAGTGTCACATGACTCTGAGCCAGAAGCTAGTCTGGGGAAATTCTTCCAGAGATGTTGTGTGTAAATTGTAATTGGAGCATTTGATTCTCACTAATACCTAGTTAAAACAGAAGTTCTCTTCTTTCCAGAATATATTTGATAACTTAGTATATATAATTATTAAACACATCATATACTTTTTTCCATTTTTGATGGAATTCACACAAAAAAGATTGATCAGAATTTGTGTATATGTTCAGTATTTGTAGGGTATAACTATTGCAATTTGGAAATAAGCTTAGGATTATTTCAATAAAATATGAGAGAAATTACAGACTCCTCATTTGGACATATATAACTGTTCAGCATACAGACTTCCACTTAATCCACCTGTTTCTACTGTAGTGTTCCACAGTCAAAGTTGTTCTGTTCTATGTATACACGCTACTATATATAAGATAGATAACCAACAAGGGCCTACTATATAGCACAGGGAACTGTACTTAATACTCTGTAATAACCTATATGAGAAAAGAATCTGAAAAAGAATGAATATGTATATGTATAATGGAATCACTTTGCTGCACACCTGAAACTAACACAACATTGAAAATCAACTATACTCCGATAAAATATTTTTTAAAAAGTCATTCTGTTCTACCCCACAGCTTCTGCCCCAAGGGGAAAGAGACATTCACTCTGGCTATGCAAGGTTAGTGAAGGTCGCAGTATGAGGGGATGAAGATGAGTCTAACTGCTTCATTTTTCTTTTTTTTAAAGATTTTTTCAGCTTCTAATTTTTAAAATGTTTTATGTAGTTGTTACACACACACACACACACACACACACACACACACACACATATATATAAAGTTGATTTACAAGAGTTTAACTTCTTCTAAAGCAGACTTTCTCTTTTCGTCTTAACTTTCAACCCCACTTTCAGAGATACCTAAAATTCCCAATTTGGGGCTTTTCTGCAGTTTTATAGCAACTCTAATGACTCACCTGGTTTTTGGTCTATAGCAGCCTTAGTTTTCAGTTTTCCTAATTGTACTAAGTAAATTAGCATCCATCCTCTGCTTTTCAGTTTTCAGAATTTTGTTGCTGTGATCACTTGTCTTTTCCTTCTCTTTGTTTGTTTATGCAAAAAAAAAAAAAAAAAAAAAAGCCCTTTACTATTATGTCCCTGAAGTGTAGGAGTAGAAGGAAGTGAAAGTGTTCAATTTACCACCTCTGAAGAGAGGTCATTTCCATTTTCTCTTAAACCCGCAGCAGTCTGGCTTCTGCTGCAGTCGTTCTCCTGAGCTTGCCCTTTCTAAGGACACAAATGACTCTTTAATGGACAGAGACAAAGGCCTCTAGTGAATCCTCACTTAGGGGAACTTACTGTAACATTTAGCACCGTTGACCTCCCCCTTGTTGAAACTCTCCACTGGGCTCTTCTGTAGTGCTACTCTCTCTCATTCTCTTCTGACTCAGATTGCTCTTTCCCAGAACTCTTAACTGCCTTCTCCTTTTCTATATTATCTTAAATATCCTTACTCCAGTAACAGGAAATAATTATATAACCTGTATTATGTTCCAGTCACTGTACTAAATAAGCATTTTGTAATAAGTTTGTCCCCTCAACAACTCTACAAGCGAGATACTATTAAAAAACCCATTTTACAGATGAAGAAACTGAGGCACAGAAAGCTTAAGTAATTTGTCCCAGTTCCCAGCTTTTTCCCACTGTGAATATTGCCTCTTCAAATGCTGTATCCTTGGTCTACCCTCTTATTCATTTACCCTTTCTTGGCTTTTCTCATCTACTTCTAGGACTTTTTCTATCACATGTAGACAACTCTGAACTGTATATCTCTAGGCCCCCTTTCTCCTAAGCTACAGACTCAATTCCCAAATATTTATTGGAAGCCTCCTTTTGCATGTCTCACACCCACCTCAAGATAAAAATATCCAAGGCCTAGCCATGTCATTTTCACCATTCACTTTTCGGAACAACTCAACCTACTCTGTGTCATACATATCAGTTAACGGCATCCATTCATCTCATCAGACGACCTACAACATTGAGTCCATTCTGACTGCTCCTTCTGTCTCACCCTCTATGTGAAATTTGCTGCCAAGACTGTTGTCCTCTGAAGGGGCTTCTGAATTCATTTCCTCACCATCCTTCCAGTGTCATTGTTAGGTCCTTATCCCCTATTTATAATGTCTTCCTCCTAACTGGCCTGACCACCATCAGAGTTGCTTTCCTAAATGCCTAAGTTCTGTTTTTTCTGCTTATTGAGGGTGGACAGGTAATCTCCATGGGAGGGAAGGGTTCCTTACATAACAAAAGGCTAGCAAGATCCCTTCAAGAAACACCACATGTATGTGTTTTACAGATCAATAGACACATACCAAGAGAAACTGAAAGCTGTAATGTTCCAAACCATTGATGATTAAGTACTAATCAGAAACTAAGCTAAAGCAATTCTGGAATCATAGAGATAAAAATGGACCTTCATTTATTTATTCAATAATTTGTCATTGAGCACCTACTATGAACCAACAGGCATTCTTCTAGGAACTGGCATTGCAGCCTTGAAAAAGACAGATAAGCTCCCTGATACCATGGAGTTTACATTCCTATACTGAAGACTAATACTAAAGAAATAAGTAAATAAGAAGGTATCAGAAAGTAATGAGAACAATGCTGAGCATGAAGGCAGGATGACGTGGCCTTGAGTTATTGCTCTGGGTGGCCAGCGTTGACCTCTCTGAGTGGCTGGCATTTGATACCAGTGCACCATGGCAGGCTCGGGGCTCCCTGGAATGACATCAGGAAGGCCTGAGTAGAACTCTGTCCTGAGAGCAGCAGGCCCAGTGAGGGGAGCTCTGAAGTAGGCGCCATGGGACCAACCCAGGGGACTCGCTCAGTGGCCTAAGACAAGTTTCCACCTCTCTCTGGACCTCTAAAGTCCTTTCTACCTCCAGCTCTCCATTACTTGCTTTCTTGGGTCCTGGGTCCCCCAAAACAATCTTCTACAACTGCTACCTCTTTTTCTCCAGTTTAGGACCTCAACTGCAAGGCCTGGCTGAGCCTCTGCTCCATCTGCCATGGAACCTTGCTTGGCCAGTGGTGAGAAGAGCATCAGGCAGCCAGAGCGTAGGGTGGTAAATGCCGGGAGTAGCTCTCAGCAAACACGTGACTGGTGGGTCCCTTAACTCTACCAGGCTGGAGGGTCTTGAGGGACATCGGAACCACAGAAAAGCCTCTCTAACATTCCATAAGACCACCTTCTCAGGACTTTCCTGATGGCACAGAGGTTAAGAATTCGCCTGCCAATACAGGGGACACGGGTTCGAGCCCTGGTCCGGGAAGATCCCGCATGCCAGAGAGCAACTAAGCCCATGCACCACAACTACTGAGCCTGCATGCCACAACTACTGAAGCCCACATGCCTAGAGCCAGTGCTCCGCAACAAGAGAAGCCACTGCAATGAGAAGCCCCTGCTTGAGGCAACTAGAGAAAGCCCTAGCACAGCAAAAAAGACTCAACGCAGCAGGCCCCCCCCCAAAAAAAGAAAAGAAAGACCACCTTCTCCTGAGGAAAGTTTTCTCCTGAGGGAAAATAATCTGTTCAATTGAAGGATTACACATCTGTAAGTAACATGTTAGCAAAATCTAAGTATTCAAGGGACTTCCTTGGTGGTGCAGTGCTCCATGCTCCTAATGCAGGGGGCCTGGGTTCGATCCCTGGTAAGGGAACTAGATCCCACATGCATGCCACAACTAAGAGTTCTAAGAGTTCGCATGTCACAACTAAGGAGACAGTGAGCTGCAACTAAGGAGCCTGCTTGCTGCAACCAAATAAACAATAAATAAATAAATAATTTAAGTATTCAAGATGAATTTATTAAATAAAGAAAATCATTAAAATGACTCTTTATTTTTCTATATAAATTACACATAAATTTATATATGTAATATATATATAAATTCATATTATATATAAAAATTTATATAAATATATATAAATTTACAGTGAATAAAAATTTCGGAAGGAATTTTGCTTCATATAAACTAAATCAAGACGTCGTTGGCTTTGAAAATCCACTCAATAGATGATCTTTCTCTTGAATCATTTCTCCAGGTATTTTAGAAGCAAAATGAAGACAGATTCTCCAACAAATTTTATGTTATCTAACTCTGTTTTTAGAGTTTCCAAATGTGCCTTATAGGTTTGAAGTTAGCTCTTTTACATTTGTATTTTCTTTTATTGTGTCATTTTCACAAGCCTCAAAAAAATCTTATTATTCACATGAATTGAAGAGGTAATTAAGGGCACTCTGGGCTGTAGTTTTCTTTCCCAGTTGTGCAGTGTTGAGATAAAACCTAAAGAGAACATCTTGCTCTGCACTGCCCAGCAGAGCAGGCCACGAGGAGGAAGAAACAGTGATTGCTGCCACATTTGTGTGTTTAAGGAGATTGAACTGAATTGTCTGTACATAAATACGAATTTTAAATTGATAAGAAATCCAAAGGCATTTTAATCTCACAAATTGAAGGTATTATTATACTTTTAAAACAAGTTCACAACTTTTCATTTGTTTGTACCTCCCTACTAAGTAGTAAGCAGGGATTGTCATCCTCATTTTACAGGCTAAGGAAAATGCCTAGGAAGGAAAGTGAACTGCCCAAGGTCTAACAGAGAGTCTGTAGCAGAGCCAGATGAGAAATGATAGATTCCTGGCTCCTTACCAGTGCTTGAAGAAGAGTTAAATGAAAATGTTGAAGGGATGAAGGAGAGAAGAAATAAACGAAAGGAGGGAAAAAGAGAGAAATACTCAACTAGTATTTGCTATTCTATATTGCTTACTAATTTGTTTATTGTCTGACTCTCCTACTGGAGTGTAAGTTCCATAAAAACAACATGTTGTCTATATCTTTTACTGCTGTATATTATATATTAGTACCTAGCATAGTGCCTGGCACACAGAGATACTCAATAAATATTGATGATGAGTGAATGAATAAATTAAAAGTGTCTCTGATTCATCCTGAATTATGTCAAATGAGATGAACCATTTGAAAGCAGCTAGATTATAAATTGGAGTGTTACTTTGATTTTTTATTTTAGTTTCTAATTATAAAGATATGGAGCTATTGATCCATGAAAAGACATGGAGGGAGCTAAGATGCACTATTACTAAGTGAATAGTAAATAGAATAGTGAATAGAATCACTGTACGATTCCAGCTGCATGACATTCTGGAAAGTTATGGAGACAGTCAAAAAATCAGTGGTTACCAGGGGTTGGGGGGTGGGAAAGATGGATAGGCAGGGCACAGAGGATTTTTAAGGCAGTGAAACTACTCTGTATAATACAATAATGATGAATACATGTCACTCATTGTACAATTGTCCAAACTCACAGAATGTGCAACATCAAAAGTGAACCCTACTGTAAACTCTGGACTGTGGGGGACAATGATGTGTCACTGTAGGTTTAGCAGTTGTAGCAAAACTCTAGTGGGGGATGCTGATAATGGGGGAGGCTGTGACGTGGAGGTAGATGGTATATGGGAGATCTCTGTACCTTCCACTCAATTCTGACCTAAAATACAGTTTATTCTACAATGAGATATCATCTCACACCAGTCAGAATGGCCATCATCAAAAAATCTACAAACAAGTAATGCTGGAGAGGGTGTGGAGAAAAGGGAACCCTCTTGCACTGTTGGTGGGACTGTAAATTGATACAGCCACTATGGAGAACAGTATGGAGGTTCCTTAAAAAAAACTAAAAATAGAACTACCATACGACCCAACAATCCCACTACTGGGCATATACCCTGAGAAAACCATAATTCAAAAAGAGACATGTACCACAATGTTCATTGCAGCACTATTTACAATAGCCAGGACATGGAAGCTACCTAAGTGTCCATTAACAGATGAATGGATAAAGAAGATGTGGTACATATATACAATGGAATATTACTCAGCCATAAAAAGGAACGAAACTGAGTTATTTGTATTGAGGTGGATGGACCTAGAGACTGTCATACAGAGTGAAGTAAGTCAGAAAGAGAAAAAAAAATACCGTATGCTAACACATATATATGGAATCTAAAAAAAAAAGAAAAGAAAAGAAAAAAAAATGATCAGAAGAGCCCAGGGGCAAGACGAGAATAAAGATGCAGACCTACTAGAGGATGGACTTGAGAATACCGGGAGAGGGAAGGGTAAGCTGTGACAAAGTGAGAGAGTGGCATGGACATATATACACTGCCAAGTGTAAAATAAATAGCTAGTGGGAAGCAGCCGCATAGCACAGGGAGATCAGCTTGGTGCTTTGTGACCACCTAGAGGGGTGGGATAGGGAGGGTGGGAGGGAGGGAGACGCAAGAGGGAGGAGATTTGGGGATATATGTATATGTATAGCTGATTCACTTTGTTATAAAGCAGAAACTAACACAACATTGTAAAGCAATTATACTCCAATAAAGATGTTTAAAAAATAAAGTAAAATACAGTTTATTAAATTTTTTTTTAATTGAAGAATTTCATAATTTTGTTGCCTCTGTCTAGGGTTCATGTTCCTAGAGACAGTAACTTTAATCTCTCTTTGTTCCATTGCTCCAACTGCACTGAAGAATGTTAACCTAGTCTTTCTGGGGTATCCTGTGGCACTCCAAGTTTTTATCTATATATTTTAAGTCAAACCATCTTAATTACAACCTCTCATTTTGAGAAAAGTCTGTCCAGCAAGTTTTGCATGGTGATGTAAATTTTCTTTACATAAATTACAAATAATACTGTTCCTGCAAATTTGTTAATATCAACATGGCAAAATCACATTAATCGTCGTTACGTAGAAAAGGCCGAATCAGATTAGTGAGACATAGAAATAGAAAGTATTGGGACTTCCCTGGCGGTCCAGTGGTTAAGACTCCACGCTTCCACTGCAGGGGGCGTGGGTTCGATCTCTGGTCGGGAACTAAGATCCCGCGTGCTGCGCAATGTGGCCAGAAAAGAAAAAAAAAAGTATTTTAAAAGTAAATTCAGCCTAATTCCATTAAAATTCCCTGAATTACAAGAATGAGGGTAATCACATATTGTTTAGGGGGTGGCTTTTTTCTTTTTTTAATTTTATTTATTTTTGGCTGCATTGGGTCTTTGTTGTTGCACGTGGGCTTTCTCTTGTTGGCGCGAGCAGCGGCTACTCTTCATGGCAGTACGTGTACTTCTCATTGCGGTGGCCTCTCTTGTTGTGGAACACAGGGCCTAGGTGCACGGGGTTCAGCAGTTGTGGCATACAGGCTCCGTAGTTGTGGCTCGCGGGCTCTAGAGCGCAGGCTCAGTAGTTGTGGTGCACGGGCGTAGTTGCTTCGCGGCATGTGGGATCTTCTCAGACCAGGGCTCGAACCCGTGTCCCCTGCATTGGCAGGCGGATTCTTAACCACTGCGCCACCAGGGAAGTCCCAGGAGGTGGCTTTGACTGAATGAAAAGAATGGGTCAAAACCAGCTCTCATATATGTGAGATAAACAAATGCCTCTCAAGGGCTTAAGGGATCTTAACATGTTTACTCAGAGCCCTTAAGAATTGTTTAGACTCAAACAGCTTAGTAAACTTTGTCTTCACAGGTTATTTTGCCCTCAGTCCATCGTGACTCTTATATGTTGCATTGCTTATAACATTTTAAATCTCTTTTCTGTGGCAGAGGAGAAGTTGATAATTGAACAGAAAGACAAAAGGATAAACAGATAAAGTGACTTCTCTATGGTCCCACAATTCAGTCAAGGATTTTCAACCACTGGAGTTTTCTCTCGATGGTTAAATTCAAATTACCGAAAACTGAGGAATTTTGGAAGGTTACTCCAAAATAATTACTCCCCTGATGTCCTGCTTATTTGAAATAAAAGTGTACTACTTTAGGTAATATAAGTACTTATATGTTATTATATATATGTCTATATTAGATATACATAAGTATGTGTATATTACACATAAAAATAAGCTACTTTAAGTAATGAAAAGGAAAATAATTAAAGCTTGTTATTTAAATACACTAGAAATTATGTGCAAATCCTTCAACTCTAGGCTTTTGCACTTGCTATTCTTTCTGGAATGTTCTTACTATCCTCAAAT
Organism: Pseudorca crassidens; assembly: GCF_039906515.1. Taxonomy (NCBI): domain Eukaryota; kingdom Metazoa; phylum Chordata; class Mammalia; order Artiodactyla; family Delphinidae; genus Pseudorca; species Pseudorca crassidens. Next base: position 88,986,826 of record NC_090297.1, on the reverse strand, counting down.
AACTCCCATCCTTACTTCATTCAGATCTTAGATCAAATGTTGTCTCCTCAGAGAAGTTGGCCCTGACCCCTATCTAAAAATGCACAATTTTCTCTACACTCCATCTACTTAATTTTTCTTTATAGTACTTAAATTAACACCAAACACATCATTTGTTCGTAATTTGTTTGTCTTCTCCCACCAGAGCATAAACTCTACAAGTGAACTGTTTTGTTGGTGGCCCAGAAAAGTCTCTGAGACAGCAGTCACGCAGATATTTGTTGAGTGAATGAATGAAAAATCACAAAAAAAATAGTGATATTTCTCCTTAAACACCAAATGATTTTGTTTTTTTGGAAAGTGAATATTCTCTGATTGAAAAAAACCAGTTCTCATTAAAGGCCAAAAAGAAAGAATCAGAACATCTAAATCTTTAAAGTAAAATCTAGAGCTTTCATAACAGTGTTTATGGACAGCCTCAAACCGCACCTAACACTGACATTGCATCAACTTTACAAGAGGGAGTTTCCGCTAAATTATGACTAAATTACTAAATTTAGTCAATCCAGTGAAAGAAATCAGTCTTAACTGGTTGTCATTGCATAGAGAAAACAACAGGTTGCTTGGTTATAGTTTTTAACCATTGACCTGACTTCGGGTAAGACAGCATTGAATCTCTAAATGAAAAACCCAGTGGCTCAAAGTTGGCTTATATGTTAATCCAATACACAAATATCCAATATTGCATATATGCTAATGCTAAGGATATAAAATCCCTGGCCTTAGCATGCTCACAGTCTAGTAGGGATGACTGAGAAATAAAAAATATGTACCGTCCAGCACAGTAAGTATTGTCATCAGTGTGTGGTTCCACGTCCTCAGCTGAGCTTGTGTTCTTATGCACCCAGACTCAGAGTTTTCCTTCTTGTAGAGACTACTAGGGCCTGAGCTGTCTGAAACTGGCCTCAAATCACTGAAACCTCGGCAAGGATGGAAAGAGAGATGGAAAAACTCATTTCAAAACTGCAAGCAATTTTCTGGAGAATTTGACACTCAATATGTATCTGAGTCAGATTTTTCTTTTATTGAAAAACCATCAAAATGGGCCCAACAGTTATGTAAATGAAAAGTTAAAAATCCAAATCAGGAAAGGTCACTTTTGAGAAACTGTGCCATCAGAGAGTGAAACTTCTATTGCCACAAAGTAAGAACAAACAAAAATAACCTACTATCTCCAATTGAATATCTCAGACTCAGCACAACTACAGTGGAACGCTTGGTTTCTCCTTCCCAAAAACCCCCTGTGCCCCACAGCCACCCCCAGCTCCCTCCCATTTTCCAGTTCTCACCCAGGGTCACCCTTGGTTGTTCCTTTTCTTTACCAACAGATCCAATCCCTCAGCAAGTTCTGGCATCCAATCACCAAAACACATCCTGAATCTGTCCACTTCTTTCTTGTTCCAGTGTCCCCCTTGTGTCCAAGCTGCCATCACCTCTCACTGGATTACTGCAGTAGTTTCTTCAGCTTCCGCTTCTGCTCATCTCCAGTCCATTCTCCACTCAGGAACAACAAGGAGCTTATTTTCATCTTTTGCTAGGTAATTCCATTTTTTTTAAATTAATGAACTTAATATTTTAGAGGAGTTCTAAGTTCGCAGCAAAGTTGAGTGGGTGGTACAAGGAGTCCCCACATACCCCTTATACCTGCACACACACAACCTCCCCACTGCCAACATCTCCCACCATAATGGGACATTTGTTACAATTGATGAACCAACATTGACACATAATCACCCAAGTCCACCGTTTACATTAAGAGTCACTCTTGGTGTTGTACATTCTCTAATTTTGACAACTATATAAAGATCTATCCACCATTATAGTATCATATAGGATAGTTACACTGCCCTAAAAGTCCTCTGTGTTCCTCCTGTTCATCACCCCCTCCCTGCTAACCTCTGACAACCACTACTAGTCTTTTGACTGTCTCCATAGCTTGCCTTTTCCAGAATGTCATAGAGTTGGGATCATACAGTATAGAACCATTTCAGATTGGCTTCTTTCACTTAGTAATATGAGTTTTAGGTTCTGTCATGTCTTTTTTTGTGTTTTTTTTTTTTTTTTTTTTTTTTTTTGCGGTACGTGGGCTTCTCACTGTTGTGGCCTCTCCCGTTGCGGAGCACAGGCTCCAGACGCGCAGGCCCAGCGGCCATGGCTCACAGGCCCAGCCGCTCTGCGGCATGTGGGATCTTCCCGGACCGGGGCACAAACCCGCATCCCCTGGATCGGCAGGCGGACTCTCAACCACTGCACCACCAGGGAAGCCCTCTCATGTCTTTTAATGGCTTGACAGCTCAGTTACTTTTAGCACCGAATAATATTCCATAATTTGGATGTACCACAGTTATTTATCCATTCACCACCTAAAGGACATCGAGGTTGCTTCCAAGTTTTGGCAATTATAAATAAAGTTACTATAGACATCTGTGTGCAGACTTTTGTGCGGATATAACAATTCATTTGGGTAAGTACCAAGGAGCACAATTTTTGGATCACATGTTTAGTTTTGTAAGAAACTATCAAATTGTTTTCCAAAGTGTCGTTTTTGCATTCCCACCAGCAATGAATGAGAGTTCCTACTGCTTCACATCCTCATCAGCATTTGTTGTCAGTGTTTTGGATTTTGGTCATTCTAATAAGTGTACAGAGGTATCTCACTGTTGTTTTGTAATTCCCTAATGATATATGATGTTAAATATATTTTCACGTGCTTATTTGTCATCTGTATGTCTTTTCTGGTGAGGTGTCTGTTCAGGTCTTTGGCTCATTTTTTAATTGAGTTGTTCATTTTCTTATCATTAAGTTTTGTTTTGTTTTGTTTTTTAACATCTTTATTGGAGTATAATTGCTTTACAATGGTGTGTTAGTTTCTGCTTTATAACAAAGTGCATCAGCTATACTTATACATATATCCCCAAATCTCCTCCCTCTTGCGTCTCCCTCCCTCCCACCCTCCCTATCCCACCCCTCTAGGTGGTCACAAAGCACTGAGCTGATCCCCCTGTGCTATGCAGCTACTACCCACTAGCTATCTATTTTACGTTTGGTAGTGTATATATGTCCACGCTACTCCCTCACTTCGTCCCAGCCTAAGTGCTCTTTGTATATTTTGGATAATAGCGCTTTATCAGATTTGTCTTTTGAAAATATTTTCTCTTAGTCTGTGGCTTATCTCCTTATTCCCTTGACAGTGTCAAGAAGTTTTTAATTTTAATGAAGTCCAGCTTCTCCATGTTTTCTCTTGCAGATCCTGCCTTTGGTGTTGTATCTAAAAAGGCATTGTTATACCCAAGGTCACCTAGATTTCCTCTATGTTATCTTCTAGGAGTTTTATAATTTTGAACTTTACATTTAGGTCTATGATCCATTTTGAGTTAATTGTTGTGAAGGGAGTATGGTCTGTGTCTAGATTCATTATTTTGCATGTTTGACGTCTGGTTGTTTCAACACCATTTGCTAAAAAGCCTGTCTTTTCTCCATTGTGTTGCCTTTACTTCTTTGTCGAATATCAGTTGACTGTATTTATGTGGACCTATTTCTGGGCTCTCTATTCTGTTCCACTGATCTACTTGTCTATTCTTTCACCAATACCACACTATCTTGACCGCTATAGCTTTATAGTAAGACTTAAAGTTGGGCAGTGTCAATCCTCCAACAGAAGAAGTTTTTAAAAACTTTACTGTGTTTTAAAAACAAATCCTGCGAAAGCTTCTTCTTGTCCTTAGAATGAAGCCCAGATATTTAACAAGGCTTCCAAGACCCTCTGCCAACCTCTGCATTTCTATCTGTTCTCCCTCCTTGCTTTTTATTCTCCAGTCATAGGGGACTTCCTTTGCTTCTCTATACATGCCTGCCCTTGCACACCTCAAGGCCTTCACACATGCTGTTTCTGTTGTAAGAAATATTCTTTCCAACCTGCCACCAGCCCCACCACCCTCTCTGCACCAGGCTAACTCCTTCTTCATGCCCTTTGAGTGCCAGTTTAAACATCACTTCTCAGGGAAGCCTTCCCTGACCCTCTTGACTGGGTCAAGCCCCCATGTTACATGCTGGCATTTCACTTGTATTCTGTTTTGGCACATATTAAGTCACAGTTGATTGAATCTTTGTGTAGTTGGTCTGCATAATGGGGATATTCTTATTAGATTGTAAGCTCTATGAGGCCAGGGATTTTGTCATGCTGTTTATTGTGGTCTCGCTGGCACAATGCCTGGTGCACAGCAAGGTGTCAATAACTGCTAGTTGTGCAAGTGAGTGAAACCTCTAGCCCATATCTACATAATCACATATACATCAGAACAATACAAGTATGTTTCAGGTGAGATCTGTCAATCTTTTCAACACTAGAATTCATTTGCAAGGATATATAATATTCTTGTAATTAGGTAACATAAAAAAATTTATTCTGGCTGTCTTGTGTGTAAAATGACTACAGCTATAACAAAAAGTATGATAATATTCCTTTCTTTTTTCTCTGAAGTAGATATTCTGCAAAGAAGAAAATTCTTCCCAATTCTAATGCTATCATTAGACCTCTTGGGCCTCCTAGGAAACAGTTCATGAAGAGTCCACCAGCAAGCCTTTTGTTAATTATATAAGAAGCAGGGCTCCAGCTGCTACTTAGGTGATATTTTTGCCTATGGAGACAGAAAAAGAAACTAGTTGGCGGAGAATGATTTTCTTTGTTCTGACTCTTTAATACCTTCTGTATTTTCCTCAGACAAATAAACGTATAATCCTCAACAAGTTAACTGATCTTTGGAATGTGGGCACCACTGACTTTTATTTTTAATAAGGATTAAACTTAAGTAGGTATTATATTAAAATGAAGTTTTAGAGGAAACCTTTAAAGTTTTATTAAATATTGTAAATGACTTTTTGAACTATGAACTGAGAAAGGAGAGGCTCAGCCAGCCTCTTGGAATTGTTCTTGGAATGGAAGTGGGAATAGGTTCCAGTAGGGCTCAAATCTTGTGCAAATTCTACAAATAGCAGAGAATGTGGTCCTGTAGTATATGTTCTTTTTAAAGGCTATCTTTAGCTGAACTCATAGACATGGAGAGTAAAATTGTGGTTACCAGAACTTGGGGGATTGGGGAGATGTTAAAGGATACAAAATGGCAACCTGAAGATGAATAAGTCCTGGAGATCTAATGAACAACGTAGTGATTATAGTTAACAATACTGTATTATAAACCTCAGAGTTGCTTAGAGACTAGATCTTAAATGTTCTCACCACAAAAAAAAAGAAATGATAATTATGCAATGTGAGAGATGTGTTCGCTAACTCTACTGTGGTAAGCATGTTGCAATATACAAATGTAGGAAACCAACACACTGTACACCTTAAACTTACAAAGTGTTAAATGTCAATTATGTCTTATTTTTTTTAAAAAAACCTATCTTCAATAAGGAAATATTATGTTAAAACTTCAATTTAGCAGCATTTTAAATAAGTTCTGAAACTGTTTCTATAATTGAGGTGTGGTTAGAGATAGAATGACTTTTATTAAGATATTGTATTCATTCTTTAGCCCATTCATCAAATATTTGTTTAAAACCAAAAATTAACCATGTCATTCCCTGGTGGCCCAGTGGTTAGGATGTGGTGCTTTCACTGCTGTGGGCCTGAGTTCAATCCCTGGTTAGTGAACTAAGATCCCACAAGACGTGTGATATGGTCAAAAAAAAAAAAAAAAAGCACCACGTCCGGTTCAAGGTACTTGGGATATACCTCACGAATAAAGCAGAAAAAGATTCTTGCCCTTGTGGAGATTATATTCTAATAGAGGAGACATCCAATTAACCATCAATATAATAAGTAAATTATGTAGTATTAATCCATTAAAATATTTATTGAATATTTAGAAGCCTAGCAGTAAACAAACCAGACAAAGATCTCTATCCCTGTGCATTCCACTTTCTAACAAGGGGAGATAGACAGCAAACATAATAAATAAGTAAATTATATAGCACATTAGAAAGAGTTAAAACTAATAAATCTAAATCCAAAACAGAGGAAATGGTTGAAATATATTTTCTTTTTTTAAAAATAAATTTATTTACTTTATTTATTTATTTTTGGCTGCATTGGGTCTTCATTGCTGCACACAGGCTTTCTCTAGTTGTGGCGAGTGGGTGATACTCTTCGTTTCAATGCACGGGCTTCTCATTGCAGTGGCTTTTCTTGCTGTGGAGCAAGGGCTCTAGGTGCGCAGGCTTCAGTAGTTGTGGCATGCAGGTTCAGTAGTTGTGGCTCACGGGCTCTAGAGTACAAGCTTGGTAGTTGTGGCGCATGGGCTTAGTTGTTCCGCGGCATGTGGGCTCTTTACCGACCAAGGATCGAACCCGTGTCCCTCGCAATGGCAGGTGGATTGTTAACCAGTGCGCGACCAGGGAAGTCCTGAAATATATTTTCTTTCCTTCCAAAAATTTCAAAGCTTCTGCATACTATGAAAGCAAAAACCATTCACTATTTTTTTTTTTTTTTTTTTTTGCGGTACGCGGGCCTCTCACTGTTGTGGCCTCTCCCGTTGTGGAGCACAGGCTCCGGACTCACAGGCTCAGTGGCCGTGGCTCACGGACCCAGCCGCTCCCCGGCATGTGGGATCTTCCCGGACCGGTGCACGAACCCGTGTACCCTGCATCGGCAGGCGGACTCCCAACCACTGCGCCACCAGGGAAGCCCCCATTCACTTTTTAAAGAAATTTTCTGCAGAAATGTATGTAGTAATAAGATGTCTTTTATTAATAACAGGTATATTCATTCAGTCATTGGTCCTTTTAGTTCAAAATTATGTATCAAGGGCTTATTTGGTACAGAAAATGGCAGCAACAGTATAGACACAATCCCTGTCCTCATGGGCAAATATTTTATATTCATACCAGGATTTCATGGAGAAGGCATGGATTTGAAAAAGCATGAGTCTGCACAGCACATTTACCCTAAAGTTAATAACTACCTCTCTCCTGTTTGTTTTGTCAATTGAAAAGCTCCTGAAATCCAAAACATTTTTTCTAACTGGAGGGATGGATATGGGTAACAGTCTTTACTGCTGCCAATGTTATTTCATTTTCACTGTGACAAGGAAATCTTTGCTACCCCTTATGGAAGGTGTGTTAACTGAATCATTGAAGAAGGAGCAGGGAAAGCTGCTCCTTCCTGCACCCTCCTCAGGCAGGCAATCTGGTCGAAGAAACTGTAGTTTCTCCGGGAATTTCAAGAACCACCTCTGTGGCCTCCTTTGAACCCTAGGTTCATGTCATATTCTTAATGTTCCAATGTCCAAATTGGAGAAGTTATCTTAAGGAAAAAAATGTACCATATCCAATATCTTAATATGTTATAAAATGCTCCAAAGATTTTTGTGGTAGAATCTGTTCTTTTTGCTGGTTTAAAGTTTCTTCCCTCTTCCCCTGATCTCAGCACCCCACTTGTCCTCTGGCAGACCATCCACTTCATTCCACATGCCAGGACTGCCAATCAACCAACCCAACTCCCTTGGCCAACCACTGTGCCTGGGACCTGAGCCAGGCGAGGCTGATTCTCCTGGGATTTGAATCTTGAGCAGGGTGACTCAAGGTCAGAAAATATTTGTAGCCAGGACTTTCTGATGGTGGAGGCCTGAAGAAATCATCCATTCTTTCCTGCCATCTAGATCACCAAGCTTAACTGAACTTCCCCATATATCCTTCCAGTAAAATTCCCTTTTACTTCAATATGCCTAAATTGACTGCTGTTGCTTGTGCCCAATGAATCCTAATATACTTACCCATATAAATAGATTGGAGAATGTAATAAATAATTATCAGACCTTTAAAAATACATTTGTTGAGACTGACAAAAATGAGAATTAATTTTGTTTTTCCTTGAGTCATCCAAAAGTTCACTCCCCAGGGCACAAAAACACAGTTTAAATATATACTCAAAAAGCATAACTTTTCTTAATGTATTGAGAAAAACTGTATTCTTAAAAAAACACATTATTTTATTTATTTATTTAAAAAAAACCATTATTTTTAAAAAGGAATTATAAATATAGTGGCCTTTTCTAAAATAAATTTATTTATTTATTTTTGGCTGTGTTGGGTCTTCGTTTCTGTGCGAGGGCTTTCTCCAGTTGCGGTGAGTGGGGGCCACTCTTCATCATGGTGCGTGGGCCTCTCACTGTTGCGGCCTTTCCTGCTGCGGAGCACAGACTCCAGACGCGCAGGCTCAGTAGTTGTGGCTCATGGGCTTAGTTGCTCCGCGGCATGTGGGATCTTCCCAGACCAGGGCTCGAACCCGTGTCTGCTGCATTGGAAGGCAGATTCCCAACTACTGCAACTACTGGCATTTTTATGTAAAACTGTTAATGTTCAAATAAATTCTGTAATGCACGTAAACTCCAGCTTCCAAAATGAGATTCTTAGAGCAGAAATAAAATGAGTCACTGTAATAGTTTCCTTTGGGAGCTACTGCCATAGTCCCTTCACTAAGAAAGGTCATATATATATATATGTGTGTGTGTGTGTGTATAGACACACATATATTTACATCTGTACAAAAACAATATCTACTTATTCTGCTTTCAGGCAACCATTCCTTGAAGATGTAAAGTTTAATTATGATTGGAAATCTTTCAGTTCTGATAATTACTCAGCTTTGTCACCATTTCCTAATTTATAAAGAGGAAGCAAATCAGATCCAGGTGCATCTTAATCAACATAACCTTGCTCACTGGCTTCTCATTTTTTAATTTCTGGCTGGCACAATGTTTAGATGAATCGGGTAAGTTCTGCAAACTTCAGAATATAGTGTTGATTGTGAAAATGTGGACAAATAATAATAAGTACCACTAACTTGATGACTTTTTTTGTTTTTCTAATTTTGGCTGTGCGGCTCTTAGATGCGGCACGTGGGATCTTTTAGCTGCAACATGCAGGATCTTTGTTGTGGCATGCAGGCTCTTAGTTGCGTCATGTGGACTTCATAGTTGCTGTGGGATCTAGTTCCCCGAACCAGGGATCAAACCGGGGCACCCTGCATTGGGAGTGCAGAGTCTGACCCACTGGACCACCAGGGAAGTCCCTGATGACATATTTTTATAGATAGTGTTTTATAGTTTTCAAATATTTTTGAATACTGTACCCATCAGGTTCTGAGGAAAACAACAGAATTTGCTCAGAAGATTCAATGAAAAGAGTTTAATGAAGGGACTACTTACGGAGGTTGTAGAGAGGTTATAGAGCAAACAAGGGATGTTGAGGCCACCAGAGACTAGCGAGAGCAGAAAGCCATTACTTCCTCTAGAACCTAACGTCTAAAAGATGAAAACAGCATTACCAGAGCCCCATGGAAAGTTAAGAGCTAAGGAAGAGGGGTCACCCTGCTGATGCCACAGATGTAGTATGGAAGCTGTGAGAGAAGGCAGAATTATCTTTTTTTTTTTTGCGGTACGCGGGCCTCTCACTGTTGTGGCCTCTCCCGCTGCGGAGCACAGGCTCCGGATGCGCAGGCTCAGCAGCCATGGCTCACGGGCCCAGCCGTTCCGTGGCATGTGGGATCTTCCCGGACTGGGGCACGAACTCGTGTCCCCTGAATCGGCAGGCGGACTCTCAACCACTGCGCCACCAGGGAAGCCCAAGGCAGAATTATCTTGTTCCTCTTTCCCACCTTCTGATCTACTGAACCAGAAGCCAGATGGCAAGGGGGTTCTGGCAATGGAGTTAGTAGGAGACAGCAAATCCTTAGGGCACAGAGAAAGCAGAGGAGGGGAGGGAAATGTGTCTGGGGGAAAATCCAGAGAATAACCAACCACATATATTAACTCAGAATAGAACAGGCTCAGAGAGATTAAGTGCCCGATTAAATTGACACAACTCATAATCCCTGATCTGAGACTTAAATGCAAGTTTCCAGACCCTCTGAAGCCAGTGTTTTTTTCCAATACACTTAGTTAATGGCTTAGTTGCTGATGATTGAGAAGTATTGTGTTGTTTGTGTCAAATATAATATTCTGTTTCAAACTGAGTTACTTCAATGAAGATCCCTAAGGAGGTCCTTCGCTGCATATCCGCCATGAGAATTTTACTCACAAGGCAGATTGTCCAGTGAATCTGGTGAACACAGTGTTGATGACTGTCCTGTGCTGGTTAGGTCAACTGAGAGATATGGGGAGTCGTGGGAGCAATAGAGAGGAACAAGACAGCAAGATGAGGACCCTGATGGCTGTCAGAGGGAAGCATCAGCAGTGTGGGTAAGAGCCTGGCCATAGGAGTCAGCCAGCCTGAGTTTGAATCCACTCTCTCTCTCACTATCTGGGGTGTCGGGTAAGTAACCCAAGTCTCCATTTGCTCATCTACTGTTGGGGGTAAAAATACCTACCTCAGAGTGTTGATAGGAGGACTAACATACTGCTCGTAAAATGCTTCGTGTGATGATTGACATAGTAGTTCTAATTAACATTAATATCTACCATTTATTGAGTTTTTGACATGATATTGCTATCCATAAAACAGACTTAAGGTAGGTCTTAATACCCCTCATTTTACAGGTATGGAGATTGAGGCTTAGAGAATTATTTGCCTACGATCACATAGCTAATGCGAGTGTTAGGATCTGAATTTAAAAGCACACGCGTCTACTCCATTATACAGTTCCAGGCAAGATAGGGTTCCAGTAGCTTTCCTGGTGGAAAGTTTTTAAAGTGTTCCTAGACGCACTTTTTCTTGAACTTTTCAAGAGAGTTGATGCAATGTGTGTGTTGCTCTCATCCGCTTGTTGTGTTCATTGTTCACGTTTCAGGGCTAGCACCTGTGATGTTACCATTTTTTAAATAAAGCCCAGCGTGCCTTTGAGGAATATGCCTTTCACCGGGGGATAATTGGTTTGGAATCCTGATGCCATTATTTATCATCACGTGGAGCTGATTTACGAGGAATATGGCTTTGATGCTTGAGGATTGGCTTTGCGCCAAGAAGTCATTGCTGAGATTGCTGGGGATTCTGGCTGTTTGATGTTAAGATGCAATCTGCTGAGGAGCTGACTCGGCCTATTAATAGGAGTTCAAACACAGTGTCACAAGCTTAACTATGAGGGCCTGGAAAGAGAGGCCGGAATAACAATTCTGAGAGCCAGGAGGTGTTATTGGACAGGACAGTGTGACCTCAACACCATGATAAGAACTCACAAAGGCAATTGAAACATGCCTCTGCACACCCACTCTCACTCAAACGCACTTTTGGGCACTGACACAGCACGGTACGTCACAATTAGGTGTCTGCCTTTCCCACAGGATAGAGATCCTTAGAGGCAGGGATTAGGTCATTAATTCAAAAAGCATTCATCAGGGGTCTCTTGCCACTGCCAGGCATTGTGTGAGGAGCCAGGAGCCTTATTCATCCTTGTACCCAGCATCTCATCCAGAGGCCAGCACATGGCAGGCATTCAATAAGTGCCATGGGTAAAATATGACTCACTGAGGGGGCTAAACCCAAACACTGTGGTCGCGGTTACTTGAATGTGTTTTCTCAAAATATGCTATAATACCCAAGCTTTTTGAATTAGGAAAATCAACCTGTGGCAATTAGACAACTGTTTAATACATTCCTATTTATCTAGTGGTTAAAGGCTAGAGCATTCCAATTAAATATTTTGTTATGTAATAGAGAAGTCTGTATTTGCCAACATCAAATTCTTTTTTTAAATTATTTTTTGGCTGCATTGGATCTTCATTGCTGTGCGCAGGCTTTCTCTAATTGTGCACGAGCTTCTCATTGTGGTGGCTTCTCTTGTGGAGCATGGGCTCTAGATGCCCGGGCTTCAGTAGTTGCAGCACATGAGCTCAGTAGTTGTGGCACATGGGCCCTAGAGCATGTGGGCTTCAGTAGTTGTGGCACGTGGGTTCAGTAGTTGTGGCTCACGGGTTCTAGAGCGCAGGCTCAGTAGTTGTGGTGCATGGGCTTAGTTGCTCCGTGGCATGTAGGATCTTCCCGAAAGAGGGCTCGAACCCGTGTCCCCTGAATTGGCAGGCAGATTCTTAACCACTGTGCCACCAGGGAAGTCCTGGTAATATCAATTTAAAAATAAACTCAATACCTAAACACAACTAAATCATTCCTTGATGATTAAAAGGCAATGTGTATCTCACAGTTGTCATTAAGGAACCATTTACCATTGTACAAGCTCTATCTGTACATGGGGTTAAGAGCTTGGATTAGTAAATACTCTTCCTCTTACTGATATTTATTTTTTTATACTCAATTGATAATACATAATTATGATGAGACCCCTACACTACAGTTAATTATTTAAAAAATAATTAAGAAAAAAGTAAAGAACCCTATATTAAAAGAATGTTGTTGGGCTTCCCTGGTGGCGCAGTGGTTGAGAATCTGTCTGCCAATGCAGGGGACACGGGTTCGAGCCCTGGTCTGGGAAGATCCCACATGCCGCGGAGCAACTAAGCCCATGAGCCACAATTACTGAGTCTGCGCGTCTGGAGCCCGTGCTCCACAACAAGAGAGGCTGCAATAGTGAGAGGCCCGTGCACCGCGATGAAGAGTAGCTCCCGCTCGCCACAACTAGAGAAAGCCCTTGCACAGCAACGAAGACCCAACACAGCCAAAAACAAATAAATAAATAAATAAATTAAAAAAAAAAAAAGAATGTTGTTTGTGAAAGCAACCGAAACTAACTCTGACTAAACTAAATATAAAAGAAATTCATTTGAAAGATAATGATAAACCATCAACAAAATGAAAAGGCAACCTACTGAACGAGAGAAAATATTTGCAAATTATATATCTGATAACAGGTTAATATCCCAAATTTATAAAGAACTCATACAACACAATAGCAAAGAAACAACCCAATTAATAAATGGACAGAACATCTGATTAGACATTTTTCCAAAGAAGACATACAGATGGCCAACAGGTACGTGAAAAATGCTCAACGTCATTAATCACTAGGGAAATGTAAATCAAGACTACAGTGAAATAGTACTTCACACCTGTGAGAATGGCTATTATCAAAAAGACAATGAATAACAAGTGCTGGCAAGAATGTGGAGAAAAGGGAATCCTTGTGCATTGTTGGTGGGAATGTAATAAATTGTTGCAACCACTATGGAAAACAGTATGGAACTTCATCCAGCAATTCCACCTCTGGTATTTATCCTAAGAAAACAAAAATACTAAATTGAAAAGATATATGTACCCCCATGTTCACTGCAGCATTATTTACAATAGCCAAGATATGGAAACAACCTAATTGTCCGTGAAGGGTTGAATGGATAAAGAAAATATAGTGTAAATATATGTATATATAGGAATATTATTTAGCCATAAAAAGAAGGAAATCTTGCCATTTTCAACAAGGCTGGACCTCAAGGGCATTATGCTAAGTGAAATAAGTCAGACAGAGACAAATACTGTATGGTCTCATTTATATGTGGAATCTAAAAAAAAGAAGAAAGAAAGAAATAGAAAAAAAAAAAAAAAACAAGCTTATAGTTACAGAGAACAGATTAGTGGTTGCCAGAGACTGGAGTGTGGGAGAAATGATGGAGGGGCCTCAAAAGGTAAAAGCTTCATAAAGTAAATAAATCATGGGGGTGTAGTGTACTGGTTGGTGACTATAGTTAATAGCACTATATTGCATATTTGAAAGTTGCTAAGAGAGTAGCTCTTAAAAGTTCTCATCACAAGAAAAAAAAAATTTGTAACTATACAAGGTAATAGACGTTAACTAAATTTATTGTGGTGATCATTTGGCAATGTATACAATATTGAATCATGATGTACACCTGAACCAATACAATGTTATACGTTGATTATACTTCAATTTTTAAAAATCAGCCAAAGGAGATTAGACAGCAGAAATCACAGCTGACGTCATTCTACAGGAGCTGTATGGATTTGCTGCCATTGGACCCTGGCTGTCCCACCGTACTGTAAAGAATGTCTAAATGGTTTCTGTATATGGAGCTGGAGTCCACATGGGCTGGACCAAGGTCACAGAACAACAGCCCAGATGCCAGGGCATGGGGGAAGGGAGAATCAGGCCCCCTGAGCTTCTGTAGCAAGAATTTGGGCTCTGACTCTCATAAGCCTTATCGATTAAGGGAGTCAAAAGAGGCACTGTCCATTATATAAACTGGGTGATTTTAAAACAAATCCAAGGTATATTGTTTGCTACAATACCTAATTATAAAAAAATAAATGTACAAAAGTATAATGCAATAGGATAAAAATAGAGACGTCAATAAGTGTATGGTAGGTTAAGTAATGCCTCCCCTCCAAAGATATCCACACCCTAACCCTTGAAACTTCTGAATATGATGTCTATATGGCAAAAGGGACTCTGCACATGCAATTAGGTTAAGGATCTTGAGATGGGGAGATTAACATGGATTATTTGAGTGGGTCTAATGTAATCACATGGGCCTTTATAAGAAGGAGCAGATGGATCAAATTCAGTACAAGGATATGTACGGGTGGACGGAAGAGGCTGGAGAGATGTAAGAGGCCTGGAGCCAAGGAATGCAGGCAGCATTTAGAAGCTGGAAAAAGCAGGAAATAGATTTTCCCCTAGAGCATTCAGAAAAAAACCGACCCTGCTGACACTTGATTTTAACGCCATAAGACCCAATTTTGGACTTCTCACATATGGAATTATGAAAGAATAAATTGTGTTGTTTTAAGCCACTAACTTCGTGGTGACTTATTATAGCAGCCATAGGAAACTAATGCAAAGGGAAGAGGGGAACCCTAGCTATTTAAACTCTTCAGTGAAAACCAGAATTCAGATAAATAGATTTCCGAAAATGGAAGATAGAATACAAAGACACTTCATATACTTTCATGGTAGTTCTTCAATATTGTCAACGCAATATTTAAGTGGCTTACTTTACCTTATTCTATCAGCCAAATTCTTGGATAATGGGATTAACATGGTGGTATTTGGGACACAACTCAAGAGCCCACGTGTTTCTATGACCTAGGAGTATGCCTACCAGTTACATAAGAAAGAGAGTACATCTATTAACAAATAAAAAATGAGGACAAAAATTAGGGAAAAAGGGCTTCCCTGGTGACACAGTGGTTGAGAGTCCCCCTGCCAATGCAGGGGACACGGATTCGTGCACCAGTCTGGGAGGATCCCACATGCCGCGGAGCAACTAGGCCCGTGAGCCATGGCCGCTGAGCCTGCGCGTCCGGAGCCTGTGCTCCGCAGCGGGAGAGGCCACAACAGTGAGAGGCCCGCGTACCGCAAAAAAAAAAGAGTAAACACTTTAATACTTAAAATAATCCTCTTACTGCAGTGAAGTGACAATAGAGGGCTTAGTTTTAAATTTGAAAAACTATATACAATGAAATACAGTATTCTGTCATACAGAGGTAAAGGAATGAAAAGCATATCAGTAGTACAGATGTATCATATAAAATGAAAATGTTTAGCACTTTTGAAAGAAAATGAACAAGTTGATAGGGAATGTTCCTTATTTTACATTAATCGATTTGTTTTTTGTGTAGAAATCAATTCCAGTTTTCTGCTTTCCTTTCCGTAATGGGTAGGTGAGATGAATTAACTTTTTGCTGCTGTTCTTTGAGTTTAACAAGTCCATACCCTCTTCTTTCAGAAACAAATTGGACATCTAATTCAAAGAAAAAAATTTTAAGTTACATTTGATTAAGTCACATAAAACTCACTGAGTTATATAGTAGTTTTAAAGAGTTAAAGTCTAGTGTTAATTTCCCCAAATTGTAAAATTATAAAATCATCTAATCACATCATTGATAAAAGTCAGAGTTTACAAAGAATAAAACAATGATTCTCATTTCTCTGAGCAAGACTTTACTGAAATAATATTTTGGCTTTTAGTGAATCTTGGAAGGAACAGTTTAGCTTTCATAGAATTATTATATATTGATGTATTCAGTGAAAATGATTACTTTCTATGGTAGTGGAAAATACCACTTATATTTTCATGTGATTCAACAGACTTGAACTTCCTAGAATCAGGAGCAACTTTTGACTATGCTGATACTTGCTCCCCAGAGTTGAGAATTACTCTTCATTCCAAAATCAACTAACTGGAGGCAAGTAGTATAGATTAGGGGCATCAGTTGCATTGTGCGGTTGAAGCCTGGAACTGAGTCTTGCTGTGGACAGCCTGTGCATCTGGTGTACCCAGAAGGCCTGGATGCAGGAAGCCTCTGAACTCTAGCATTACCTGCATCCTTGTACTCATGTCTCACTTTCCTTACTTAACCCTCCATCTTCCACCAAGGACTAGAGTTTAATCCTGAATATCAACTTTGCAATTACGTATCTTTTATCAATCCTCTCCCTCAATCCTGCCCTCTAGGTCCCTTGACTATTGGGGTGCATCAGGAATTGCCAGAGAGACATGATACTACTGCTCTCCCTGACTTTTAGCACCATCTCCACCTCATTTTCCTTTTCCTAGCTTTAGGATATATGACAGAGGTCTGCAGAAGACCTATTTTAGGTAGAGTAACTTTACAACACCCAATCTGGGTGCTACAGACTGAACTGTGTCCCTCCAAATTCATATGTTGAATTCCTAACTCCTAGTATGTCAGACTGTATTTGGAGAGAAGACCTTCAGAGAGATCATTAAGTTAAAATGAGGCCCTTAGGATGAGCCTTAATCTAATCTGACTGGTGTTCTTATAAG
Source organism: Pseudorca crassidens (assembly GCF_039906515.1). NCBI lineage: Eukaryota > Metazoa > Chordata > Mammalia > Artiodactyla > Delphinidae > Pseudorca > Pseudorca crassidens. The sequence goes on along the minus strand of NC_090297.1, from coordinate 88,970,099 downwards.
AGGAGATTAGGACACAAAGAGAGACACCAGGGATACATACCCACAGAGAGAAGACCACGTGAGGACACAGCAGGCCATCTGCAAGCCAAGGAGAGGGGCCTCAGGAAAGACCAAACCTGCCTACACCTTGATTTTGGACTTCCAGCCTCCAGAACTGTAAGAAAATTAATTTCTGTTGTTTGAGCAACCTCAGTTTCTGGTGGTATTTTGTTATAGCAGCCCTAGCAAGCATGTACAATGGGAAACTTTTGAGAATGGCCAAAGGGTAGTTATCAGTAAATATGCAGAGACAACACAATAAAATGCGATTGTTCTGGACAAATCAGGATGAATAGTCAAATTAATGTTAAGCTCTAAGATAGCCTGCCTCAAGGAGAGGATGGGAGAAAGGAAGTGGAAGGTATTCCAGGCTAAGGGAGCTCTTGAGCATCAAACAACCTGGGTACATTAAAAAAATACCCTAATGAGATTTATATTTTCAAAAGACCACTCTGGTGGCATGTGGCAGAGGGATTGTTGATTGAGTATGGAGGGAGACTGAAGCAGGAGGTTATTGCAAAGGCCTTGAAAAAAGGTGATGAGAGCTTGCTTGATATATGGGAGCTACAGAGATGTTGGTAGGGGGAAACAGATGCAAGGAATACTAAGAAAATAGAACTAATAGGCCCTGATCACAGAGTATACATAGGGGACAAGAGAGAGGTCAAGAAAACGAGTTTTGGTGTGGATTACTCAGTCAATGAAGAGGCCATTTTTTAAATTAATTAATTTATTTATACCTATTTTTGGCTGTGTTGGTTCTTCACTGCTGCACATGGGCTTTTTCTATTTGCTGTGAGCGGGGGCTACTCTTCGCTGCAGTGCGCGGGCTTCTTGTGGTGGCTTCTCTTGTTGCGGAGCACAGGCTCTAGAACACAGGCTCAGTAGTTGTGGCACATGGGCTTAGTTGCTCCGTGGCATGTGGTATCTTCCCTGACCAGGACTCAAACCCATGTCCCCTGCATTGGCAGGCAGATTCTTAAGCACTACGCCACCGGGGAAGTCCTGAAGATGTCATTTACTGAGACAGGAAATAAGGAGAAAGATCAAGTTTAGAGAGGAACTTATAGGCCCTTTCTAAAATAGTTAATAAATATATATAATTTTTAGGTTCTAATTCTAGACTATGGAATATAATAGAGTTGATTAAAATTATTAGTTTGAAACAATTGTTAAGAGTAGAATAAATCTCCAACTCCTGTTTGAAAAGATCTGTTAATTTAAATAATCACTTAAAATGTATCAACTATGACTCTATACTACTCAGAATTACTTCTATCAGTAGTTGACCTCTCCTTTTTTTTTTTAGAATTCTCTTTATCCTTGGTTCCATTAAAGGCATGACCCTGGTTCTCCTCTTGCCTCTCTGGGTGACCTTCTCTGTCTCTCACTAGTTTTTCTAATATTCCAACATCCTAAAAGTAAACCATTCCTCAAGTCTCTGTCATCATCCTTCTCTTGCTCTACACTTTCTACCAGACCATCTTATCCATGCCTACATCTTTGACCATCTTCTCTGTGCAGGAACACGGATCTTCAAATGACTGGTGTTTGTTTCAGCTCAGATGACCATCTAGCAATTCAATGTCAACAACTCCCAAAACAAACCCATCGTCTTTCCTAAGGTTGCCTTCCTGATGACTTCCCTGTTTTTCTGAATGACATAATGGTAATAATGATAATTCTTATATTTAAACATCTTATTACTTATTCAGAAATGATGAGAACAGTTCCCCTCACTGGGAAATGGATGCAGTCTATCCATGCTCAGTTCAGACAGTGTTTGGCCATATCAAGTTTTGTCTGTTTGGGTGGCGGGAAGATTTGGTCAGTCAACCTTGAAACCAGTTGTTCACTTGTTTCTTGGATGATCAGTCATTGAGACCTTCCCTTTTTTATGACTCATCAGTTTTCAGTAACTTTACCAACAGTCATTGATTCATTCAGTAAATTTATCAATGAGTCATCCACTGATTCATTCAATAAATAGATATAATGAGCTTGTCTGCTAATTGGAAGGCACTGGTAGGTCTGGGGGACACAAAATTAGAGATATGACTGTTGTCCTCAAATTACTCAGCTTCTCACAAGGGAACCATCAAGAAAGTTGATGATTTCCAAGAATGTGACAATTGCCTTAATATAATAGAATTATGCACAGAGAGCTCTAGTAAATCCTTAGACAGGAAGCAGGCTTGGGCTTCCCTGGTGGTGCAGTGGTTAAGAATCCGCCTGCCAGTGCAGGAGACATGGGTTCAAGCCCTGGTCTGGGAAGATCCCACATGCCACCAAGCAACTAAGCCCGTGCGCCAGAACTACTGAGCCTGCGCTCTAGAGCCTTCGAGCCACAGCTACTGAAGCCCTTGCATCTAGAGCCTGTGCTCCACAACAAGAGAGGCCACCGCAATGAGAAACCCACGCAGCCATTAATAAATAAATTTAAAATTAAAAAAAAAAGAAGAAGAAGGCTTACTTCTTACTACCCCAGTTCTACCATATATTTATATTTTAAAGAACAAGCTTATAAATCCTCATATTTCTCAATGGGAAGGTAATGATAGTGTCTAAGTTAATTAATTAAGAAGTAACGACATAAACATATTTAAAGATATGGAGCTAACCACTAGAAGAACTAAAAATAGAAAATGTTTCAAGTGTTGGCCCTGGGAAAGTAACTGGTGGTTGGGAAAGGTAGAGCAGGGGATTGTTGCTTTTCATTATACACCCTTTTATTTTATCTTCTATCATATGTATGCACATGATAAAAATAAGGAAAATAAAAAACCAGCTTAGCTCTTTCTCTTCAGTCCTTTCTTCCATCCACGGCTTTCACGACTAGCTCTCAATTTTTGGAATGGAAGACACACTCACTCAGGAACTCCCTGGTCGACTGAGTACAATTCTATTCATCTCAACATATTTGTTGCTGATCACTACATGTCAGGCATGGGGGATATGGTGGTGGGCAAGAGGGATGTGGTCCTTGTTCTCATGGAGCTTACATTTGTGGGAAGGATGAGTATAAGACAGTTGTTATTTAATTTTGACCTCCCCTCCTTCTCTACTTAGCTGAGTGGTGGTCTGATATGCAGTACTACCAAGTAGTCATCCAAACGGCGTGAGCAGTTAGGGAGGTTTGAGCCCAGAAACGCAGCACCTACCGTCACGCTGGAGGAGAAACCATGAGGATATAATCACAAGCACTGAATTATTTAACAGGGTCATTAAAGGCATGACCCTGGTTCATGAAGTTTCTTGCCTCAGTGAAGGACTCATGCACAGGTAGAATGGAGTGTTTAAGGGTGCAGGCTCTGGAGCCAGACTTCCTGGGTCAGAATTTCATTTTTCCATTTGTGAGCTGGAAGTATGATTCCAGATAAATTACCAGACTTTGATGGGGCTACAATACCTCATCTCTGTAAAGAGGATAACAATAGTAGCTACCTCATGGTGGTTAGAATTCACTTACCTGAAGCACTTAGAAGAGTGGCTGGCAAGAATAAATGTCCAGGGCTTCCCTGGTAGCACAGTGGTTAAGAATCTGCCTGCCAATGCAGGGGTCACGGGATCGAGCCCTGGTCTGGGAAGATCCCACCTGCCGAGGAGGAACTAAGTCCGTGAGCCACAACTACTGAGCCTGCACTCTAGAGCCTAAGAGCCACAACTACTGAAGCCTGCACACCTAAAGCCCGTGCTCTCAACAAAAGAAGCCACTAAAATGAGAAGCCCACACACCGCAACAAAGAGTAGCCCCGGGTTTCCCTGGTGGCGCAGTGGTTGAGAGTCCGCCTGCCGATGCAGGGGACACGGGTTCGTGCCCCGGTCCGGGAAGATCCCACGTGCCGCGGAGCGGCTGGGCCCGTGAGCCATGGCCGCTGAGCCTGCGCGTCCGGAGCCTGTGTTCCGCAACGAGAGAGGCCACAACAGTGAGAGGCCCGCGTACTGCAAAAAAAAAAAAAAAAAAAAAAGTAGCCCCGCTCACTGCAACTAGAGAAAGCCCGCATGCAGCAACAAAGACCCAATGCAGCCATAAATAAATAAATAAAAGGAGTAAATGTCCAATGAATGTAGCATTATTATTGGGTGCACCTACATACTTAAAATGATTAAAAGAATGATACTGATTATGAATATTTCATATCCATGTGTAAATTGGTTTTTAAATTTAGAATTCAGCATTCTTATCACAGAGCATAAGTTGATTCACCATTTATGTGTGTAACTACTTGTTTGAATAGGGACACAAATGCACAGAAACAGATCTGGAAAGATACATATGATGTGGCTGACAGTAAATCCCGTTTTGGAGAACCAGATTGGAAATAGTGAAGAAACCTTTAGCAATTTATCAATTGTTTGATTTCCTTTTTATGATAAAAATATATTCATGAATTTAAAAATAATTTTTAAAAAGTAAGGAAAAATGTCTTATTAAAAGAAATGCTGGCAGTCATTTGGAGATGTAAAAGAAGGTATATTTACATTCAGATAACATTTTTACCTTCATTGATTGAAAACTCAGTTTGCACTAGGCGTTGTACTAGGTTCTTTAGAGTATGCAAAGTACATGTAGAGTTACCCAATCTCTTGCAAAGGCCCATTTCCCTCAATTTGGAACAGACATGTCGTGAATTTGAGCTGGACCGTGTCAAATGAAGGGGTTTCAGCTGGAGTATCTAATCATGGCAGGCAGTGTAAGCAAAAGCATGGGGGTAAGAGAGTGTGAGAAATGTCCAGGAAACAGCAAGTAGTTGAGTTTGGACAGATCACAGGGTACTGGAAAGAGAGTGATGAGACAGACTTGGAGAGGTAGATTGGATTCAGTACACGAGAGCCTCAAATTCAGGCGGAAGGCATTTGGCTTTATTTTTTCAACTGAATGGGAATCACTGAAGGATTTTGAGTAGAGGACTAACACAATGTCTTAAGAAGAATATTTTTGTAGCAGTATATTGGATGGATTCAACTGAGCTTCTTTATAGAATTTAAATGGTCCATTTAAGAGAGTATGAGGATGTTGGAATATTAGAAAAACTAGTGAGAGACAGAGAAGGTCACCCAGAGAAGCAAGAGGAGAACCAGGGTCATGACTTTAATGGGACCAAGGAAGAGAGAATTCTAAAAAACTCAAGAGGTCAACAGAATCAATGTAGCAAAAGAGTTAAGGAAAACAAGGACGGAGGATGTTACTTCCTTCTCTGTCATCAGAAATGCCTTCGTAAAAGGCAGTTTGAAAAGCAGATGAGCCTGAAGGGTAATTGACACAAGTCGCCACACTTTTTTTTTTTTTTTTTTTGCGGTATGCGGGCCTCTCACTGTTGTGGCCTCTCCCGTTGCGGAGCACAGCCTCCGGACGCGCAGGCTCAGCGGCCATGGCTCACAGGCCCAGCAGCTCCGCAGCATGTGGGATCTTCCTGGATCGGGGCACGAACCTGTTTCCCCTGCATCGGCAGGCGGACTCTCAACCACTGCGCCACCAGGGAAGCCCAGTCGCCACACTTTTTATAGGTGGATGGAAAAGTCAAGTGAAGAAGAGAATGTGAAGATACAGCTGGAATAGACTCAGAATAAAGGTAGAAAAAGCTCTGGAATGAAAACAGGGCCATGGATGCATGAAAATCTGATTACCCAGAGCTAGGACATTTTTCTTTGACCCATGTCCCAGAAGGTCTTGTTAAGGAGGATATACCGAAAACACTCTATGCCTCGAACTGTGAGTCACATAAACCAATGATTCTGCAGTGGAATGTTGAGGGGGAGGGCAGATTTCCTTTAAAAAACACAGATTACATACGTCTTCTGCTCAACCACTCTCGATAGGTCCTTGCTGCCCTTACAGTACTTTCTAAACTTCTTATCTTGACAATGAAGAGCCTCGATAAATTGGGTCCCTCTCAATATTACTTTCCACTGTTTCTTAAAATAAATCCAGGCCGGTCTACTCACTGTCTCCCCAGAAGTTCTTTTCATTCTTGTATCAGCACCTTTGCTCACACTATTTCCCTTGCCTAGAATCTTCCTCTTCTCTCTGTTTCTTCAGTCTATTAAACCCCTAATGCTTAAATCAAGGGACCTCTTCTCTGTGAAGTTTTTTTTTTTTTCACGATCCAATTCCTATAACATTTATTTGGAGGCTACTCACTTAGCACTTAGATGTTATCTGCTATTGTTTGCTATTATACCTTCTTCAGATTATAAGCTTTTTGAGGGCAAAAAAAATTTTTTATTTGAAAAGCACCTAGCATAATATCATTTTTCAATATGAGGTATTTTAAAATTGAGATGCTAAGTGTATAGTTTGATGAGTATTGAAAAACATATGTACTTGTGTAACCACCCACCCTACCAATCAAGACAGGCAGCATTTCTAGCAAAGTAAGCACTCAGTAGGCATCAGACTCGGCTCAGGGAGAACGAGACAGGACCCGGAGGGTGAGTCTTAAGTCTGAGGCCTGTCTAAAGGGATTGGATCATCCAAAGTCAGATAAAGTGAAAAGGCAAATACTAAGGTGGGATGATGCAGACAAGGGGGCAGTATTTTGTTAATCTGAGCAAGTTTGGGATTGTGCAATCTTGTGTGTTATGCAGAAAAGGTTCAGCAACCGACAGGCAGCAGTGGAGGCAGGGGCACTGTGGTGGCAATGCCAAAGTCAGCTTTAATTCTCTAGCTGGGAGAATCTGCCCTCTTAGAAACCCTAGAAAGTTGAGGGTTGCAGTACCTGGTACTCTGACCTGAGGTCCGAGGTGATGAGCTTCCTGGGAGTTTCTTATTAAAAACATTTGCTCACTGACTGACAGATTGCTGATAAAAGTGATATCTGGCTGACTTGCATGTTTGGCTGCATTATTAGTAAACTATCCCATTCGATTTCCCAAATGGAAATTGCATTTGACTAAGAATATGTGAAAAGGCTGAGAGACTGATCCCAGGACAATATTTCTCTAACATTATACTACATTACTTCTACCTTATATTTAAACAGAAGTTTTAAAAACAGAAATCATGTCAAGCCATTCACCTGTACAAAACCCTACAATAGCTTCCCAATCGCAAAAGAAATCCAAAGATCTTACCATGGCCAACAAGGCCCAAGCTGGTCTGGCTTCACATCTACAGCTCTCTCTTTGCACTGGTCTTCACGTAAATTTTCCCTTCCTACTGATTCTCAGATATGCCAAGTCATTCCAGGACCTTTGCACTTGCTGTCCTCCTTTACAGGAATGCTCTTCAGCAAACCCTTTGCATTAAAGCATCCTCACTTCATTCAGCTCTATCAGCTACTTAAAGAAATCTGCCCAAATCATTGTATCTTTTCCTTGCGCATTTTATTTTTCTTCCTAGTTCTTAGCGGTACCTGAAAATACACTATAACTTACATTGTTTAATTGTTTATGGTCTGTTTCCATCACTGCAGTGTCAGCTTTTATAATCTGTCTGGTTCATCTTTATGTCCCTGTGACTAAAATAGTAACTGAACATCATAGAAAGTCGATAAATATTTGTTGAAGGAATGAATCGGTGAATTTTCATATCTTCTCAGACTCTCCATCCATCCACCCACTGCTCCAAATTAAACACCACACAGATCATCTAGCTCAACACTCTCATTTCATAGGGGAAGAAACCTGTCAGCTGAGGTGAAGGTTATCTTGGGACTCGCTCTTGCTCTTCTTCCAGATCTCTTCCGCAAACCAAGCAACCAGTCACCTTCTTCCAGCCAAACTCTACTGCACCTTGGTGCTATTGACAATGCATAATAACTCGAGTACAGGTAACTAAAGTGGTATTATTCAAAGGCCCTTCTCTCTTACCTTCAGTCTCTCTGGGGTCTCTCCATCTCTTCTCTGCTTCTTCTCCCTCTACCTTTCCTTCAGCTAATCCTGAGTTCCACTCTTGGCCCACCTTCCCCACTGGTCCCCTCAGTAGTCAAGTCCATTGCCATAACTTCAACTACCATCTACATGCTGATGAATCTATCCCCCCGGCCCAGATTCCTCTCCTCATCTCCGACTCACTCTTCCAACATACTTACTAGACAACTCTGTCTAGATGCCCCTGGGCATCACACATTCAGTATTTCCAAAGCAGATTTTATTTTCCATCAAAAGAGCTCTTCCTACTTCTTATACAAGGCCTTAGTATGGCCTGACTTGGAAATTTAGTTTCAGAGGCTTTTGTGAATATACCAAGGAAAGAGGACCTAGGTGTATCTTATTCCCACAGGCCGCCAATAAATATTTGCTTCACGGAGAAAAAATTAATATATAGTATAGGAGAGAACCTGACAGATGCTTAACATTATTGAGTGATAGCAATGCCCAAACTCATCTGTGATCAAACACTATGAAAGTATCCTCCTAAGGATAAAGTTATTACAAATAAGTGAAAATTCAGTTATGGAGGTACTTTCAATTTCAGCTCTGATATGCAAAAAGCTTGGAAGTTGTCACTGTATCTTGTCCTTACAAGATAATGCTGTACAAAATGAAAATCAATGACTTTTCTCAGACGTATTAATAAAACACGTAACTATGAAAGAATTTAAAAAAAAAAAAAAAAGAGCTCTTCCTCCAGTGTGCTCCCTGTCCAATGAATGAGGTCGTCCAGCCTGGCAAACTCCTCATTCTCTCTTCCCCTCACGCAGTCTTAAGGACCTGTTGATTCTACTTCCCAAATAATTATTGCATCTATTTCTCTCATTTTCACTACTTCACTACGCTACTACTTTAGTTATACCTATCATTTGTTCTTACATGGATGAATGTAACAATCACCTAATTATTTCTCAAAATGTGGTTCGTGACCCCTTAATGAGACATCAAGTCAATTTAGTGGGTCATAACAAGATTTTGAAAAAATCTCAATATTATTTCTTTCTACAAGCCAGAAATCAGCAGGATCAAAATTAGTAGCAACACAGAGATGTTTACTGGCAACCTTTCTGTTTTTGTAAAGGTCAAAGCACTCGAAACATTTTGAACGAGCACAAAGACACGTCTAAGAGAGAAAGCCAGTCCCCTGCCCCCATACACTTAAACTGAGGGGAGAAATGATATATGAATAGCACTTAGTGGATAGCATTATCAAATACAGTGACAATTTAGTTTTAATGTGATTTACATATGCATCGTGATTGTGAAAAACATTTAATTTCTCTGCAATGTTATTTGCGTCCATATTCATTATGTTTCCTGCCCCAAAGGGATGAGCTCCTTGGAATAAATTCTTTTTTGTACGTGGACCTCTCACTGTTGTGGCCTCTCCCATTGCAGAGCACAGGCTCCAGACGCGCAGGCTCAGCGGCCATGGCTCACGGGCCCAGCCGCTCCGCGGCATGTGGGATCTTCCCGGACAGGGGCACGAACCCGTGTCCCCTGCATCGGCAGGCGGACTCTCAACCACTGCGCCACCAGGGAAACCCTGGAATAAATTCTTCACCTTTTCTAAACACTAGCTGTAGCAGTCATCCTGGATTTGAAAGAGCAGTCAGGTACTCTTGCTTCAGGTTGGTCAGTGAAGTTTTATTTTCTAGTTCCATGGTCTAGTCCGGAGCTAAATTTTCCACTAACCATGAAATTTTCCCCAGTGTCAACAAGTCCAGTAATCACGTCTCCATCAAATCTTTTCCCTTCCTGAAGCAACTCTTACTTTGGACGGGAGTTGTTCCAAGCCTCTCCATACCTGCTTTGTGGCCTTGGAGGAAACACTATTCACTGTCTCAGTTTCCTCCTGTTCTGCGTAAAGCCGGGCAAACAGGCATCCCCAGGAAAGGTACTGACTCATTGCAGCAGGGGCCATCCTAAGGTCTCCAGATCTACCTAGCCTGCCAGTCCTGACCACTGGGCCAGTCCAAGCCTGTGGCCATGTGGGGAACGGTCCTCAGCACCTCGAGGCCCAGCAAGACCACTAGGGCAAGGACCGTGACCAGGTGAAGAGGCTGAGGCCATGCCCTCACTTTCGTTGTGAGGGGGTGGTCCTTGCTGCCAGGTGGCTTGTGCCTGAGGTGTTGATGTCCTTAACACCCCTATGACACCTCCCCAGCGGGCTGCTCAGCTCACTAGAACCAGAATTTTTTTAAAGCGTGAAATAGAGTAGAAAATATCTGAGCGCAGCATATGCGGCAAAATTCAACAGTTTTGTATAGTTGTGTATATTCAGGGTGTACAATGTAACACTGTGGGTCATGGTCAAAAAATTTGAAAGATTCTATTCTCATTTGTTACCTACCTTCATTTTGGATCCCCTCGTGTTCATTCAAGAGCCAGAGCAATATAGGGAATCTCTAAGCACTGCATACAAAGTCAGACAAAGCTGGGTTTGAAACCAGGCCCTAGCATTTAATGGTGCTGTGATGGTGGGAGAGTTGCTTCAACATTGACCCCTCAATCTTCTCATCTTTAAAGTGGGAATTATAGCATCATGAATTCAGGGGCTGCGGGGCAGCCTCATGCGGCCTCTTTAAATCATTTACCTCTAATCTTTGCAAGAATCCCAAGTTACTTATTATTATCTTCATTTTGTTAAAGAAACTGAACCTCAGAAAAGTCAAGTAACTCCCTCAAGGTCATGTTGCTACTATGTTCCTGAACAAGGAGTTCATTTTTCAAGGTTCCCCCTGCTCTTTCCACTGAGCATAAATTTCTACCCACATGATGTCTGACGTTTGTCATCTCATGGCAACTTATATCGACTTCTCACACATTCACATAATTCAATCAATTCAGTATTTATTAAGCACTAATTAAGTGCATGGGAAATGGAAGAGTAAAATGTGGTCTGTTCTCCTGGGGTGTGCATTTAACCTGGAAAGAAAACACCAAGAGACACAAAGCAGCAACATGCTTATTAGTGGCGTGACTACCTAAAGCAGGTTAGATATTTAAAAATTGTAACAGGTGTTATCCTACAATAAATTTAAATGACAGTTAAGGAAAGAAATAAATTTATATTTCACACAATGCCTAAAGGATTTAGTCTATGGATCTAATTTATAAATGAGGAATCTACATGGATATGAATGAGTATAAGTTCCTTATTTTAAAATTTAGCAGTAGATGTCCATTTCAGAGACTATGATTATTGGAATAACATAGTCTCTTTGGCATTTTAAAAATAAATCCCATATATTTATGTTTTACCTAATTATCAACACTCTGTTCAAACAAATTTGTCTGCTTTCCAGTTAGGAACTGATAGGGAAGAATAGCTTTTAAAAAATCATTCTTTAAAGCTCTCTCGGGAAGCTGCCTACTTAGTCACTCATCAGAACAAGCCGTGCCCTTCCACGTTTTGTTTACTCTTTCTGCTTTCCCTGTTTATTGTTTTAAATTGATTTTCCATTCCTCTAGTGAGTACCATGGTCCAAGCAAAGCTGGGAAATTCAGTTTATATACACACTACCGACTTATCAGTTTTTCTATCAGGAGTTATTGAATATGAATAAGATGTACGGCAGGGTGGAAAAGGATTCAGTAGGAGAACTGAAGAGCGGAGCACGTGGGCTTGGAGGTGTCCCTAAAGGGTGCTGTTTTTCTGCCACAGCCTGTCCCTGCAGCGTGAGAGGGTGGGAAGAGCCATCAATATTCCCTCACACCTCTGCAGTGATTGACATGAAAGAAAAAGTCACACAAGACTTCTCTTTAAAGTATTGAAAAAAAAAAAAAAAACCTAACATGAGCTTTATCATTACCTTGGTTTAACTGATACTTAAAAACTATCCTCTGTTGTTATCATGTCCAGAAACTAAGCTCTGTTGTATCTTAGTTACAACCTATGAGAAAACTCTAAGAAGAAATCCAGGAAGAATTGAGTTTTCAATTTTCTGTCTTTCAATTCCTTTGCTTGCAAAAAAAAGTTAGTATTAGAGGCTCCAGAAAAAAATCAGTACTACTCGTTTCCTGTTTAAGTAAGCCAAATGACATTCATATTTATTCAGAAACCAAAAGTTCCTTTCGCTTTTATTATTTTCCACACTAGAGTTTCTAAGGATCCTAGAATATTTCTCAAATAAATGGGAATTTGCCATGTAGGTACATATAAACTCAGAGGTACCTGACAAATGAGGTTCTCTGGTTTATGAGCTGAAGGGTTATATATTTTTTAATTCTTTGAAAAATTATCAGATCCAAGATAAAGTATACAGAAAGCATCTTTAAAAACATTGTCATGGGGCTTCCCTGGTGGCGCAGTGGTTGAGAGTCCGCCTGATGATGCAGGGGACACGGGTTCGTGCCCGGGTCCGGGAAGATCCCACATGCCATGGAGCGGCTGGGCCCGTGAGCCATGGCCGCTGAGCCTGCGCGTCCAGAGCGTGTGCTCCACAACGGGAGAGGCCACAGCAGTGAGAGGCCTGCGTACCGCAAAACAAAAACAAACAAAAAACAATTGTCACGGTATGAAAACTAGACAACACATTTGACAAGAAAAAGACAACTTGTGCTGTAACACAGACAAAACTCCCAGCTGCCACAATATCCCCAGCCAGCCCAAGATAACAGGATTCCATTCTTGTAGTGTGTAGGGGTTAATACATACAAAAGAAAACAATGGGGACTTCCCTGCTGGTGCAATGGTTAAAAATCCACCTGCCAATGCAGGGGACACGGATTCGAGCCCTGTTCCAGGAAGATCCCATCTGCCGTGGAGCAACTCAGCTCGTGCACCACAACTACTGAGCACGTGTGCCAAAACCACTGAAGCCCGCACGCCTAGAGCCCATGCTTTGCTACAAGAGAAGCCACCGCAATGAGAAGCCCACGCACCACAAAGAAGAGAAGCCCCTGCTCTCTGCAACTAGAGAAAGCCCCTGCATAGCAATGAAAACCCAATGAAGAAAGAAAGAAAGAAAGGAAGGAAGAAAGAAAGAAAGATGGCTTATGGTTAGTGGAGGCACAGTGGCAACATTTATACATCATATCATACTTCAGAGGAAGATAGTATGGATCAGGTTTAATCCACTGTGGTTTATATTATGAGGTATATGGTACCAAGCTGTATGGGACTGTGAAATAAAAACAGTTCTCCCCTAGGGTATGATAGTTAAACATGCAAAATAATAAGCCAGAAACTAAGAAATGGGAAATCGTCACCCATCCCTCCTCTGAAATAATTAAAAAGATCTAGGCTATGTAGAACCAAAGAAAATGATTAAAATATAAAGGCACACACATTAAAAAAGAAAAAGATATTCATGAACTTTACGAAAATTACAATCATATTAAGCATATGTTACCTTGAAGGAAGTGAAAACATTGGCTTGTCAGGTGTGCCAAAGTGAGGTGACATGACACCAGAGAAGACACAATCACAGAGGAGAGCGCTTTGTGTCATTCACTTGAAAAATATACACTGAGTGCCTCCTATGTGTATATCATGGTGCTGTATGTGAAACTTTTTTAAAAAGTTAAAAGATGTGATTTTGTGACATTCTTAGGTTCGCAATTTTATATGCACCATTAAATAGTTCTGAGGTTGGCATATAATATTTTAAAACTATTTTTAATTTTAATCCTTTTTAGATATATAAAGAAAACTAGGGACTTCCCTGGTGGCGCAGTGGTTGAGAGTCCGCCTGCCGTTGCAGGGGACACGGGTTCGTGCCCCGGTCCGGGAAGATCCCACATGCTGCGGAGCGGCTGGGCCCGTGAGCCATGGCCGCTGAGCCTGCGCGTCCGGAGCCTGTGCTCCACAATGGGAGAGGCCACAACAGTGAGAGGCCCGCGTACCACAAAAAAACAAAAACAAAACCAAAAAAAACTAAATGGTAACGTGGAGCAATTGCTGAACTAATGTAAATGCATGTGTGTATGCACATACGGGCGTGTGTGTTGAGGGGGGCAGCCTCCAGTCTAACCAAGCGTGTTAGAGGAATTCAGCAGATCCTGTCTCGTCTTCTTGTTCAGCACTTCAGAACAGACGCTCTTCAGCTTCGTTTTCCAGATTATTTGGCCACCAGTTTTGGTGAGAGGAGAGTCTTTTACCAAATGTCTCATTTATATTCCCTTAAATATAGGCTTGCTGGTGAACTTCACAGATCACTTGCTTTTTGTTCATAACTTCAAAGGAAAATGGCTTTGGTTATTAGCAAAGTTTTAGTCTGAGGCACAGTGAACAATTATACTTAAAAAGTTGAGCATCACTTTCACTGCTAATACTTACAATTCATGTGGTTTCATGTAGATAAATACAAGGTTTTTTATGTGTAACAAGTTTGATTACATACAAAATATGATTGAATGTTTTACATCTAGTTTTCCAAATAATTATGCTGAATGAAAGAAGTCAGACAAAAAAGAGTATATACCATATGATTACATCTGTATACAATTCTAGACAATGTCAAGTAATCTCTAGTGACAGAAAGTGGATCAGTGGTAGCCTGGGAGAGAGGGCAGGGAAGGAGCAGAGGCAGGGATTACCAAGGGACACAAAGAAAGTTTTGGGGTGCTGGAAATATTTGTTACCTTGATTGTGATGATGGTTTCACAGATGTATACATAGGTTAAAATTTATCAGAATTGTATACTTTAAATCTATGCAGCTTATTTTATGTCAATTATACCTGAATAAAGCTTTTTTAAAAAATCCATTCTTGACTGTCAAGTTATTCCTCTCTATGTGAACTGTGATAATATAACTACCATATATTACACAAATCTAAGGATTAAGGTGAAAATTCAAAATAAGAAAGAGAACCCAGGCACATGATTGGCAGGAGGACAGGTCTTTCTTGCTGTATCTGGGGGTCACGTCTTTAATGACTTATCACTTTAAGCTTTTCCAACAGCCCTGAAGTTTGCTTTCATCACCACAGAACAAATAACCATCCAAGCCCCCACATAATACTATTTCCTATGGTCTCTCAAGAAGCTAACATCAGATAATATCTCATAGGATTGTAACTGCATGAAACATGGAGCAGATTTATAGCTTTTATTGATAAAGGAAAGGAGAATGAAAAACAATGATTCAAGTATAGGAAAGACAGTTTGGTACCTTTATTTTACCATTAATATCTGAAGAAGAAAAAAAATTTTTTTGAAAGATATGAATTTGGTATTCAAAGCACCCCTGCCATCCATTGCATATTTCAAAACTATAAATTTAATCATGTCATTCCTGCTTAATATCCTATTATGGCTTCCTATTAGCTACTGCCTTGAGGAAAAATCCTTAGCATGTTTTACCAGGAGCTCAGGATCTGACCCTTATCTGCCTTTTCAGCTTCGGCTCATCTCTCTGTCTCTCTCAAACTACAGCCATTCTGAATGCCTTAATTCGTCAAAGCTTTTCATGTTGTCAGGCAGTTGGGTGCTCCAGGAAGCAGACTCAGGCAGGGTTTAGTGTTCAGGATGTTTATTAGGGAGTGTTCTTGAGATCAACACCCATGGAAGGGAGGGGGCAGGAGCAGGATTGGGAAGAAGGCAAAATCAGGCTGTGATGCAAGCCTGACAGCCTCAGCCAACCGCGCGGGTAGCTATGAAACAGAAATGGCCCATCAGAGTAGGCCTGCGCGTACAGGGAGGACGTGACCTTGGGCAAGGGGGCTCTCTGCAGTTGAGGCAGTGCCTGAAGTGGTTGCCAGCACTGCTAGAGCCTGGGGAATCAAGTCTTTCCTTAAAGGGGGATCTGGGCGAGGCATTTGTATGTCCACGTCACCCTACTATTCATGAAGCTCTTCTCCTCCAGTTCACCTAGGTAATTTCTGCTCATCCCTCAGATCTCAGTGTAATTCTTACTTCTTCAGAGAGGGATTCCCAAATTCCCAAACACGGTTGGCTTCTGTCAAACTTCCCGTATTTCTTTAGTACCAACCTTTTCATAATCCTTGCCATACTTAATTGTGATCAGTCACTTATTTCTTTTTATATATTTATTTATTTATTTATTTTTGGCTGGGTTGGGTCTTCGTTGCTGCGTATGGGCTTTCTCTAGTTGTGGAGAGTTGGGGCTACCCTTAGTTGTGGCGCGTGGACTCAGCAGTTGTGGCTTGCAAGCTCTAGAGCTCAGGCTCAGTAGTTGTGGTGCACTGGCTTAGTTGCTCTGCAGCATGTGGGATCTTCCTGGACCAGGGCTTGAACCCCTGTCCCATGCATTGGCAGGCGGATTCTTAACCACTGTGCCACCAGGGAAGTCCCAACTCACTTATTTTTGTTTTCTTCTTTACAGTGGTAACTCCATGAGGGCAGAGATAACTTCTATAGTATTCACCTCTGATCCTCAATGCTTACCACAGTTTTGGCACATAGTAGGTACTCATTAAATATTGACTGAATAAATGAATGAGTCCAAGGTTTAAAGACACCTTCAAGGTGCAAAGGTCCTCACCAGCACATCTGTTTTGACGTATACTAAGACTTGCTGCCTCATGATGTCAAGGCAGACTTCATTTAGGCTGTATAGTCAGACCGCCCAGTCCTTCAGTCCTAGCTTGACCACACCCTAGCTGTGTGATAAGTTAAGTAAACTCTCTAAGCCTCAATTTATTTATCACTAATAATAATAACAGCAGCAATAATAGTATATTCCCCAAATGGCTGTTGGGAGGGTTCCATGAAATAGTCTACGTAGAGGGTTTATCAAAGCTCCTAGAATACAGTATGGCATCAGTAAAAGTTCGCTATAATTATGATTATTATTATTTGGCTTTTA